>NC_081148.1:16356952-16956952 GCF_958295425.1 Solea solea
TGAAATTAAATTGAATTATGTACTTAATCATGTTTTCCCGGCTGTGCAAACCAGATAACTAGAAAATGTAGATACCTTATCTCGGCTAAAAATCAATGATGTCGCAGTCTTGTTTTTACAAAACAGAACTGATTTGTATGCCATACTGTTGTTCTGTTACAACACTTCATACAGCTGGGCAAAGATGAGTGCAGTCACATGAGGATGCACTTGTGAACAGGGGAGACCTTGCTATAATTATGGTGCCTCAGTGCAATGTTGACAGCATGTCTGCACCCTGCACTGCTTATTTTAAAGACAGAGACCATAGCGGAGCATCCCATTAAACCATGGATAGAAAATGGCCTTGCCTTTATGTTCTCAGTGATGACTCCATTATGAAGGTACCAACCACGAGAATGCACTTCCTTCTCAGATAAATAATACATTCTGACCTTGTCCTACACAATAAAATCTACAGGATGCAAGGGCTTAAATTTCATTTGAGCTTGTGGGCACAGTACTGATCCTCCACCCAACCCCATGTCTTTCCTTTCAGCCCTCACATGCTAAGCAGAATGCCAATGCACATAGCAGAGATTGCCATTTAACTGAACATTAAGCAAGTAAGTTATATTGCAATTTGTCAATATTGCTGTTATATTTGAGCTTGAAATGCAGATTCTGCAGATTCTCAATTTCACATAGAAGTTCATATTGATTCGAAAACATATTCAGCACACTTAAATGTTTCCGCCTGTTCTACAACAAATAACCTGGAGTTTCAAGGACATTACTCCTGGTGGCAACTAGTGATACCAATAAATTACCAATTTGGGTTATGAAATATTGCTCTAGTAATATTTCTATATTACAACTGGGCACACTAGATTAAGAGGGCACGCTAACATTTGCAAATGATAGGGTAGATAATAACATTTGAATCATATTAAACTCTAAACTAAAACTCCTCCCCCATAGTCCTGAAATATCAAGTGCAGTGTTCTGAACAACATTTGGACCAGACAGGTCTGCTAGTTAATGCTCGCCAGAGACAGCGGGATAATTTAAGGGTACTTAAAGACGTGAAATGATGGATATTCTGCTCTTTTATCAAGATATTTTCCTTGAAGTTTCACATTATTACTCTGGAAACTAGCAGAACAATGCAAAATAAAAATTTCGTAACATTGATTCAAGGATATTAAATATTGATTTTAGCATCATGATGAATCCCAGAAGCAAAAAATAAATTTCATTTGAAAGAGCATATTTAATTCTGTGAACAAAGATCCTACCCTGTGGCGCAAATCAATCAGCCGTTCATCATCACCACCGCAAACCTCCATCTCCACCACAACAAAGATAATGATCGTCACCACCTCAGAGGCAAAGACAATGACTTTTGCTAATGAGCGCCTACCTCTACAGCCATTAAGTATTTAAAGTGACCTATGTTGCTACTGCTGCCTTAAAATTGAACAGAACATTTGAAACGTCACTTCCAACTGAAGTACCAAATGTGTGTGCACCAAATCATGTCATCCAGAAAACTAAAGGACAAATGCAGACCATGAGCTCATTAGTACTTGTATTCTGACTCATGGGGATCTGAAACGATTATTATCAAAGCATCACAATATTAAATTAAGGTGTGCGACACAGTGTAGTTCAGTTTGCCTGTGTCAGTATTACACATTCAGCAACTTGCTCTGATTTTGGTAGCCAATAGCTTGAGGCTGCAATTAATGATTTATGGTGGTTTGTTTTAAGCCTCCTTTAAACTGTGTACAGTGTAAAAGTTGTTATGGATGTTTTGTGGTGTCAAGTAGGATGAGTCACTGTGATGGACCTTTATTCAAAAATTTGATTTTTATGATGCTATAATGCATACAATTCTTACTGGTTCTATATTTGTTTGCCAATCCTGGGCAAGTTACAAAAACACAATAACAAAAAGTAAATTACATCATATTAAGATTAGATTTTACTTGACAAATTTTGTGGCAGCTGCATTCACATAAAATATACAGTAGCTAATAATAAGCCAAGTCATCCCTCCCAGGTAATTTGTGCTAACCACAATTGATTGTTTGACAAAGGACTTTAAACAGAAGCCAGGGGGTTTCAGCACATAAATTTGCTCCGAGCTGTAAATTTACTACTTCCAAGAAGACGGCAGAAGATAATGTTATCTTGGGAGTCTCCTTCACTTAGTCTCCCCCTGAGTAGGTACCTGCTTACAATCTGTCATAATATTCAAGAACAAATGTTTATGTGTAGTAGTATTCTTTTAAGCACTTATTTTGCATAAATGTTAATTACCAAGTTCAAATGCATTTGGCAAAGCCCAACCTTCAAGAAAAATGATTTGTTGACCTGAGTAAAAGTTAGGTCTGTGTGCATGGTTGCTGATTTGCAGCACACATCTTCTTGGAACGTGTAACCAAAATAAGAAACTCCACTTCCTCTTTGTTTTATTTTCATGTTGTAAGTCATATGAAGCCAACTTTATATAAAAGAGAAAATGAGGGGGAAACTGTCACCTTGATGTTTCTGCTGCAGTTTTTCATTGAGGCTGGTCTCAGAGGACAAGTGCTAAGGAAAACATCATTATGTGGGGAGAAATGTACCTGTAATAAACCCAAATGGCACAGAGAGGTGCAGTTGTCAACCATGATAAATGGCACCTATGCATCCTGAATGTGTTTGGTGCCCTTGCCATGTTGACTCTTTCTCCTGAGGGCGGGCTCGCGACTGCTGGGTTTGGCCTGGAGCTGCAACCTTAACCCCTCCACTCGGGGCTCAACACTGACAGGATGGAGGCGGTACTGAGATTGCCAGGGGTTTCTGACTCACAATTCTTAATGTATAAACATTGTTAGAGGGAAAATAATCCTTTAAAACAAGAAATCACAGACAGATTTAGCATTACATTTTTCAACATGACAAAAAAGAACAGCGTGCTCTGCACTTTGATTATTATTATCGTTTATAGCGATAAGAAATAAGGTATATGGTGTAGTGGGGGTTCTGTCTTCCAACCCTGCCTGAGGCAGGGCCTTTATAGTGACTCTTTGGGGAAACTAAATTGCCCATGTGTGAATGTGCATAGCTATTTGTCTCTATATATGTCAGCCTTGTGATATACATAACCTGTCCAGGGTGTCTCTCTCGATTCTCTCCCTCAGCTGGGATTAGCTCAAGTCCCCTGCTCCAAGGATAAGTGGTATAGCTAATGGATGGATGGACCGACCAACCAACCATGTGATTTTGTATCTGTTTATGGTAATGTATAGTAATATAATGCTATCACCACAGCCAAGCCAATCTACATGTCTTCCATTTTCAAATGACATTCTATATCACATACACAATGAAAAGTAAGTTTTGGCTAATTAATATTTCTTTTAAAAACTCACTGTATTAGAAAATGTCTGTGTGCAAAAACTTCAGTGAGTCACGCAAACATAAAGCAAGTATTGTACAACTCTGGCGCTGCTTTACAAACCAAGATGCTTCAAGGACATAAGCAGACGCTACAAGTAGATTGGGTAGATTCAAGTATTGCATATAAACTACTCTGATCTTTGTAGAAATACTGAAGCTGCACTTTATTAATGGGAAATTACAAAATATCTCAAAGGCGGTGATTTTCACTGGCAGATAATGTAGAGAATTCACAACAACCTCGATCAATCAATAGGAAAGTATCTTGAAATTAGGCTTTAAATCATAATTTTTTATTGAGTGTACCTGCACCAAAATGTTCAAGACAAGCATTACAGCAGGGTGGATGTTATTTTGTGGTTAGGCAGCTACATGCACTAACTGGATCCTTGGATTTACTGAGCATTAAACACTTTTTTTTTTTTTAGATCATAAGATGAACTGTCCTCTGTAATCTTGTAAGACTAAACAGTTTTGCTGCATGAACCACAATGTATTTTTCATTTGATTCAGGACATTACGATTAAATTAGACCTTCAGATCCATACGTAATTATATCTGCTTTAACCTGGTCAGCGAGGGTAGTTCCTATTAAGCAAAGTTGATTCATAGCAGACCAGCATGGGTTTTCTAAACAAATACTGAATAAATGAATTGAAAACTGATGTAGCCGGGTGTACTGCTGTGAAATAGAATCCACAAGATGTGTCTCAAGTTCGGGGAGAGGGCATGAAAATGGGAAAATGGATGATTATAGAGAAGGAGAATTACATTAGTGTGTCGAATTAAGGGGACGTCTGGTATATCCAGCTGAGATAGAAGCAAAGAGCATGAGTGAGAGAGGGGAAATGGCACTAGATGAATGCAAAAGGCTGGAACAAAGACATTGTGTGTGTGTGTGTGTGAGAGTGAGCGTGAGAGTTGCAGAGAAGGGGGGATGAGCAAAAGGGATAAACATATTGCTAAAAATATCTCCCCACCTCATGAGTTTATTCATCTATTGGCGATGGATGCTGAAATAAAGCTGTGTGAGCTTGTTATTGTTATTTCATTATTCCCCGAATTTTATACACGGCATCTACAGTTTTGTCCCAGGAGGGAGAGGGAAAATAACTAAAGTGCTCAATCGACACACAGCGAGCAAAATTAAGGTAAACAACATTACAATTATGCCATTATGATTTCTAAATCAAACAAAAACATAAACACTGTATGGGGCCATTTGAATTTCTAAAAACCTAAATGTGTATACGTGTATAGGTAGACATCAATGATGTGGTAAGAGACTTTCTTAGACTTTCTTTTGCACTTTTGATTGAAGGGGGGGTTCTAAATATATTAGAAGTGTAGTATTAGAAGCAGGAATGTTCTGCAAAAAATATAAGCCTCAACCTACCTTATAAAATGTTGCAAAGAAAACACACAGGGGCTTTATAAATGTTTTATCAGTTAGGAACTGCATTCCATATTTGGTATGCAAAATTCATTTTTGTGAGGAATTCTTAATGTAAAAAAAACAAAAAAATAAAACTTGTCTCTCCCCTCATCGTAAACTGTCCTTATATAAGCCTCTATAAGACTTCTACACAATTATATTGCAGAGGCTGAACATACAATAAACATGATATATGTTTGGTCTTGAAACACTATGTATTAGCTTTGTTGTTTGTTTGCTGTGAAACATGAATAAATCTAATCTGGGCTTAACATTTATGAGTGGTTATACACACTGCTTTGATATATTTTATTCACTATGAGAAGCAAGTGTTGGCTCCCATCATTTCATATTCTAGCTGTGTCAAGGTGTAAAGTGATTTTCATGTTCTCCTCCTGCTAGTAATGTAAGATTCTGAAATGGTCCAAAAAGTTAGAGTTGCAACATATTCTGTGACATAAATGATGTTTACCAACCCCAGAAAGTGTCCTGAATGCTGAGTGCTTACTGTGCAGGCTATATGTAATTGCAGTGTCCATACCGTCTATCCTCTTTTCTCTCTCTCCTCTCATTTGTTTGTGTTTGTCTCCTCGCAACTCCCTTTCAAATAGAGTTTAAAATGCAAACAAATAAATAAATCAGTTTCATGTTTGCACTGAAGGAAAAGTCAGAAAGTGCAAAATTCAGCAGGCCTCGTCTACTGCTAAACAAAAATGTTCTGCATCAAATTCACAATAATGGATTCAATCGTTGGTGAAATATTTCAGGCCGGTTCTGAGCTGCAGAATCAACCTATACACCAAAAACATCCCTACAGCCCTGCCGCTAGCTTGGTTATCTGAATGATGATGACATCCTGGTCCACGGAATCATGGGCTATTTACAACTAACAGATGTTTACACATCCTTAAATGCCACACATAGGAAGTGACGACGCATACACACATCTGTACTTGTCAGGACTCTGCATTGACATCCATTTATATTTATTGAACTTAACAATTTACATCTTACCATAAACTGCCTGATTAGGCCAAGACATGGGGTCCCTATGAGAACTGCTGGACCTATCAAGGTCAGAGTTTATGTCAAATGCCCTAAAGAGGTAATAAAAATTAGTACGCTCATATATGCAAACAATTTACCCACCTCAACCTTTCTACAACAGCACTGTGGGTTCACTTCAGTCTTAAAGTTCACAATCCATAACACTGCTAGGATAGAGTGAGAAGCTTTGACCTCCCTCAGGGAAACAGCTGTTTAGGATGTGCTGCAGTATGTGGAGGTCAGAAATAAATAATCTGGAAGTGCAAATTTTCAGTGAAAGAAGCAGCAACATGAAGAACACAGACATCGTGTGTATATGTGTACAAATATATATATACACACAATGTACTGTATGTATATGTATATGTATATGTATAAAATAAGGGTAGTGTGCTTGAGGTTATGTTGTGGCTGACAGTAGTGTTTCATTTATTTACTGAGACACTTAATCCTATAACATGGTGTTGTGATACGTCTCAGGGCTGCTACACTGGAGACTTGCTTTACTTTGCCTGGAGGCAACAAGTTGTGCCTTTCCAACAAGCGCTCCAGTCCAACTGTGGCCCTTTCAGAAGCTTTCTAGCTATGTTTACATGGACCCTAATCTGATACAGCCCACCCAGACACAAATTTCATTCTGAACAAGAGGGCTGGTATATGGCAATAGTCATCGATGTTCATATAAACAGTCGATCCAATCTGTAACAAGATTTAATCCAAGGATAGATCTCACGTGTGAATGGTTGTTTAATCAATCTATCTATGGTTATTTGCAAATTTTTCCCATCACAACAGCACAGTTATTGGCAGACTTATAATGCCATGCGTTAAGTCTCCACCAGTCAGAGGCCATGTCCTGTGTGTAAATCAATCGGCCACTCAAGCCCTTCTGTCAATTCTATTGGTTCAGTTCAAAGGAGCTGTTAATCAGTCAAAACGACCAATGAGCTGCTGGAATGTGGCCCAGTGTAACCTGTCATGTCACAGTGTTTTAACGAGATGTTTTGACTAATATGACCATTTATGTAGAAATACACACACATACATATATATATATATATATATATATATATATATATATATATATATATATATATATATATATATATATATATAACAGGGCTATATTAGCAGAAATCAAATTTACTATCCACCCATACACGTTGACCCAAAAAACCCTTTTGGGTTCAACAGAAACATCCTGAAGACATTTTATCACTCCTCCATCGAGAGCATCATCACATTCTCCATAACCAGCTGGTTCCAATCTATCAGCCTGCAAAACAGGACCTGGCTGCAGAACACAGTCAAAGTTTGCTCTTAAATTATTGGACTCCCCGTAAGAGCACTTTCCACCATGTGTGAGCATCAAACACTGAGGACAGCGTGCAGTATTCTACAGGAACCCTCTCACACTCCGTTCTCAGCATTTGAGCGGCTTTCCTCAGGATGCCGTCCCCCAGAGTTAATACACCGAGTTGATCCTAATATGTAATGTCACTGTCTTCAACAGGACCTGGCTTCCAGACAGCTGCTGATGTGGACTGAAAACTGCTGGAGTTCACCACATTTTTGTTTCACTCAACAATAATACCACTGAATCATGGTCTCTCAGGCACTTTTGTTTCCTGACGCTGAATAGACATTTGTATGTGATATTATTGAATGAATACACCATGTTTTTGGACTATGAGAGGAAGCTGGAGAACCCCCAGAAAACCCACGCACACACAGGGAGAACATACTATATAAAGTCCCTTGAGATAATGTATCTTATGAATTAGCGCTATATAAATATAATTGAATCGATATGAAAAGACGAAATATCTACAGGCTTCATAGCAGTGCTCCCAAACATGGTAAGATGCTCTCAGTACTGTGTGAATGCACAAAAACCTTCTTCAAGGCAGTAGCGGGAAAAGTGTGGTTGTAGGCTTACTCGATTGGAACCTGGCCTCGGAATTCCCTCTCCTGGTCCGCAGGCATGTCCCTACAGTTGGCACAAGAACACCAGTTTACCCTGGCACACCAGCAGAAAGTGAGTTATTATCCCTGCACTGATGCATCATTAGGACATCAAAACCCAGACATGGTCTTCTCTCCCCCAGCTGTGCTGTTAGATCTCTGTGCTCCTCCAGAGTCATCTTCACCACAAGTCTATGAACATAAAACACAGAAAAGAGAAAAATAAAGTGTTGGTCTGAATGTTTGGAAGATAAAATGACAATGGACAGAATGTTATGGTTTGCAGGTTATTCAATATTCATACTAAAAAAATAATAATATGTGTTTATGTATATAAGTAAGTAACATAATTGGTCTTTGCATAAATAGCTGGAAATGGAGGTCCAAAGTTTGGGAGCATTTTACCAAAATAAAAGAGAAGAATGTGCAATGCAAAACTCTGCAAGGCAAAACTTGCCTTCCATGACAGTAGGATAGCGATGCACGAGCATCTGAAAAGGAAGCATGTTGTGGCTAATTAAATTCCTGACAAAGAGGGACAGTCATCTTGGTAAGCTAAATGGCTAGTTAGCTGGTAAAATTAACGTCAGCAGTGAGCGACTTACTTTAATATTAACGATGACGATTTCATTAGCCTTAGCTAACATATGTTATGTGTTTGCTGTAACTTTTTAACAGCAATGTCATGTTTGAATAGGAAATGTGATAACGCTAATGTTTTATAATATATATTCATAGTGCATAGTTTTTGGTTCCATTTTACAATGCACTAAAGATTTACAGCTAAAAAAAAAATGCCAGAGTTGTGCCTTCATTTTATTTTATTTATCACATTAAAAAATGTCAGAAATGCTGCTATAAGCTGCTAAGTTCAGCTGCATACTGGTGCGATAAACTGCAATTTACATATGATCTGATTAGTTGACTAATCGCAAAAATAATTGGTGACTAGTCGATTATCGAAATAATCGTTTGTGGTGGCCCTAAAGAGCAACAACCGTTATAATGAGAACAAACTTCATACAAATACCTATTGTGTTGCTACTGAACAGACCATGTAAGAAAATCATACAGTTTTATCTCTTCTCCTCACTCCTCTTCTGTGGAGGCAGCTGCTTGCTCCCCCTCCCACGTCTGCTGCTCCTCTCTACTACCACGCCGCTCTCTCCCTCTCCCTCTTATTTAGACTGGACAATCAGAATGCAATTATGATTTATATTAAATTTTTTCTCTATTACTTTAATAACAGCTAGCCCGCTGGTTTGTCTATGACCTATACAATTACAACATACACAAGTAAAGTATAAATATCTATTTATATGGAGACCGATCATAGAAGACGACAGTGGCATTTTGATCGGTGAAAGCAGCCGTAGTTCTCGGGGAAGCAGAGGAGCTTTTCTTCATTGCAATTTCAAGCGTCTCCTCCAGATGTCACTAGAAACTGCACACTTAACCTTTAAAACTGGGGGCTTTTGTTACACTGAAACAGAGGTAGCTGGTGAGATTTCTTTGGGGGGTGAGGGGTGCAGTTAGTAAAAGTCAGTTTTCAAATACTCTTTAACCCTTCTGTGACCATGCTGTCGTCGCTGACAGGATTTGGAATGCGTACTTCTCATTACCATAACTCCTAAACCATTTGTGATATCTCGGAAATCCAAAAACTATAAACTGGCGAGCTGTCCAGGGTGTGGCCCGCCTTTCGCCCCCTATGTCAGCTGAGATTGGCACAGCACACACCGCTACCCTCATATGGAGGATAAAGCGGTAGAAGATGAATGGATGGATGGATGGATACCGCAAAGCAGAGAAATAGAGCTTTGTGCACATATACTTATTATAAGGTTAGCCCTAAGTACTTCAGGGAAACGACTGTCCAATCACAGACAAAATTCACCAGGTCACACGTTTGTGACGTCAGTAGCGCTGTCCCAAACAGTTACAGAATAAATGTTGGATATCGAAGGTTATCTTGGAAAAAGAGGCAGAAGCACTCACTCGTTGAACATTTTTTCAATGAGCCACAAAATTAAAATAAATCCAGGCTTCCTAATTATCATGATGGTCATAAGAGGGTTAACCATGTGTCACCAGTTGGCACCTGTGTATCAGAGCATCATAGGTATCTACTTGAAATAAAATACTCTGTTTTGGAGTATCAGCAATATCAGTGTTAACCTGATATTGCTCTTCCACAAAAATGTATAACCTTTCAAATCACAATGGACCTCAATAAAAACTCAAAAAACAGTTGGAGCCCAACTTGACAACACATTAGAAACTACTGACTCTTAATTCACTACCAGAGTGTTTCTCAAATCTCAGATACAGGGACCAACTTTTAATACATGACACACTTTTTGACCCAATTAAAAAATATAAATCGTGACAAGAAGCGAATTTGTGCGTGATATAATATTCATGCCTACTGCCATTTACGTAATTGCAGACATATTACAGCTATATGTTTAATAAATGAAGCAACATATCATTTTATGCATGTGGTATTCAATAAATCTCAAATGTGTGTGATGAAATATAATCCCCCGGCAATGACTGACTTAAAGGGAATGAAAACTCACGTGAAAGACGCTGGTAACGGCGACTGTTTGATGTCCGGCTGCTCGGGTCCACGCTCATGTGTTGCTTCACCTGCAGAGTTCTCCTCACAAAACGGCATTGTTTTAGAAAACTTATCTGAATATTCTTTCTCCCTCTTCCTTTCTTCTCCGTGACTCTTCTTCTCCCCTTCCTTCATTCTCCCTCGTGTTTTCGTGTCTGACACAACTTCAAATGCAAACGTTTTCGGGGAGATTTTGTGTCGCAGCGAGCACCTACGCGTACACTTTATAACGAGTACGCCACTTCTCAACAACAACTGTAAACAACGTGGGACATTTTAAATCTTTGTCTCATTGCAGAATACATTTGAATCAGTAACTGTGTGGTGTTCACCTTGCTCAATTAAACGTTTTGGTTTGCTAGTTTTAAACGTGTGGCTAGTTTTGTGTTGCTCTTCTTCACGCAGGACAAATAAGAGTGTAGCAGGTAGAGAGGTGCCACAGCGCCCCCTATCGAAGGCCGCCCACTGCACAACTGTCATTCATTATCTATTGTCCATCACAGTTGTATACTCTCACACAGTAACAGGGAAGGTCCCAAACTTTTATGAACTAGCGTCATAAAAGTGCAGAAAAATCTGCGTTTAATATGGTTTGCACTTTCGTTTTCAACGTGAAGTGTGGTGATACTGAACTCGAATTAAACAAGCGAACCAGTTTTAGGACTTTTTGACACATGTGCACTACATGAGCAAATCTTTACCTCCAAAATAAAACCAAACAACTTAAGCTCAACCCTATTTAGATACATAAACATATCTAAAGATAAGCAGCCGCTTAGTTCGCTTAACTGTGAAAATGAAAGAGTTACCTTTAAATATAGATTTACCGTATTTAAATATAGATTTACCGTATAGCCCTTGTAGTGTATAGGTACGGCACAAGTCAGTTGCATTTTAACACAGTGCTGTTTTCGTTTGAATGTAACTCGAGCTGTGATAACATGTTAAAAAAGAACATAGCCTACTGAAGAGTCCTTGAGCAAGACTCAGCCAATTGAAATGTGAAATTTCCATATGGAGATCGGTGACGTGTCACACAGCACACGTTATCGCATTAGAAAATCTGCGTAAGCAGCTGATGAAAAGCTGTAGCGACAGTCAGGTAGACTCTCCTGAGGAACCATCTGTTTGCTGCTCGTGGTGTCAAAGCTTAATGCCACTGTATCTCCTGTACTTCCTGATATTGTGGTAGGTGTAAAGATTTGGATAAATAGTGTTGAGTTAAAGCACTGCTTACTTACATTTTTGTCTCTGTGTGTACCCTACATACTGTCGAGTGTTGTCAACTACTTTGACCCTTAGTCAGACTATCACCAGATTTCTGGAAAGGTGTTCAACTATGAGGTTCACAGTGTGTGATTCTAATTTAAAATCACGTCACAGCTTGGTACTTGGTAGAGTTAATTTCACAGGGCAACGAGAACGGAGGCATCTTATCTGATGGGGTGCGAACAGTTCATCTGGAGACCAGTGTGCCTGGTTAGGTGTCCTCAATATTGGACCACTGAATCCACTTTGTTTAATAGCACTGAATATGTTGCCTATGAAAAACCAAACAAAAATTCCCAGTGTCTTGCTGGGTGTCCAAAAACCTGCAGATAACCCATGGAGGAAAATCATCCTTGGATGAAATCGTCCTCTCTTACAGATTTAAAGAGACATTTCATTTCTAACTTTATATTTAAGTCATAATTCAGCATGAATGGGTGCAAGAGCAAAGTCTGACACACACACACAAAAAACCTGAACCAGAATCTCTAAGATCTTACTTGTGCTTAGTGTTGTAACAAACCATCTCTGATTATATGGCTTTTGGAGTACTATCACAGCTAAATACTAAATCCCCGGAGCAGTGCTTTACTGAAGCGTGTGTTAAAAGGAGAACAGGTGGAAAAGCTGCATGTTGCTCTGATACATTTTGTCAGTAGACTGGTTTTAAGTTCACTTAGGTAATATTTTATTTATTTGACTTTCCAAAACTATTTGTTTATATATATATATATATATATGACGCTATATTTTTTTTCCCGCAGCGTACAAGAAGTTAGAGTTACATCGGGAAATAAACAAAAAACACCGAAGAGGAAATGAAAGAAGAGCAAACAATGAGAATTTATAATCATCATTTATAGTTCAAGGTCATGTTCCTCATACTCAGTTAAAAGTACAGGTCTCTGGAAAGCAGAACTGACGGACAGAATGACAGAACAAACACAGGACAGCTGGAATGGAGACCGATTTTGAGCTTCTCCTCTCGTTTGTGTCAGCCCGCGCACACGTCAGACAATCTTATAATACCACTTGGAAACACACACAGCAAGTTAATTTATATTAATCATCCATCATCCGTCATCATCATTCATGTTCTTGATCCTTCTCATGCATGTACTGTACGTCAGGATTGAGAAGGAAGGCAGTGATTCTACCAGTATCCTTAACAGATGCATGTACAGTTAGTTGTCCCGTCACACAGTTAATGCCTTTTGCAGTTTTGGGGAATGGATAAGCTATGGCTGCTCCAGGATTATGTATCTCTGGATGGGAATTGTATAAAAACTATGTAGGAACACATGTTTTTAAAAAAACAAAACAAAAAAAAAAGAAACCAGGGAAAATCAAATAATTACTTAACTGATAAAAATGCAGATGTCCTCATAAAATCGTCTATGACTAGCAACACGTAATAACATTTATGTCTTCTTTTTGTCCTTTTTTTTTTTTTTTTCCTTGTTTTATTCCAAAAATGGTAGAGGAGCAGTTATAGTTAGCATCATCTATACAACAGGCTATAAAACACCACTTTGTCACAGTCCAGAAAGCACATATAGATGTGGTTGTACTGTATATAAACATATGTACTGTAATCAGATAATTTTGCGTGCATGGCTCGGGAGTGATGGCGTTAGCGGCGTCCTCAGCACTCTGAGGAAACTCTCTTCCTTTGTGTTCACGTCGTGTGAAAACGAAGGCCTCCAGATTTTACTTACTGGCACAATGGACGTATTCTTTTAAATAATAGTCTTTCAAGAGAAATTGCCATCCGTTAGCATCTCCATGCTGCGGTGGCTCCTTCAGCCTGGTGTTAGTCTTTGCTGGCCATCATCTCCTCTTCAGTGAGTACTTTGGCTGATTCCACTGACGTCCATCAGGGGATTTTTTTTTTCCCCTCCTTGTTGAGATCACCATCAACCCAATCACTTTCTCTTTCTCTGCTTCAAATATTTGGCGTGTTTATGTACGTATTTATTTATGCATTGTGTCCTTTTCTCTAGGAAAGAGTCCCAACCACACAAACACAGGCAATGTAAATGAAAACACAAGGTTCGTAACGCTGTGGCTCTCTTGGCAAAGTGCATCCGTGCTCCTTTCGTTTACCAGAAACAAGGGGGTTTGTATCACATCGTCACGGCCGAGGAAACAAGTCACTGATGGGTTAAAAGTTGTTTGGTTGACATGTTATATTATGTATGTAGTTCATTTCTTCTGGTTGTCAGAGCCACATCTCCATCATTCTCTGTCTGTATTGTGTGTATTCCGTCTCCGGTGCTTGAGTCCAGAAAGTTCTTTTTTTCATTTTTCACATGTACTTTTCAGAGCATTGTCTTTTAGGAAAAATGACTAAATAATGTTCATCTTTGTTATTATACTGTACACATTTTGATGTCCTGATTTGTCTTTTTTCATAAAGGTTTTGTCTGGTTAAGACCAAAGCTTTGACAATCACACATAGTACTCCTTGTCCTTGTTCTTCTTGTTCTTGCTCGAGGTCTTCGCAGTGTTGACCGGCTTCTCTTTGACTATGGTGCCGTTCGACTGTGCCGAGTTGCTGATGTAGTTGCGACTCTCGTCGACGTGGTATGAGCCCTCATCTCTGTTCCGATATTTGTACATGGCGTAGAGCAGGATCAGAATGCACAGCGCCGCCGCGGCTACTATGCCAACCACCATTCCTGTTGTGCTGCTGGACTCTCTGAACACCTCCGTCGTGCCTGGTAAACCCTTTGGTCCAGATCCAGTAGGATTAGCTGCAAGGGGGACAGAGATATGATTAGCTATAATGATCACCATCTTTCACATGTTATAAATATTATTATAAGTTTATTTATGGAGATGATGCTGACGTCATCCCTCAAAGGTGTTAAAGCAAAAATATAGATGTTGCTAATATGGATGCATTTGCTCCATTATAGAAAAGAGTACAATTCCACAATGAGAAGAGACAAAAAATGACAAGGTCAATCATTTGTGATCTGAAATGAAATGACAGGGGTTAAAGATGAGATGGTAGCAGTCAGATTATTTCTGACTAAATGTATTAAAATAAATGCAGAATCTGAACCGTGACAGTTTTAGCTGACAACAAAAACAGAGGATTTATCTTACTCTTAACTTGCAGTATCTTTTGATTGTCACAAAATCCAAGATTACTGTGGACATCGCTTTGAAATGACAGTCAATATTAGAAGACACGGACGAAACTTAAGTAGATAAGGGTTTTCAATAAAAATAGGAGCTGGACATTTTTAGACTTAGGCTTAAGTGCATGCTGTTTATCCCGTCACAGTGTCACACTTTTTTTTTGCAGAGCATTATTCTGATGATATTTATAATTCTCTGTATTGTTCATATTTGGGAGAGTGGTGGTGACATGCCGTACTACGGAGAGAGTTGCTGAATGTTGAAGTAAGGCTGAAAAGAAAGACAGGGATGTTAAAAATGCACCGTTTCGAACATGCTGTACGGCACAGATATGAATCGAGACACCACATTTACAACAACTCGCTGTAAATTGAGGCGGCACGACTGTATCATGTCATGTGTGAAAATAAATCCTTCAGAGAGAAACAATTCTTCATTTGACTCAGCAGATTTTCGCCAAAGGCTGTCCCCACGTCTGCTCTGAAACGGTGCCACATAATGGAGCATATTCTGAAAACACATAAGCCCCCCCCTGATATCATCCAGTCCTCCTGGCACATCTCTCTCTGTGTGTGTTTTTGTCGGAGTCATCATTTCTGCTTAAGCTTTTGACGCATTTGCGAAATCCAAATACTCCACACAAACATTTGGGAATGAAAGCGTCTCGGTTCTGCACAAGTGGGACACAAAATGTTTGAATGATTTACAGCTGGGTTCAGATCACACGTCCTTGACGGGAAGATTCACACTTGCATTTGTATTTGCGCGAGACAAACTAAGAGTAATAACCTAAAACTCGGTTTAAGTTGTGCCTGTGTAACTGATGGTTGCACCTGGACATCCTAATGACCTCAATAAGGTCTGTCCACATGTGAAAGTGACTGTGAATGGCTGTCTCCGTGTGTTGTCCCTGCGTTGGACTGATGTCTGGTGATCTGTCTGGACGTAACCTGCCTCTCTGCCAACGTCAGCCGAGACTGGCTGCTTAGCAGCGTCGATGATGGATGGACGGACGGATGTTAAGGATTCTTTTAAAGGCCATTTACTGGCAGGAGGAGAAGACGTGACGTAATTGCAAGAGCATGTTGGCATTGGGAAAAAACAAAAACAAAAGACAATGTAGAATTATGATTGATTTATTTATTTATCTATTTTTTTTTACTGAGTAACATTTGAATGTCTGGTAAAGTACGCTGTCATTTTGTAACCTTTCTTGGTCAAAGAATATGAACTGATCATTTAAGACATAATTGATACCAATTATACCGACTGCTAAGTACATAATACTATTGAAGCATCATTTAAGTGTACACTGCACTACGTGGTGAAGCATGATTTTTAATTAAGTGGGTTAAAACACAGTGGGTGTGATTTGCTTTTTTATTTTAATTTATTTTGGGCTGAAACTATTCTTTTCATTTTAGTTTATAAAAACATATTCGATTCTTATTTTGTTCAGGTCAAATTGCACACAGTGATTTACAAAAGGCTGGGGGCTTTATAGTTTAAGACCTTTGAGTTTATTAGTGAAATACTTGGCGACATTATTCCCACTTACACATTTATGCACATCCTGAACACGTATATGTTCTTCCAGTACTGCATATACGTAAGGCCACCGTGATACAGTAGATTATGTGAGAGCACTATTTGAAGTCTGCTCTTCATTACTGCTGTCGAGGGGCTACAGCACTGTGCATTAAACATATTAAAGCTTTTAAGGCCAGCTGTGACATTCACTGGGCAAGGCTATAGAGAGCCAATTTAAAGAACTCCACATTATATATTGAAACATATGCCTGAGACATGGCTATATATGAGCACATGAACAGAACATATTATACATTAATAGTAACTTCATATAATATTCATGTGAGGAAGTTACAAACTATCTCACGTTTGCAGTTTGACTTTTGATACTTGTGTCTTTCCAAGGGCATATTGGTTTCAGGTAAAAAAAAACAACCCAAAACTGTAATCTTCAGCTTTGATATGGAACCAAATTTTGCTCTAAACTAGAAACCACGACATCGCCTCTTCATTATTCAATCCTTTGTTCTTCATCGGAATGACACTGAGTTCGAACCCGGTATCCACATCACAGAGTGACTCTCCATCATTAAAAGAAAGCGACATGAAAAACAACATTTTTGCTCCTACTGAAGTTCATCTTAATCACCTTGTTCTGTGGTGTCACGTTTGTTCTTTTTTTCTTTTTTCATAACTTCACTAACTTTTCTGAGCATGAGCGACAATGAATGTGTGGTACATTCTTAAACATGAGTAAAAACAACAGTATAGGTGACTAGGTATCCAATATCCATGCTTGCATTGGATACATCTATCACAGTGTACAATAACACAAACATGAATTTTGAATGTTAAATTATCAGCGTCTGGAAATGCACAGTGTGAAGTCTGCACTGTTTTATTCAGAAAATTAGCTGCATATGTTTCATGTCACATGGCAGTAAATAGTAGAAATCAACTAAAGTCTATTACTACAGTATGTCAAACATATAGTTTCTGGCCTAAACTATCCATCACTGTCACAGTGATTACAGAAAAAACTACTTTTGTCAATGAATGATGCACTTTAGGGAATCATGTTCACCAGTGAATAAGGGAGGGAGTATGGGCAGGCCCACTTTCCGTTCTGACTGCTATCCAAGTTATAATACAGCGCTCTTTAGTCTCTGATAGCTCTGTTCATTGTTATCTCTCTTGTGTCTCACTCAGCCTTAATGGTTGTCGAAGACAAAGCTCCCCTTTGATTGCATTCATGAGTGACAGCCTAATGTTTAGACAAACATCACTTTGAATGGCATAATCTTCTCTGATGACCCACACAGATGGCACAAATGTCTTCTGGAGGTGGACCTCATCCATGCCCTACTAAAGGCCAAGAACAATGTGAACTTTTAAGAGAGGGGACCCACTGTCTGCCAGGAAGAGGAGATGCTGCAGCAGTTCATTGACATGTTTTCCTCCGTAGTTAGGCTGATCAGCAGCCCAAGTATATTCCCAATGCCAGCACACATTCAAGGACATGAGCACACTACAACTGGGGGATTGAGTGTGACTAAGCGTTGCAACAGATTAGCTCTGCTTGTGACAAGCCCTCTTATGCTTTCAGACAGGTTTGAAGAATGCTCTCGCCTTGTAGGCACAAACCACTGGTTGACATGGCTTTTTCCTATAGCGAGCCACGGTGCGTGCATTAATGGCGAGTTACTTTTATGTTTGCTATCCATCCTTTGAACGGGGGTCACAGGGTCGAGCGCGGAGAGAGCAGAGCAGGATGATGAAGGATGAAGGAGGTTAACTGTGGATGTGGCAGCGTGAGGGATGTAGATGAGACCACAGCTGGATCCTAGAGCGAGGTGACAGAGTTGGAAGGGTTCTGGAGGCAGGTGGTCTCAGTCTGCCATATCAGGGATTAAAAATGTGGCAACAGTATCGTGCACTGTTCTTCCTTCAGTGATCTAACATGTCAGGATCTGGGCTTTATTTCCTCTAGGCAGGATCTGTTGATTGGCACCCTGTAGGCTCTCTTCACAGAGACTCCAGAAGCCCTAAATCAAGTCCCCAGTTTTTTCCCCCCTTTCATTATTAGATTAAAACTGCAGTTAGCTTGTCAATCAAACAGTCACTTGATAGCAGAAAGAGATCTGTTGTGGTCCCTGAGATTATCTGATACACTTGATGATGCGGCTCATTTGTCACCCATGAGCATGGCTGTAATCCCTGCCCGCTCCACCCATGGAGCCCTCAAGCTGGGCTCTCCGGCAAAGTATTATGGCGGAGAAGATGGCCTCGGAGACCGCCTCATAAGACCTCCGTCTAAATACACGTGCCTGTCTGTTCGTTAGCAGTCCATCACCTCAGAATGGAGGCGCATAAAGTGAGCGAGAAATAACGCCTGAAACGAGTGTTTAAAATGATGGCTGCTCTTATATGCTCTACTCGAGCCTACCCAACGGTAAAATTAGACATGGGGAGAATGACCTTAAAGTGGTGTCTAGCTTCATGGCAGCATAGCAGGGGTGCACTTGTGAAGCGATAGAGGTAAACCCAGGGGGGTTAACTTTTGAAGGATTGCAGAGGCTGCCAGAATAACTATGCACCTCTCTGGCTCATTCCAGAGTGAGACTTAAATTACAGTATCACATTCAGACCATAACGTTGTCCCGGCTGTATTATTCACAAGGAGAACCTAGTATTTTGTTTTGTTTAATTTGGCCTCAGGTCATTTGCTTTCACCAAACCTTGGTGAGATGCCTGCAGAACTTAAGCTCAGAGGAACATGTGAACAAAGTATCACAGACGATCATAAACGTGACCCTGACAAATACAGTAAATGTAAGCGAAGAAAGGAAAATAGCTCGACTGGTAATGTTAAACACAGAGCGGCAGTGAGGAGTGGTTTTAGTGCTGCGATTATTCCAGGGTTCATTTGATATTTTCCCTTAGTTTTAAGTGAATTGAGTAAAGATACATGAGCTTGCATCAGATATTAGCACTGCGCAATGGAACCTGTCATTTAAAGAAAGCCTGTGCAATTCCCGATGTGATTCCTTTTATTTCTGCCTGACTTCATTTCGCCTCATGCTCCAAAGGAGAGGAATGGGATCAGAGATTCCACTCTGTCAGGTGGGATTTGAATAAATGGTCCTCTTCAAAGCCTATTTCTCCTCATTTGTCTGCAGCAAGAGGGTTCATTTGTTTGGTAATTTGTGACAGTGTGAGCAGGTTGACGGGAGCCACGGACATGGCCATGTTCACTTCAGGTGAACATGGAGCTTGCTGAGAGGTAATGAAGCAACCAGGACTACTTAGGATATATTGAAAAGACAGAATGGCCATGACCTTTCATTATCTTGTGATGGCAATAGGTGAAGAGTACTGTGTAGGGAGCACATGGACAGCGCTGTTTGGCACATGGATGCACTATCACTCCACACATTGGTTTATCAGCCAAAGATAGTTTAAATAATGAAGTTAATATGGTAAGATGGTGATAACAGTGACACTGGAACCTGCAGCATAGCATCTTTGAAAGATTATCGTCAGAGCTGGCATCTAAATGTAGAGCGGCGTCTTTATAGGCAGGCCGAGTAAAAACTCTCCACCTTTATAAGAACAGATGGTAGCCATTACTCTTCCTTTGTCTGCTCCAATGCCAGGTAGATGTGTGGCAGGGCTGTTTTGTCTCTGCAGGTAAGATATATGTGTCAAAAAGACCATTTGGGTTTTTTAGAATAAAGATTTTATTGTCTTGTGTTTTGTTTATTTAGTGTACCCATGTCTGGAGTTGCCTGAGTTTGTCCAGATCTTTAAAGATGTATTTCAAGATTTCAAGAAGTTTTATTGTCATTATGAGACATAATGAAATTTTTGCAGAGACTCCCGGCTTTAGGTACACAATAAAATAGCAAAAATAACGAACGAAGGACTTGACATTTAAATAGACATAACGAAAGGCATTTAAATAAGACACAACAAGAGACTTAACACTTAACACTTAACACTTAATGAGACACAATATGGAGTGATGAGTTGTAATTGCAGTCTTTTTTTGTCATTTAATACCCAAATAATCCCACGACTTCAACCCTCTAAGGGGCATATTTTTCGGACTCGTGTTGTGTATATTGAACTGTATTTTAAAGTCGCGTAAACCTGGCCCCAACAACCTTGTTTATGCTGTTTTCTTTTTATTTCTAGGCAGTGCAGTGGGTGGGGAGCAGTTATATTGGATGGAACTCCTTCTAGCATGTGGTGTGGCGGTCACATTTACCCTGTGAGGGTTTGCCTTGTTGTTGTGCAGTGATGAATGCACACGTGTCGTAAATAGTCTTGGGTCTATGATAGAATCCCCTCACAGTCAAGAGCACTGCCTATTTAATATTTGTCTTATTTTGTTAGTGTAGGAAGTTGGTGTCTCATTGGTTTGGTGTTGATATTGTTGGGTCACATGTTGAACCCAGTCTTAAATTTAACGCCACAGTTCACGGGTTACATTAAGTGGTTGCGGGATGCCTTTAAAGCAAGGCTACCAAGTGACACATGGCTGTAATTCAGCCAGATTAGTGTGAGACCATCTTCTTGCTGCACATATCCACTCATAATCACAAGCTGTCTGAGCCGTCATATAGTTGGGGATCAGTCTGCAGACAGGTCACTCCATCTCTGCCGCTCGGCCAAACACTTATTAAATCCCTCTTCCCTCTTTAATTATCCGAGTGTCCTCAAGAAGTGATAGAAGCCATGCTGTACTTGTGACATGCTGGCAGTGTGCCTGATGACAGCATGCATGTTTGAGTCTGAAGTGGCTCCGCTCATGCCGATGGTGGATGATGAACTGAGAGCTGAGCAAGCTTGAAATGAGGTCCAAGTGAGAATGATTAAACGGTGTTGGATTTAGCACAGTGGAAAAGGTGTGGTGCAGTTTAAGCCAAACCCGGGGGTGAGATGAAAGAGGAAGGTAATGCTTACTCGGCTTGAACACACGTATGAAATTAATCTCTTGATTAGACTTGTAGGTGCAAAGCTTGACAAGATAATCAGAAGCATACATAAGATGTACCGTGATACTAAGCGCACAGATCAGAGGTCAAAAAGAGGTGCCAGTTAAAATATCAAATCAAATTACACATCCGGGTGGCGTTTTAAAGCCATAATTTACTTGTACTATCATTATCGTTGACCTTTGGCAGGGCTTCCTTTTTTGGAAAGCAAAGTCGTTCATGTCCTACTTACTTAAGGAGCCTCGTAGCGTGAGCATCAGAGACGGCTTGTGGTCAAAAAATAAAAGTAATTGAAAATATAAACATGGCAGGATCAGTGAAGAGAGTGGCAGTGAGTGTGAAATCCTGTTTTTTCTCTCTCTCAGAACACACTTGATTTAAAATAGGGTGTGGAGAGCGAGAGAGAGAGCGAAAGCTTGAATGACACAATCCCTGTTGAAAGAGTGCAGGGAAACAAAAACAAAAAAAAAAGAGGCAAAATTCCTTGAGCTTTTCTGCAAATTGTCAAAGTACACACTGGCCTGAAAGAAATGTTTTGTGCTATGCTTGAAGGTTGTTGGGATGTTTCAGTGGGCATCAGCTCCGATCACATTCAGTACGAATCCAGCTTTGAGAAGGCGATTTTTTTCCATTTGTTAAAGGATTTCTTCTAGCAGCAGCAGACTGCTGGCGATGTGCGTGCCGCTGTGTTCAACAAAGGAAAGAATATATAAACAGCTGCGTATGATTGAATAACCTATTAAATGTGGACAGTGACCTCTTAAGACAGCACAGTGTTCTTGGTATTTCATTAATCTCACAGCCACATTTAAAACAATGATTTAGTCCCTTTTTCCTTTTACTGGCATTACAGCCGTTGCCATGGGGTTAAAGAAAACATATTAATTTGCCATTTGATTTTTTTCATTTACTCCATGTATTGGTTGCCCAACAATACATTAAGTCTATTAACACAAATGTCAAAGAAATTATCAGCTGCTAATGTCACTGGAAAAGAGCTTCAGGAAACGCAAAAAGATAAGAGAGCATGGACAGAAGCACAAACTAGAGATGATTAACCTTAACCTGCCTATAGGCAATCCAAAGTGACAGGCAAGGGGAAACTGAGAATAATGAGATTTCTTGTGAAACGAAGACGGCTGCATACATCAACACATAAAAAGACAAACGACGGTTGATGCGGCAAGTGTTATATTTGGATATAACTTTCTACTTTTATGAACTCTGCTACAAAAAAAAAAATACGGGAGACGGATCGGAGAAGTGCAAGTAAAACAAAAAGGGAAAAAGGAATCCTCCCATACGAGCATTTCATTTTGAACATTTAATTTCACATTATACTCACTTCACTGTCCATTTCCTACAGTTTATCTGCATTCAGCAACAACACACTCACTCCATTTTTTGGGTTAACACTCTTACCCTGAAATAGTTGGAGGAATATATTTGATATTTTGGGCTTAACCAGCGAGACGAATGTCACACGTCAGTAGGCATCATTATCTAAGAAATACGGATATAGCAACTAGAATTTAGCAATATTTGAACAAGAATGGAGGACCTAGCAGCAGAGTAAAAAACAAATAATGGAGAACAAAGGCAATGCGAGATGTAACCTTGAATATGGGTCTCTCTGTGCAGCAGCTGCCCTCCATCAACAATCTACATGACGCCCATGAAATGAAGCAGGTAGGAAAGAGATATTCTTTCCATCTGACCCCATGCAGCTCAGCAACAACCTCTTCCATTAACTTTCAGAATGAAAGCTGAGGTTGGTACCTGAAAATCAGCACCAGCCAGACTCTTGAAGTGTTTGCCAAGCTATTTTCATACACCCGAGACCACATCTATATTTTCTCCCGGTGATTGCTGACACTTAAGGATACATAATCACAAACACACGCACGCAGGGACTTTTGTTAAAAACACTAGTTTGAGATAAATGTCAGACTTTATACGGCAGCTATCCAAAACACGAATAGCCCGAAAAGCACATTAGGTCATGATGTTATTGCAGTTTGTTCAATTAAATTAAATTAGCCCCGTTTATCATTAATCACAGTGGCCATTGCAACTAAATATGTGCATTAACGTGTGCCTGATTATTCAGTGTCTGAGTACGACTGTATATGCACACTCCCGAAAACCAGCTTCCTATTACCGATCAGTATCAGTATTACACTGCCTGTATATTCCTTTGTGGTTTCCCAAACCAGGGGGAGGATTCGATTTGCTGCAGTATGATCTAATCGGAATCTTGCTGGGTGATAAGCTCCGCTGGTACCACTGGTTATCCATGGTTTCCACAAGGAAGAGGAAATAAAGGCAAAAGGTAAATGTACCCGATTGATGTCACTCAGTGGCCGATGTTGTGGGACAAGACGCTGATGATGTCAGCTGACCCTGGGCCATAGAGATAGAGATAATGGATCACTTATGCATCAACATTACCCTACAGTACACAGGTGCTGCAAAGCCTGTGTATGAGAGAGAGAGAGACAGAGACATACCAAAGGGGCCTGCATCTGTCTCCTGCTTTGAGTTTGCAGACTGAGCAGATTGTCAAGGTGTTGCAAAGGAAAAATGATATATTGTTGGTGTCATTAAAGGAATTGGCTGGACAGTAATATGAGGAAGTAGTTCTTTATGGGCAAGAGTGGATCCGGTTCTTTTGTGCACAGCAACACCATCTGAGATGTGGTGAGTGCTCGGTGGAGCGTGTGAATGGTTCTGAATGTAGATATTAATCAGGATACGGTGCTCGACAGCTGCCTCCCAGGGAGCCAGAAGCTCTGGTGTCAAATCCCCTTCAGTGATCACAGAGGGAGAGGGATACTCTGCTCTGGGACTGCGCGTCCCCGTGCATCACACAGTTCACAACTGATGTTTTGGCAGATGCCCTTGTCAAAAAATATCATAATGCAAGCTGCTGGTGTGAATGAGTACACAAACCAATCTCTTGTGTGTGGCATTTGTCAGAGTTAGCAGATGTACATTGGACGTAGCTATTGTGATGCTGTCCATCGGGAATATCACTCAAATGAGCCGTGTGAGAGTGTTAGGGACTGTGGCAAAGCTAATCTTGCAAGTGTAAGGCAAAAGGGAACAGGAAAGAAGAGAGAGCAGGAAGTTGATAGTCTTTGCCGTGGGGCAGACATTAATTTAGTGAAGGTTTTATGACCACACACTGATCAATAGCACAGCTAGATGGAGTGGGGGCCTTGGGTCTGGATTTAATTGTTCTCTGTTCTCATCACTTCAGAATGCATTTGAAAATCCTTCTATTCATAGGCGGGCACTAAGGTTAGACTTAATTGCCTTCCATGTGTGGCAAGGTAAGAGATTAAAAGTCTGGCAGCATTGAAGGGAACAAACATTTACAATCCCAATTTGTCAAAGTAAAGCTGATAAAGCAGTGACATTTGGACACACTTGGAGGGGGAAAGAGAAGTGCTTTGTTTCATTTATAATTCACCAGGGCTCTTGAACACAAGGTTTAAACTTATTGACCAAAATAGATTTGGGTGTTTGTTTTATGCAGAGAAATGCCTGATATGTGCTACAATCATAAGCTCCATGGGCTGTGAGAAGGAGATATCGTGAAAATGGGTAAAAAAAAACTCTCACTGCTCCCGGCACAACTTAATTAACAGCAGTGGGGACAGGTGTAAACCTCAGCCTTCACATACTGCTGCCTGGGTTTGCCCTCCTTGCTCCTGTGTTGGTGTCTCTGATCATGACAAGCATGTCTTCTCTTTATTTCCTCTGTCTTTCTTCCTGTGAATACCCCTGTTTGCCCACAAACCAATACCATAAATTGATGAAGATGAATATTGGACAGTTAAAACGACCGCAGCTCAATAACAATAACACCTGCTCCGACACACTCAAAACACTGTAAGCAGTGTGGAGTAATATAAATATGGCAGGATCAGTAAAGAACTAATACATAGTCCCAAAAAGCTTATTTTTTTTGTTTTTTAAATGAGTCTTTGTGTAAATTAAGCAAAGAAAATAGTGTGTTAATACACAAATAGACACAATCCAGGTCAGCTTTTTCCCCCCGCTTTCTGTTTAACTTAGCTAATCCTGACTGCGGCTTCATATTAAGTGGGCAGATACAGAATGAGACTGGCACTGATCTTAAAATGCAACAAACAAATACACGCCTCTTTCAAAAATGATTCCAACATAAGGTTGATGGCTAAACCGCTTACATAAATAGACCATGAATATTACAGCCATGAATGAATGTAAAATTTTACTGCAGTTATATTTGATGCTCCAGGACACTGGAATATAAAAACATGAAGAAATAAAAAAAAAAACACACTCTGTAGTGGAAGCTTCCCAGACAGAACTAATAGAGCGCCTCCAGCTTGCTGTATTATGAAGTCAGTGGTATAGCCACATACAAGAAAAGCAACTCTGCCTCTGAGAAGTGCTCAAGCTCTAACTAAGACTCCGGTCGGCTCATTTAAACGTGGTGTGTGTAGCCTAGAGTGTCTTGATGGGGGTCGGCTTTGACACACACAGAGACACACTGACACACCCAGAGAGAAGTAGAATAAAAAAAAGAGATGACTAACCTAACCCACCTGAGCTCGGCTCACAGGGATCAATGTCCTCATCATCGCTTGGACATTCAGCCGATGCCACCAGCAAGTCGTCGGTCGTCTGAAAAGAGAGAGGCGCACAACTGGTGAGGGCGTAGTATACTTTGCTGCATCAGTGGAGTAAAAATATACAATAGTGGTGTTTCCGGAGGGTTAGGTTTAGGGAGAAGCAGGACAGATGAGATGTGAATCCAGACAGCTTCACTGTTTGGCTGCTGGATTTATCTGTCAACACGGTCACACGCTGCGTGGCGCGCTGTAGCAGCTGTTCGTGGCACCACCATGCTTTCAGAAATTAGATCTGATTTTTTGAGGAACAGTGGAGGCTAATGTCCGACGTGCAATTGTCAAGTCGCATGCTCAATTTGTGCTAGAGTGTGTGTGTGTGTGGCTTTGCATGGCCCTTCAAAGGATTATTGAGAGGCATCACAACACACCTCTGACATTCAGAGGACAACCAGCCATGAAAGCTCGGAGAGGAGCCTGAGAACGAACGCCAGAGCGTTGGAGGTTTGAATGCTTTCATTGGATGACATATATGGAGGCGCTTTATTATTTCACTGCCACGTTTATTCCAAGAGCAATTTCAATGCACTTCCTCATCTGCCAAACACAATACATTTTACTCTTCCAAAAAGGTAAAGGGCAAACAAAAGAGCAGAAAACAGCACACTGTAAAACATTATACTGCAGTGGTCTTTAATAGTCTTGCTTTAGGCCATTTGATCAGCTCTGCGTTAAAGGTCATTTCACTTAGGCATGGCAGCCTCTTTGGGGCTTTGCGTTAAGAGTTTCAGTGACGGTGCTCTACTTAGCTGAATAACCTACTGCTATACATTTAGCCTTGCACATCTACTCCTCCCTCTGATGCTTATTTATATATCCCCAAATGAATGCTTAACAATATTCATTCTACTTAGGTATTATATACTCTGGGGGTATGCATTAACAACGATGAGAGATGCATTAGGTTCCAAAAATGAAGATGAATTTATTCAATTTGAGCCATTATTTCACTGATGTTTGACTGTGCATTGGGAGATTTCTGCAAGTTGGATTAGTATTGACTCATCTTAACGGAAATTAAAGGTGATGTCATTTCAATATCCATTTGGCTGCACATAATGCAATTCCGTTGTGACTGTAAAATCATTCTGACATTGTGAACATGGGCCGACATCATCTTTACATAGTAATAGACATGGAAATGATAGATCAAAGCCATTAAGGGAGTTGTGGTGGACGGCTGTTTTTTTGTGCATCTGTGCTGGGTAAGGCCCGGGGAAGCCGTCCAAATGTAAATTTAATTTGCTGTGCATGAGGCTGATATACAGTGTCGGCCATCCAGATGGCAAAACCGCCGGATCCTGGAGTGCCACATCCATCACTTCAGCCTTGTGATTTGTTTTTCCTGGCAGGAGATCTTGACACTATGCGCTCACTGGCAGAGGTACGAGAATCAAGGAATCAATACTCCCTCTCTGTTCTTCCCACCTTCCCACTCTCATTCTCTCTCACTCCACCTTTCACATTTTTCCTCTTTTTTTTCTCTCTCTCGCTCTCTCCCGCTTCAACTCCGTCCTTCAGATTTATTTGCGAGAGGCGGAGAGGAAGCAACGTGATGGGGGTGCAGGAGATGTGGGTTAACTCCCCGTAGGATTACCTGAGCAGAGGTGTATGGCGTTCATATTTAGATGTTTCTTTGTCTTTGCTCAGGTCTCAAAGCCAAAGCGCGAACCCTGAAACTCCATCGCCACAGTCAAATCCAATAATGAACACGCATGTCGGTTCATCTCTTTACAAAACAATCTTTGATGTTATAATTACAGGTAGAGACACCAAATCCAATTGTAAATAAATGTGCCAGTTGAAGCACTTGTCTATTTTTGCTTTTTTGAGTTTATGGAATTATCATAGAGTGGAATCTTTACACAATACTTAGTTGTACAAATAATTATAAGTAATGTAATAAATGTAGGATTTCATTCCACTTGAGACTTTCAAACTAGTGGCAGGGCAGTATGATATATGATTTCATAACTGCACCATAAAATAATGCCATAGTCATTTCACCCTCCAAGGACAAAGGTCTGTGTAACTGTGACTCGATGGAGACTGTAAGCCACCTCAAAGTCCAATCCATTGATCCTATCAAAATATCAACACTATGCTACACTTCTAAATGAATCGTGTGTGTGTGTGTGTGTGTGTGTGTGTGTGTGTCGTAGCGGTAAGCCTCTAAATAAACACTAAAATGAATTCATGTGTTACTGGGCACCAGTCTGCCTTCCAGGATTAGTGTGAAGGTCAACATTTTGATGTGGTCATGACCTGGTTCAAATCCAATAACATTACGAATTCATGGTGTCCTCCTCCAACACTTGGCTTCTTTTTCACCCGTGACGATTCAATGCGGGCGATGTGAGGGGCTTACCATGCAATTTAGCCACTGTGATGAAAACTGACAGGTAGCCTGGCTCGGGTGCCAGGAAAGAACACTGAAACCTCGGGAGATCTTTTCTAAGGGAGATGTCCTAAATAACACGGGATTACCATGTGATGACTTTGACCCTGCTGTGACTCTTACTTCAAAATAAAAACAGTTTTTCTCCCATAAATGGCATCGCTTTCCAGAGTTTTCTGTGAATACATTATGTTTTTGGGAGGCTTCATTAGCTCAGCGGAGTTATTGATGCGAGGGGCATCATGCCCACAGGTAAGATGCTTCAATAGATAAGCGCATAAACAAGATGTACCTGTAGTTCATTTTATGAACGCACTTCTAAAATGCTGAAAGCAAAGGCTGGGGGGCTTGCAAAGCATCATTAATCTAGCACTAAAGCACTGAAGCCATGGCAAACCTTTAACACAGCTCATTTATCTGCCTCTACTCAGAGCCACAGAACCCAAACTCCTTTGAGGTGAACTTGAGAGACAGTTGGGTGACTGAAATACGCATAAAAGGACATTTTGTAGAAAAAAAAAACCTACTTATTTTTCCTCTCCACACAAAAGATTGGATTATGTTAAGATGAATACAGTGTAATGTAGGTGTCGGGGGAGATGCGTATACAAAGGCACAAAGAAAAATTTACTGTCTGTCGTTAAAAAAAAAGAACCTATTGACTGACCTTGGCTCATGCACTGATTGAACCATTAAAGGGGATGTGGACCAAGAAAATCCAGCCTGACTCAGCCTAAGGTGCCCTGATGCTTTCCTTAGCACTGTCATGCTGGTTTCGATCTCTGTGGATTGATAACGGTCCTCTTTAATGAGATGTCCACGCCGACCCATGATCTGCATGTGCTCGCTAAAGCTGGGTCAGCAGTCTCAATCTGCCCGACACAAGTTTATCTACAGCTCCGGTTAATGCTCGTCCGTGGCCCAATGTCCAGTGCCACCTCTTTAATGACCGCTGTATGGAGCAGGTGCGCTTTATTGTAATGCACTACATTTGTACACCTCTCCCCTGAATGTATGTTCCCCTCTCAATCCAGGGATGTGCAGGCAGACGGGGGGAGGCAGACGGGGGGGGAGAGTGAGGAGGGGCTGCTCTTCAGGGAGGATGCCGTGTGCTTCTGGCCCAGGTGCTTGAGAGACACCTTCTCTGCGATAACCTCTCGTATGCTATGTCTCCATGGAGAGCCGTTGGTTTTCACATTGTTTTCTCTCTGTTCTAATTTGATGAATGCTCTCTGGCACACAACATGTCTCTTTGGAGACGAGCTGAAAGTCAGGAGGACGCTGAAGGTATCTGAAAGGTTTATCCAAAGCATCCCGCTACTGTCCTGGTAATGTATTCCACTGAGGATGCTGGATGTTTTCTTTTTGCCTTTCAGTTTTTATGTTATATACTGTACGTATAAAACCATGTTATTTTTTCCAAAGGAGTATAAATTCCCCATTTTATAATAATGTTTTGAATACATATCTGTAATCTGTTGCTTGTTAAGATCTGTTTAAATGTTCAGAATGTCAGAAATCCTGTCTTTTTATAGATCAGTGAGTTCACACACACATACTGTATAGATATAAATATATATATATAGCACGAGAGTCTCTCACTTTGAGGATATTGGTGCAAAACATCCAAAAGACCCCCCATATGCAGCTACTTCATTTCCTACATTTATAGTGTTATTTATTATACTGTTTTTAATAATTACCAGCAGAGCAGGTTTTCTTAATCTCTATGTGAAAACGGGATCCCAGGATGCTTTGTATAATGTCGAGTGTGTTCACTGAAAATATCAAAGAAATAATTAGCTCCATCATTGTTAAGTGAGAAAAATCTTGTACTCCCACAAGATTCTTCAGACTGTTCTTGGCAAAGCCCTAGTGTGTGTTTTTTTTTTATTTTAATGCTATTATCTCACATTAATCCTGGATATATCAAATCAAGTGTATACTCAAAACACTTTGGGCCAATAGCTGAAAATGTTATTTATATCTTGTCTATAATTGGCACCAGCTCCTCCTGAAGCCAAAGCTCCAAATGTGCCAATAGCAGAGAATCAGTACTCTGTTAATCCTCCTGCTCAGACTGTGTCCCATTATTTCTCATGCTGGCACCTATTTTTCTCTGATGGGGCGGCCTGCAAGTGTCCAGATCTGACCACAGTTGTCGTCGGCACATGCTAACGGGGAGGAGTTTGTTGTCCTAGGATTCACTCTTGCAGCAACACATCATTAGTGTGCCAGCGAGAGTGAGGGAGTGAGCAAACGGGAGAGCAGATAGAAATGGCTCGTGGTTAGACAGGGGATGAAGAATGCCTCCCTATTCTTGCACTGAGCTTCACACACCTAGGGGGGCTCTGATATACAAAAGTGCAGCCCATAATAACAAAATGGTGGCTGGTGTGCCGTATGCTCCAAATGCACACACTGTGTTTACCCATGGCAGCTATCACACTGCAGCAGCAGCTCTTATCAGAAGGCCTGATGACATCCAAGTATCTAACTTAGCACCCTGGAACTAGGTCAATGTTGATGAATAATTTAGCCCCAGATGCTCAATAGATTCCAACTGAATAATGAAGGCATGTGGGCCTGCAAGGCTGAGGTTCAGCTCAGTGTACAGCCTGGCCTTCGCCCACAATCTCTCTACTGCTGATCTGCCAAATCTGCTGAACTGTTGTGGACCCTCACAGTGGACATCAGCAGGGCTGGAAGACAACAAACCGGAATATTGGGATATATATATATATATATGTACATATACCACAGTGGCTATATCTAATTGTCAGATTAGCATTTACAATTGTGAGCAAATAAGTCAAAGAAAATATTTTTTTTCTTGACAAAAACTACTGTGATGTTACTGAAATGTTGTTAAGAGAAAAAAAGTCAACGTGTTCCACGTATGACTTGTTGCTCTATGTTCATACATAACATATAGTTCTGTCATAACAGCAAAGTTTAACAGTAGTAATAAAAAAGACCTAACAATTCATGATTGAACATGATTCATGTGTTCATGGCTCCGGCAACAGGATTAGTCTAGAACATAATATTTATTTTTTCAGAAACGGTCAGTAATTACCTGAGGCATAATGCCATGCATTATATGAAATATAAGCATGGAATGGAATATTCTGCAGGTAGCACAAAGTCTCAGAGCACCAGTGTTTTCATACCCTGAATAACTGGCATCCACGTCTTTCTGTTTTGACTCCTCGTGCATGCCGTATAGTGCGCTTGCTGTGGTGGACAGCTGTTTTCATTTCCTAAGTTATGAGACACTGTCCCTTTTGGGAGCAAGACATTGCTTTATTTAAAACAAAGCAGCTGCTGCTGCTGCTGCTGCAACTGGACCTGAGGCTGAGTATCAGAGTGTCATTAAAAAAAGGATGGTCAGAGGCTCTCCATCTCCTCCCCTGGTGCCCACATGTTCCTGTCTTGCCATACATCCTCCTTGAGGCACAAGTCACTGCACCACAGACAGTCTAACAAGGCGCTGGGAGGCAGCTTCACACACCTGGCAAATCCAACAGTGTGGCAACATACAAGCATGTCAGATAGAGACAAGGAGACAAAGAGACTGGTGATGATATTAATATTGTAGATTTGATAGAAAAAATACCTTCCTTTTGATTAATTCTGCCTAACATCAACAGTCTGACGGGTTAAGAATAATACACTTTATTTATATAGCTCTTTTCTTATCAATCTCTCTAAAACCAGTACTGTTTGTAGTGAGAGGATGAATTTCCAATTCCAAAGATACAGTCATGGAAACAAATGCAGTACTTTTCTGCTGTGAAAAATAAAAGGGCCAGATATAAGCGAGGGATACAAATGGACAGGTGGAGGCTAATTTGTAAGTGTGATGATGTGCTGCACAAGAAGACGAGGATATGAAGTAATTACAGCGCTGTTTCAAAACGTACACACGTCTGTGCCCTTGTTAAAAAAAACAGTTCCCTCTCGGGGACCTGAGAACACTGAGCTGTGTGTGGACTCCTTTTAATGTGGCTGCTTCAAGGCACTGCTGCTCTGCTTTGTAGCCGTTCCTCAAGTCCCCTTCAGGACCTCATTCGACTTCTTCTCCAGGAACAGTCGCTCTGTACGGCCTGCATGAAAATTCTGAACACTGAGCGTGGCGTATGATAGAGTTCCGGTACCGGCGGGTAAGCGGGAAGGTTGTCTGGCTGTGTGGGAGTTAACACAAAGTCCATTTCCTATTCAGCGCCTGCACAGTGCTGTTGCCATGTCATGTCAATGAGTGAATCATGTGTGACTGATGCACAAAGTGTCCTCGAATACAACTCCAGACTCAAGACAGTCTGTTTGCCATATGATGATATTCTGTTGATATTTCGATTTCTAATAGGCTATATATATATATATATGTATGTATATATATATATGTATATATATATATATATATATACATATATATATATATATACACTATATATATATGTACATCTACATCTCACAGGGCAGAGACACAGCACACTTAGCTGCATCCTTTAGCAGATCACACTGGAGAAGGCTGGACGCCTTCTGTTAGCTACATGCACTAAATGATAAGATCTTAATATGAAATTCATAAGACACCCTCTGACTCCATCTATCTGCAGCGCTCCCTCCCCTCCTGTTCTCTCATTTCTTTCTCCCTCCCGCCTATGCATAAACGCTGCTCTATAGAAGTATACTGTATTACATAGTCGACTTCGTCTCTCTCTCCTCCTTATCCTCACTCTCATACGTCTCAGATAAATGAAATCTGTCGGCATTGAAGCATTTTCCCCTCTGGATGTCCTGATATTTTTGTTATCTAAAATCGAATCTGGAGCTCACATCTGTAGCTCGCCTTGGTAGTAATCTGGCCTGAGAGCCAGAGAACTGCCCAAGAGGAATATCACTAAGGATAACCCTGGGGAAGTAGGGAGGAATAACAATTACCAGAGAATGGCTTGTAATAACGCCGCTTTCTATCAAAATGCTAACACACTAACTTGTCATTTTACTCACAAAACAACAGCATAATTACATGCTCCTTTGCCTCACACTGTAATCTAAAAATAGAAATCCAACCATGTGGTTGTGTGTGTTTCTAGAAAAGAAAATCCAAAGAGGAGGAGAAGCGAGGCATCTTGGCCTCAAATCAATGTCTTCCTGACTTTACCTGTGTCTTGACACTCAGTCCCAGTCCCTCATCAGGTGACAAGAACATTTGTCATCCTAATATAGATGCTACCACTTGTGCGATGAATGAACATGGGTCTAATTCCCCCGTGTAGCGTTTGCGAAAACATGACATGAGGGGAGAGGAAGAGCAGCTTTGCCCTACATCAGACCAGGTCGCTTGTAGCCCCCACAGAATGTCATCATAATCAGATTCCTGTCCTGCAAGTCTGGATGTGTCATTCACAAAGGGCTGAGCATGACCGCCATAATCTAATCAGAAGTGCTCTCATTCAGAAGAGAGGAAAAAAAAAAAAAACCCTGAAAGAATAAAAATCCTGTTTCAGCTTTGTTTTTTGTTTTTATCACCAGTCCGTCCCTGTTGTCAGTTTAGACAATTCATGGCTTGATCTGCTCTTAACTAATTATACAAACTGTAATTTTGTGTGTTTTTTTTTCTTGCTCTGAACGTTTTGAAGAAAAGAAAATTAAAGCCTTTATTCAATTTCACTCAGATTTACAGGAACAGACTGTTAAAAACTCTATTATATTTGCCACGAGTTGTGGAAGACTGTTACTGTTCTTTCACCACTTGACAATTCAGTTATGTTCCTTTCCCAAGGCCATTCTCTGTTACTCTCTTTCTCGTGTCCACTTGTTTGACAAATTAACAAGCTCCATTTGCTGGCATGCCGTTGTTTCATTTTGTACCTGCTGGAATATGTTTTACCATAATTAAATCTCTCTTGTATAATCTCATCCCGAATATGCCTTAATGGTACTTTGGTCTGTTTTTGAGCCCAAGATGGGGTTTAAGGAGTCCATGAGCAAAAAGTTAAGGGAATTCTCTGCTCTCTGGGAAACACTCAAAGTCACTATGAGAGGGTTGATGGTCCCATTGCAGTCTTTTAGGAAGAAAGAAAAAACAATTAACGGAGATAATACAAGAAATTGTAGTCTTGGGAAAAATAATCATCGGGTCTAAAAATGGAATGTAATAGAATCCTAAAATTTAAATATGAATTTAATTCCATTGTTAGTGGGAAAATTAATAATTTACTTTTAACACTTTTAACTAAAGTGATAAACCTCAAAAATAACTGCAGAGAAAACTTAAAATTCGAGCAGGCAAAGACAAGATACAGTCAAAAACTGTCAAAATCAATCATTGACTTCGGTCTTTATACCTTTACTTCCACAGTGACAGAGGATGACTATCAATTTTTTCTATTCGCCTAAATTTACTCCATGAGTAACAAGCAGGATCTGAAGACACAGTTTGTTCGTGTAAAGTTTGCAGAAGCGATTAGTTTGGAGTAACAATTCCATCAAGCATTTCAGGAGATTCTAACACCATATTTGCGAAGAATGTTTAATGGCTCTATGGCAAAAAAAGATCCTCTTAGTCCTGCCAATTACAGGCACATCTCGTTCAATTTCGTAAAATTTGAACTAAAGTACTGGGAACAAGATTGAATAGACATTATTATTATTATCCATCCTGACCAATCTGGTTAATATACCAGGCAGGTTTTTGCTTTTTCAATGGGCGACGTTTGATCAATAGTCTCTATGGTGATATGATGACTATAATAAAAACATCACAAGCAGCTGTCTTTATATTTGACACACAGAAAGCTTTTGTAAGAAATGGCTTTAGCGGTTTGGATCTCTGAGGAGGTTGGGTTTCCGGAAGACTTTTTGTCGATGTAATTTAAAATACTCTCTTGTTATTACTAACAACATCCCATCAAAACCATTTTCGACTTTATCTGGGTGTGAGACAAGGTGACTCTGTCCCCTATGTTATTTAATATTGCACTTGAACCCTTCGTGATCAGGAAAGATGGGATAATGTATCTCATATTCATAGTTGGTGCATTAAAACAAGGCACATTAATTCGGTTTAAAGTGATTCTTCAATTTTGGCTCTCTTTGTTTATTCACAAGACTCTCTCTTGCTGCCTTCGCACATCCAGAAATCATTACCTACTGTATGGGCATGGTATTGATGAAAAAACTCATTCCCAAGGATTGGAAGTCATCATCGCCACCATGCTTACAAAACTGTCCTTCTTCTTATGACTTAAGATTGAAGTGAATTGTAAATTTGATGCTACACATACTAACTATACTACTAACCTACTAACTAACATATCCAAGATAGATTTTGACATTTGTTATATGGAAAATAAAACTACTAATGTGTTGTGGGGGGTTTTCATAAAAGAAACAAAACAGTGACGTGAAGTAATCAAATTGACATTTAAAGGGTCAAAATCTTTAAAATCAGCAGGGCTGAAGTTGTTTAAGAGATTTATTCAGAGAAAAAAATAATAAAATGTAAATGTTTTTATGGCAGTTTTTTGGAGGGGAAATTTTTGTCCTTAATGACTTAAGAGGGTAGTAAATTAAACTGATGCCTATGGGTTGAATATGGGCAGATGTAGTTTAGGTGTGTGATAACAGGTTGGCTTTGGGGATTGATTTTTTTGTATGATTCTTGTATTTAAGCATGTTCATTTTTACTTGCAGCACTTTTAAAATAAATAAAGAGGCTTTTAAAATGCATGAGTTAGTATGTATCTGACATTTTCTACCAGACCTCAGATATTCAGTTAAAATAATGAAGACAGAGCTCAGTATTGCCACAAATACATATGGCCCACGGACAAAAATGAATAAGCGAGCCAGGCGCAAAATCTTACAGGTGGGAGCAATATAATGTAGGACAAATTGTATCATCAAATCAGCAGTTGGCCCATGCAAGACTATTTTCAGCTTCTACAAATCATAACAGCAAAACAAATTGTCCATAAAACATGCTGTAAAGCTGTCAGTGTCAGCATCTCCTCCACGCACAAAAAATAAAAAGACACTTTACAAAACAACACAAACAAGACGACAGACATTCACACTGCACAGGTTTCATTATTGTTATCCAAATAAATTTTATGGGACAATCTGTAGTCCTTTGTAACGCTGCCAGTCGTATTAAAACCTGCAAAAACAAAGACGCTTCTCTGTCGACTAGATGAACAATGGAAATAAAACGACCATCTTGGCTGTAGCCAATTTATAAAATGTAAAAAAAACACAAGAACAAATGTCACTATGATCTGGTATACATGTGTTCACCCCTGCCAAGGTGGTCTGGATGAGTGAGACACATGGACTCCATGAGAAGAGCTTGATGTTGAAGGGCAGGTTCCATAATGGCCCCTAGTGGGGCTGAGATGATGGATATGGTCTGTCGCCAGGAGTGAACGCTGCAGGCCTGAGGCCACTGCAGGTCTACAGCGTTACCTCTTTTGCCATCTGTCAGCAGTGGGTGGGCATAAACCCATGACTGGGGCTGGGGCAGCACACACACCCCAGGACCAATGATGCCACACACCACTCTTCAGAGGCAAGGTGAGGAGGTTAGCAAAACACACACAGCTCCTGCACAGGACAGTGGTCCCTCTACATATCCTGCAATTAAACCTGTTACTGCGCTCATGAAATTATCTTTTCTGGTGAGACCAGGCATTTTCATGAGGGAATAAAACACAATAAATATAATAAAAACCAGAGAAGAATCAATAGTGCACAGTCCACATGTGAATCCTTTGCTATTCCTTGTTGTTTTTTTTCTCACCTCAAGCTTACAGTGTCTCAGTAGCAAGACGGACAATCCCATACATCTGCATTGCAGGGGGAAATCTTATTCCTTTGTGTGAAAAATTGAAAACACCACAACCTCATAGAGCACTGACACTAAACATGGAACAGATAACTCCCCTGAATTAAGTAGGACTCGCTCAAGACGACTGAAACCTTGCAGATTAGCCATTGTCCCTGTCAATTGGGGACATTTTGTGATACCTTTGTCACCTTCAGTTTCTTTGTTCGTGCGTCTGTCCTTTAATTGGTGAGCACACATCAAGAGAGGCATTAGCGGGAACAAGATCTGTCTCAACAGGATGAATGTTACTACAAATACAAATAAGCAAAAGGGAAAAAGACAGAAAAAAAGGTGCAATCATCTCTGCAAGTCAGTAATTTTCTCTTTAGCTCGACACAAAGAAATCATGTTAACGTTTCAAAAAGTGTCTCTGATTATAGTCTGCGGATACAATACTTAAAGACTCCCATGGCTCAGTTTGTATTGTAAGTATTTTATTTTTTTTTTAAAAACAGAACCTTATGAACATTCCGACTCATTGTTGGATTTTTGACACACGCCTGAGAAAGAAAAAGAAAAATAACTAACATTGATGAATGTCAGAGAATAAACTTCAAAAACAAAAACTGCAAAATATGACAGTATTTTCTTACAAAGTCTAATGAAGTGCAATCAAAATATTTTTAATCTTCACGTACATGACGAAAAAATAAGAAAATTGACTGATATGAGTGTGCCTCTTAATAATTATACCTGTCCATGTCATTCTCATTCTAAAAAGACGTGGATCCACTTTGCATATCTGTTGGATATTAGCAAGGAATACTGCGTTTCTGTTCCAACGTAATGTGTTTTCACTTTTGGCCAAATTGCTAATCATTTTGCCTTCAACATGCTGGCATTTTCCTCTGTCACTGTGATTTCCCATTAAAATCAAAAAGTAATAAAACACACAAAAATTCCGCCGGATGTAATTCACCAGTGAGAGCGGTAAGAACATGAGTCACGATCACACAGACAACGGCAGCACAAACACAGATGGGTACGACTCCTAATGCCGTGAAATGAACAAACAAAATACACCTATGCTTTATATTACCCCCCCCCCCAATAAAAATGAGCAGAGACATTAACTGCTATTCAGAACACACTTCCAATATATGCACTGTACTTTTGAACACTTGCATTTTCTGCTAAGAACAAGGTGCTTTTTGACTAATTGCCTGTCAATCAGAGACTTGGTTGGTGAGAGTAGTCTGTTGCTGAGTTACTTCCACATTTCCCATGAAATGCAGGGAGACTTATGACCACCTTAAAGCTACAAAAGCTTAGAGAAACAAGCACAAAATGGCTGACCCTGTAGACTAGCAGAGGTAGTTTGGGCAACTGCAAAACAAAGTAATTTAAACTATAGTTTCTACACGACTGCATCTTACAAATATGGGTTATGGGGAAGCACTTGGTAACAGATTGTTATGTTCCTGAGGTGGGAAAGAGCAACAAAATACCACAGTTCTCCAGTTCAGTCTGATCAAGCTGTCATGTTACATCACATCTATAACGTTACTAACCAAGAAATATGTTTTTCATAGCTGGTTACTGTACATTTATATTAATATGTTACATTAACTATGTATCTATAATCCACTATGAACACGTTAGGACTCCAACATGAATAATATATACACTGTATCCACACTGAAATATCTTAAAACTCCCATCAAAGAATCACATCATGTAACGTAATTAAAGAATCTTCACTTCATGCCCTGCAGTTGCCTGAGAAGTACTTAATACCCAAGATAAGTCTCAGGTCTGACTATCAGTGCCTGCGTGGATTACTATTTAATCTAGTCTGTGCAGAATTATTGCAGCCTTAGCCCATAAAACAATAATCCTTACCAGTATGAGGGCAATCACAACAATCCCTAAAGGTAGGACCAGATACAATAAAAAGTGCATGGATGATATAAAAGGAGAGGAGCAGCAGACTGGGGCAATTATTGGGTACTAAGTTCCAGAGGATTCTTCACAATAAGATTACTGTGACACTATATATTTTTTTTTATATATATAGTTTGTTTGCAAGAGCCAGTGAAGGAGGATAGGAGGTGTGCGAGCACTGCACTGAAGGTGCAGCAGTGGACTATGTCAAATATTCGATTATCCCCATGAATTATAAAGAGGGCAGGTTTGTGCCCCTCATCTCCAAGACCAAGACAAACAGAGTCACTGCCAGCCAGTTCAGCAGGAACTGAACCATGTGCCGTGAGTGCAAATGAAATGGCCCACACAATGTGTTTTGAATGTTACTGCTTCCCTTGAGCGGCCATTACACCCGGCTCACCTAAGGTTAATTCAGAAATAGTGGGGCCAATTGGCTATTTGGTGGCAATGATGCAACTTAGTGGCCATTTATTCTCACTAGGAATAGGCTGTAATCTGCATTTCTTGAATTTCCAGCAGCAACAAGCTATAAAAAAAGAAACTGTGCACCACAAAAGGGTTATTCAAGACACATATAAAGCATTCAATATTAGATATGACAGTTGTGTTTGAGAATATTGGCCTGAATACTGTAAAAGACAACATTTTATAATGTTAAATTGATAACATCATCTTATTTCTGATATTCAAGGTCCCATAAATAGAAACCCTAGACAAAATAGAGAAAGCACTTAGAGCACAAACCTCCAACAAGGCTGCTCAGTTCCCCACAGCCAATACACAACCCTATTATTGTTTAAAAACCCAAAATTCTGAATATGGATCCATATACAAATAACCACCTAAATATAATCATCTCTTTCTTGGGCCATAAACTACATACCCAGAAAATTTCATCCAAATCCATCATTTACTTTTTGAGGATTGCCGCTCACAGACAGACAGACTTCAAACCAAAGACTATTTTGTGGATGGAGCTATACATAAGGTTAAACTGAAATGTAAACCTAAAATAAGTAGATAAGATAAATGATTACTTCCTTGCCAGGGTAACATTATACTGCATGTACTAAACCTGGGTTCATCTCTGGGTTATTCTGTTCTTGTTTCTCCATGACGCTGGAGTCAGAACCACCTGATTCAGCAGACAGCACTTCATACATTGCTTGTGTACAGTACTTGCCAGGGTTGACAATAGAGAGCAGGATCCATCACTATCAGGTGCTCTAATCACAATTTTCTTTTACTTCAAAATGCTTTGGCTTCCATGTGTTCAATATTTACTGCAAAATATCACCGTCGTATCCCAAACTTTCTACTTTTAGTTATCAGCCAAATACAACTGTGGAGAACCAGAGAGGCTGAATGAGGGCTAAAATAGTCTGGCCATTGGCAGGTAGTGCTACTGTTAGACCGGCGAGAGCTGGCAGTTTGGGATTCAAACTGACTTCAGCAGATTACTGTACTGTGTATCTCAAAAAATAAATGTTTAATTCCACAGGTGCAATGACTCAAGCACTAAAGGCCTGTACATACCATGCAAGAACAGAGAAGTTTGTTATTTTTCCCAAGAACAAGAAGAAAGTTAGTTTCTGGCCAGGACATTTCATACTTTACGAGAAACTCCAGGGAGGTCCTCGTAAAGGAATGACAAACATCTGGCAAATCACACAAGAAAAGAAGTTCTGTCCAGATGATGATGTGTCAAGAACAAGCTGCAAGAACTCCCTAATGAGGGCTGCGAAAAAACAATGACGTCAGTCTTTTCTCGCAGCCCTGGGAGAGAGAACCAATTCCTCTGTTCTTGCGGACTCTGTACAGAGGCCTTGATTTCCCAATCAGTGCCTAAATGAAGCAACATGAGGAATATCTCGATTAATAACAGCCGACTAAGATGTGTTTAACACTTGTGTATCAGTAAATTCATAGAGTATAGGAGCGCATTATGGAATAATTGACGACTACGCTGTGACTGCAGAGACCTCATCAAGACGTGACAGTCAGGTCCACACAGCAAGACACCACCTCCACTTCAAGGGCAGGGAGCACACGACCGCTGTATAACACATATCTGACACATCAGAGCTGAGTGTACAATTTTGCGGTCAGTCAAAAGGAAGGTGAGAGCTATACTGACACTTATTATCTGTGCATTTGAGTGGGGAGTGGGTCCTGGAACTGATTCAGTGCAATTATCTCTTAAGCAGATGAAATATTTTTACTCAGAAAAAACATCTGACGCATCTGACCAAGATGATAATACTCGGGTTAATGAAGCGCAAGAAGACACCCAGTGGTTTGAGAGCACGGACATTAACATAACGTTAGCCATAAATCAAGGACCTCAGTTTTCAATAACAACATAATCCCGGTCGAGGATTTTGACGGGTCACCTGAGAAGAGGGACTCCCCTCAGACTCTCTTCACAATCATTCCACGAATGATAATTAGCACTGACGCCGTCCTCTAGGAGATAAGCGGCACATCAGAAAAAACTCAAACTCAAAGATTTTATTGTGCTAACATTTTTACCAGCATAAAAGCATTCATTTAAGGCAGGGAACATTGTGATTAGATTATCAATAAAGATGCTTGTATCAATAATGGATCTTAGTTTATGTGTTTCTTTGTTGCAGACTGTGTTTCCTTGAGTCAACTGTTTCATATCTGTCAAATGTTCTTTAATTTAATGAAAATGATCTTTAACTGCCATTTCAGCATTACTGTAAGAAGTGATACTGATAGCTACAGGTGCTTACAACAAGTAAGTAAAAGACTTGAGTCCATTGTTGTCCACTTCTCATCGTTAGAAAGGGCTATAAAAGATCTTATTTTTGACCCAACTGCCCTCATTGACTGTGTATCTCAAAAAATAAATGTTTAATCCCACAGGTGCAATGACTCAAGCACTAAAGGCCTGTACATACCACGCAAGAACAGAGAAGTTTGTTATTTTTCCCAAGAACAAGAAGAAAGTTAGTTTCTGGCCAGGACATTTCATACTTTACGAGAAACTCCAGGGAGTTCCTCGTAAAGGAATGACAAACATCTGGCAAATCACACAAGAAAAGAAGTTCTGTCCAGATTTAAGGCAGGGAACATTGTGATTAGATTATCAATAAAGATGCTTGTATCAATAATGGATCTGAGTTTATGTGTTTCTTTGTTGCAGACTGTGTTTCCTTGAGTCAACTGCTTTGTTTCATATCTGTCAAATGTTCTTTCATTTAATGAAAATGATCTTTAACTGCCATTTCAGCATTACTGTAAGAAGTGATACTGATAGCTACAGGTGCTTACAACAAGTAAGTAAAAGACTTGAGTCCATTGTTGTCCACTTCTCATCGTTAGAAAGGGCTATAAAAGATCTTATTTTTGACCCAACTGCCCTCATTGACACCCTAATACACGTTTTCCAGAGCACCACTTCCACTGATTTTCAGTGGTTACGGAGCCTGATGATGCCGCCGCCGCCGCCGCCAGTGGCTGACCGCACTAAAAATGCACGTCCTGGTAATGTACAGTGAGGCTCTTAGGATAGGAGACCATTCACTGAGTTGCACTTGCCATCAGAGGGGAGACGGAACGGTCGGACAATGATTAAAATGCTGACTATTCAGAGAAGAGGACAGTGAATGCACCGTGTCATCCTAAGTGCGGTGTCCTGAGACAGTAATGTCTTAGTGCCGGGGCTCTCCATGGGAAGACTGTCACGTCGAATCAAAGTGAACACACTGACATCTCCCAATGCACACATTTTTACAAGCCTCATTCATCTCTCTGCAGACGCTTACATTTTTTTCTATATCTGTATGAATGCATTAGATAACACCTAAACCATCACAGTTAGCCTTGTCTACTCACTTCCTCCCAAGCCATTATGTTTTACTTTATACGGTTAGTTGATAACATAATGTTATGTTACAGTATGGCACCAGTCTCTGCTGTACTTATATTTGTACATTTACCTTGAATTCCCCCAAACCCTTGAGACTTAACTATACAATGCTTACATCCAATAACAATCTGTATGGGCAATTGCTACAAGATAAACACTTATTGATGAATCAATTCAAGCACAAAGTAATTGGTATGAAGGCATAATAACAGGCAACCAACTATCAGACCACATCAAAAAGCATAAAACAAGTACAGGAATAAATACAAGTAGGCGTTCTCCACATAATCCGTATTCCTGTAACGTAGTGCACGAGCAATGGATATCAATTTATTTCTCTCCAGATAAGAAAGACCTGAAAAAGACAGGCATCCATCTTGTCAAGCCCGTTCCTTTCTGACAATCTCTTGGTTCCCTGGTGGCAATTTATAACGCTGCATGGAGCAGGGATATAATTATAGTCCATTGTCTGATATTTCACCTGCATTACACACTCCCGCAACGATTCATAAACCGTGCCGAGCCCGGGAGAAAGCCATTCCACCGGATCAATATTTATAATTGTATTATTTGTCAGCATCTGCCGACCCTTTCACAAACTGTTAGGATGGTCTGAGGTCAGTAAGACAGAGAGCAAGAGAGTTAGGGGACGGCTAGTGATGACGGGTCTTTACTGCAGCGAAGCCGAAACATATGGGAGTTTGTCATTTCATATTATGAGATGCAAGTTGACCAGTATGTGTTTACTTTTTGTCTGACACGTTTAGTTGTAGCTCTTTGACCTGCTCCGAAAACACCCTTAAAAAGAAAAGTCTCGTATGATTGGCATGTGACCAATCAACTGTTTGGAATATCTTGTGAAAAAGTCACGCCTCTTATCTGATCAGATCTTTTTTTCAATCCAGGCACATTAACAATTCACATATCCCAGCTATTTAATACCTAATAAATGGAACAATAGGTCTCATGAAAATAAATATTGAATATTCAAACTTAACAAACCAAAACTCTTCAGTTACCTGTAGATGATGATGATACAACACACGATAAAATCTTTAAAATAAACAGAGATGCGGCTATTGTCCTACGCAAAAAGCGGAAAAAGTTATACGATAAGTCAAATTATTTGACTGCGTGTATGTTTTTACAATATGAAGTTAAACCTGCCCCCTCTTGGAGAGGTTATAATCTTCCTTTACGCCATTCGATTAAGTAAGTAAAAAGATGTTAAACAGTTTTTGTAAAGGCCTAATTAAACGGTCATTTCCAGCATTTTCCCTGCAACTGACACAGAGAATATGTGAAATTGTGACCCATATTTCAGATCATCTTAGATCCTGACTGCTTTTACAGAGGAACAATGGCTCCATATAAAATGAATCAAGAATCTCGGGTATCATCGAGGACACTCTTCCGCCTGTATTTTTTTTATTTTGTGTGCCACCACTAGACTATTATATTTGACGTTTTCAAAAAGCAACACAGAAACAATTTGACCCAAAGGAGTTGTGTCAGCACGTTTGTTCCCAGAGCAATGGCGCTCATTTGTTTTGAAATTCCAGGAAATTGTGAATCTGTGATTAAAAGTGATCCAGATTTTCACAGAGAGAACCTCTACGACAAAGCTGTGATTTTAATTGTATGGACAATGCATTTTTATTTGTTCAAACTAAGAAACAAACATAAACCAGTTTTTATTTTGAAGTTTATTTAAGGGCTTTAACGGCAAATGTCTTCCGTTCTGGCCAGAGAATGGTCACATCACCATTTCACTTGATGGGACGCGAAATTTGTATGGCATTGTTTAGTCACATGTTGTGATGTTTGAGAAGTAATATGCTCCTGCTGATGCTGCACCGCTCATGCAGGGCAGATAAAGATGATGGAAGACCTCTACGATGGTTATCACTCTGAAACACACACACACACGAACGAGCGTGTGTGAACACACACACACACACACACACACACACACACACACACACACACACACACCACGGTGTCACGTGTGACTGCACACAGAAAAATGCTCAGCCGGCGTGCTGTGATGCGGATCCCATAGGTGGAGCAATTTTGTGGATTTATTTTACTTCAGTTTTTAGGTTACAATCCTCAAGGAGAAGAAGGAGGCAATAAAGTAAGGCGTACTGTGCGCTTCCCCGTTGGAACCTAATGATTTAATGGGTTATTTTAATCCAGGATGTGCTTAATTTCCTGCTGAGGTTTGTAACAACTTCAAAACGGTTCAAATCGAGACAATAATGTCACTTCAGACAAAATCATTAAGTGATAATCTTACCGGCTGAGGCTCTCGCGGTGTCGTCTGCTTGACCCGCCTGCTGGACGCCGTGGTGGTGGTGATCTCCATGATGGACGTGGACGTCTCTGAGCGATTGGCCGTGGTGCTCGACTGCGGCGTAATAGAGGAGGGCGAATCCCCCACAAGCCGCACGCTGCCTTGGATCTTTATGTTAGGATCCCCTTCCGCGGCCATGTTGAACACCTTCAAGCCGTTATAGTAGAGGCCCGAAAGCTGGCCTTGAAACGATCCACTCCGGTCTCGCTCCCAGCCCCCAATCTGTATAGTGGTTTGGCTGTTGAAGATCGTAAGCTGCCGCCCTGTGGGAAAACAACGTTACATATATACAAGAATGTTGAACCGTGGACTCAGCCACTTTCATTAAACAGGAAAAAAAAAAAAAAAAAAAAGACAGAAAGGCAGATTATTTGCCCAGTGGCTAATGAGACCAATAAATTACGGGTCGTGGAAGCAAACCCTGGTAATTTATTGCATTTATAATGATGAAATGTCTGTGGTAAAAAAAAAAAAAGAAAGGTAAAAAACAAACTAAAAGCAGTGGGTTAATAAAAACAATGCAGCTTTGCTAAATGGCGGTCTAATCTAAAATAACAAGAAAGAAAGATTAATCAGCAGTAGTAATATTGCAGGACTACACTAGATTTGAGTTCCCTTGGAGAAGATACAGTAGCGTAATCTAGAAAGTCTTACAAATGGACAATTTGTTTACCAGACATTTCCTGGGAAAAGTATCAGCCTATAATTCAGCATTTTTACTTTGTACTTTTCCTTAACTTTGTCACAATTTACAAATTCTAGACCAGAGCAAGCATGAAAAACAGGATATCTTTAGTGCACGGCCTAGCAGGAACCAATAGGATAAAACGTTTCTGTCCTTTTAGCAAAAGCAGTCAAAGGAATCTCTGGATGGATATGGGAACATGAAAAACAAGAACATAAACAACAACTCAATTCATAAACACAAACAAATTTTAAAAAGAAAGAAAGAAAAGAAAATAGAAATGATAGGGCTCATTTGACATTTTAAGTGAAAAAAATATATGAATTAGTTATTTAATTATATAAAAACAAAGCATGCACTCCTTTTGTTTTATATTACAGTGCCTATTGCCCTATACATATTTACAAAGTCTGTTAAAGGGACTTAAAATTCTGATGCCAATTCAGATTACATACTATTTATCACTGCTCGCAGTTTAAATCAGAACAAATCAAATGACTGTACAGCATATGCACTGTATGTGTTTCAAATAACACTTACTAATGGCAGACTGAAGTGGAACTTTTAAATGTATCCTTTAGACGTTTACAGCAAAATGCTACAGTAATTTATAGACATTTTAACAATGTTTACATGACTTGAGGAAGTGGATTTAAATTCATATTTACAGTCCCTTTAACCATAAGTTGACAATGAACACGTATTAAAACAGCTGATATCTATAAAATAAATACATTATAATTATGAAAAGTATGAAACACTACAAATTAAATTTAACTCTTCAAATGATTTTGTTTTTTTTAAATTTTACTGAACATTTATTGTTTTTTTTTTTTTTTTTTTTAGGTTTACTATTTACAAAAGTAGTGCTACAACTTGGTTATGATCAGATTATTTTATTTGAAATTTTAATCAGTGATTTTACCTTTGTCGAGTAGCCATTCGTCAACTACTCGACCGAGTCGGTATGGGATTCGCTGTCTAGCAATCGCCAGGCGTTCGTTATCATTGTTGCCTTTAAAGTTTAAAGAGACATTTCAGTGGTTACAATCTGTAAGGTCAAAGGTTAAACGTTCATACTTAATGCTGGAGCTATACAACTGCACAAGGTTTTTATATTTAAAACGTTTACTGTAAAACATTATTTAAACAAACATTTTATTTTTATTTTAGCCAACAAATTAGGCCTATATTAATTGAAAATAGCCGAACTGGCACGCAAATGTTACATCTAGGTTAAAAGAACTACGTTATAAACCAACCCAAATCACAACTTAATACATTACCATTACAGAGTCTTTACCCAAATATGACCACCCCATTTATCTTTACCCTCTTTTTAACTGGCTTTTAAACTAGTTATATATACATTTTCCAAAAAGAACACCATTGCATTTATTGTTGAATCAACCTTTTATGGTTTAAAGGGTAGAACAAATTAACTTTAACATATTACCACCCCATTTATACACAGCCTAATTGACAGTGAAAAATAAGCCGATCACACAGTTATGACAGTTAGCAGTACACAGTCGGTGCATCGTCACAAGACAGTTTCAGAGTATACACAGGAACAGTCGCTGAAAACTCGTTTTTTAACAACACCGCTTTGACAAAAGCTACGAGTCATAAAGAAGTGATGAGTTTGCGCAAACATTGCCCATTCATTACACGGAAGTAAATGGATGAGTAGTTTCTTGAACGTATTTAGAGAATAGCCCAAATAAGCATCAGACGAGGGAAAGAGCGGCTTCAGAAAAACTCCATGCTCCGAGACTGAGGGGGCACTTTGCCATTAATGAGGGCAAACTCTGCATCGCCCTTTTGTCAAGGCCAATAACCTCCCCAGAACGGAGGACTGTCAGCAAAGTGGCACTGTCTCTGAGTGCTTTCCTTTCGGTATTGTCTGCTGAGATTGAATTCAGTCTGCTCCATTCTTCCGGCAGATTGACAATGTTTGTCCCATCAACTATATTAATTCAGTTCTGGCAGATAAAAGATCAGGTATCTAACAACCATTTGGTAGAGAATTGCCTCCAAGGGAAAAGGATCGCGCAAACATGAAAGAAAGGAGGTAACTTTGTAACAAATGCACAGTTGGTCTGATGAAAGGTCTTAGAGGGAGGAAGACGCATAAAAAGGAAATTTTTAATGGCATCAGCTTGAATTACTGCAGAGGATCAGATACACAGAGAATGGTCCAAAGCCTGTCTGTATAGCTCATGGAATTTGACTGTAGTTGATTGTGCCAGGTTGGAGCACAAAGGCTTGTGAAAGAGATTTAGTGGATCATTGACGCTGGAAGATACATTCTGCCTTACAACAAAGCCACACCATGTATACTATGTGATTGAAGTCTCCAAATGTTATTTAGGGAGCCACACATCTCAAACAATGCTTAGTGAGAGACAGACTTTCAGTGCTTTCGCCCTCTGCCCGCTACTATTTAAAACAGAAGTAACCCTTTAACACCGAAGCCTTAAAATGTCTTTTTTTGTTGCTAATTTAACCATATAAAGGCCAAAATGTCCTGTAACTAAGTGCTTTTGCCTATATTTCCAGAATAACTTTCAATATCTGGCAGTTATTTACAATTTGCTGCATGTACTACTGTTTTAACCATTTGAAATGAAGAAAAGGTCCAAAAACAACATGTTTTCTCTCGCTCCGACTGACCAGTCTCAAGAGTCCCAAGACTGATTTAGTTTAATTTAATTATGTCGAATGGTTTCACAAACAAGATGGACACCACGGTTTAAGCAAGACTCCCTCCAACAGCTCATATGCTTTGTGCTGCGGATGAGCTTTTGTGCTCAGGTTAGTTATTTTAGGCAGCATGAAGGTACAGTCGGTGTGATTGGTATGAAATAAACACCTGAGTCACAAAGTACATGTGAACAAGTGCAACATGGTTTCAGATTATAATTTTTTTTTTAGATGAGAACAGAACTCCACAGCGGAGATAAATAAGCCACTCCTAGCCATTTTTATTTGATGACAATGACAACAGTGAAATAATAATATCGCCAAGTCTCACCTTAATATTTTATTTATGCTATAAGACAGAAAGCTATGAGCTACTATCAGGGACGTGGATGCAAAGCACACTAGAGTTTTGGCACCACTACATCTGCCTTAGCACTGTGCATGATGCAAAGATTACCTGCAAACAACACACACATTCACATGCCCTTACAGTGTGAACGTGTTAGATTAATGAATCATCCATTGATTGCTGTTGTCAGAGCGTTCATGGACTCTTAGTTAATTTCTGTCACCTCCGTTTGTCAGTCACGGGGTGTTAGCTATGTCACCGCTCTTGTGTTTCCCGCTGCAGTGACACCTCATCTGTGGAGAGGTCAACATTAAACTGGGCCCTGAAGAACATTTAGCCTGAAGCTGTTTGACGGAGGACGGCGAGGACAACGTGAGCGCGAGTTTAGTCTGAGGAAGTCATTATCGAGGCATTTCACCTAATATATTCGTTAATTAGAGTAATTGGACTCTTTGCACAGCGGCCGTTTTGACAAGGCACAGTAAGAAAATCACAGGTGTAAATAAACTAATTAATGACGGCTGAGTTCCATTTTGCTGCCTTTGCTTCGGGCCGCGTGCTGGTTCACTGTCACGCTCTCCTGACTTGCGTGAACTGAACAGAGCCGCCATTGTTGGCCTGTTAAAACGTGTCAAAATGGCTGCTGTGCAAAGGACACTGCGACCAAAAATGCCGTATCATATAATGCACAAAATACAAATACTGAATTGTGTCCTCATATATGGCACACACCTATCCTAACACGCAGCTGTGTCAAAGTCCTCTGTATTTTTGCAAGAACATCCTCCATTTTCAAAGACGTGTGATGTTTATCTGTGGTGCACTCGGTCTATGCTTTTACCAAAGGTCTGATCATGTATTGATCCCCTCTGTGGGACGCGGGCGTGTTAAACAATGCTATTCCCTCGGCTTTGATGCGGCAGCAGAGGCCATTCATCCTGCCCGCGAATGTAGCCCGCGACTGCTGCCGAGCGGTGATTTGGTTTGGTTTGGGACCGCTTGGCTTATCTCATCTGCCAGACAGCACTGATTCAGCTGAGCCGTCCCAGTCGACCCGCTTTTCCCTCACTCACTTGTTTTTTTGTTTTATTTGCGCGTGTGTGTGTTAATAAAGTGGTCAGATAAGGCGGAGGCTTTATCTCATTACAAGCCCCAGGACACTCCCACATTTAATGAACAAATATGCAAATGCCCCCTCTGTAAATGGAGCTGGGTGAGTTAAAAAGGGGGGGGACCAACACAAATCTCCCCATTAGTTTCCTTATTCCGCTTCTTTTTCATGCTGGCAGTAGCAGTCATTGCACCATTGTTTTTGCACAATAGACTAAAGAGGCTCATGGACAAAGCAGCGGGGGAACCAGACGAGGCGGGACGAGGCTTCTGTGGCTAAAGCTAACACTCCTACTCTTATATCCCAGACATCAGGCTCCACAAGGTGGGAGTGAGCGAGTGAGATTGACGGAGAGGACAAGGGTGGACAGATATAGGTAAAGGGGACCGAAAAGAGGGTAAGGGAGAGCTGAGGGGAGTGGAGTGAGAGACAGAGAGCTCTGTAAGTGCATCACGCTCTGATAACAGTAAAAGAATAAGGCCAGGGACCTCTACATTATCTTTGTGTGTGGTGTGTTCATTGGGTGCTCTGATAGGATACAACACAGCACCCTGCGGGCCTGGCTGTGCCATTGTGATGGTATTACTTCCATGGCCAAGACTCTGGAGAAGAGGCTGATTTTTTTTTGCTGCTGCCCAGCCTTTTGTGTGGGGCACACAATGAAAATGAATGAGCACAAAGGGAAGACCAAACTGCAGCAAATAGAAGGCTATATCTGTCCGTGTGTGTGTGTGTGCGTGTGTGTGTTCTGTATTTTTGATTCTAATAATTGTGCTTAAGACTTTAATGGGCCATAAGTATGTAGTACGAGACTTTTTAATGAGATTACAAGGACGGCAATATAAGGCCTCGGTGAGGCAATTATTTCTTTGCTTCGAGAGTGATTGGCCCCTCCCATATAATCTCACCCCTCTCTGTCTTTCTCACTCTCGAGCCATCATTTATATCTTTGCTGTCTTCTCTCGTTATAATCACTGTTGATCTGTGAGTGGCCTAAGAGTGGCTGAAGGCTGCCATTATCGGTGTGTTAGAGGCATACATGGATACTTATCAAACTACAGGCGAGCTGAGAGAATTATGGCTTCGTGTGCTGGGGGAGAGGGGAGGAACTGTACACTGATTGAGATTAGATGTAATTAGTCTGCAATGAGCCTAATAAGGTGGACTTGGCGTTGTCACTGACGCATGATGTGTGGGGAGGAGGTTTTTCACTTTCCCCCCTGAAGCAGTTATATCTCAGCATTTACATCGTCTGTTTAGAAAGAATTAGAACGTGTTATTTCTGCACACGCACAAAAGAGTGATAGGGAATTTGACCTCTGCATCCTTTTTATACGACACCTTTTAGACCGGTAATCCTCCGGTTACAAGTCAAATTCCTTTCCTTTCTTGGTCCTGGCCCTTCTACATTTCATGAAAATTATTCACATTTTGATATCTTACAATATCTTAATAGTCATTAAATTTACGACGCACTCCACATTGCGAGGCATTAAATGGCGCAGTAAATGGTCAGGAAACGTGTTTCACCTACTAAATCCATTTTATGAGCAGCACATCTGTGTGTATCGTGTGATTTGGGGACTGGGTCTGTTTGTTCTTTAAAGATTGAGATACTATCATCCAAGCATTTAACCCGGCTGTGCATTCTGCCATGTCCACATCACGTCAAAAGCCATTAGCTTCCCCCTTCCACCTGAGGCGAGAAGCGGGGAATAAGTCCCAGTCATAAAATCCTCTTTCATTTGGATGAATGCACTGGTCATAGCTAAAAAGGTCACCAAACATTACACAGAAGGGGGGGTGGGTTGCATTTGTTATTTGTGTTTCTAAACATCCATACGTTCCAACTTCTTTAACCCTGTGTAGCTTCGGTCAAAGCCTCAAAGCGGTTGAAAAATGCAACACTTTCAGAAACACAAGCAGTGGAATTTCGTGTCATACTTCTAACGTCTTGACGTTCTACAGAAACATATCAGTGTTGGTGAGTTCTGTTCCATCTCCAGAATCAAACTTCTTATGCGTAATACTCATTATATAGGGCAGTAATTAGTGGGAAAGTGCAACATAAATTAAATTATTAGTAGTAACATTACACAAGTGGCACTGCCAATGAGTAAAAGTAATAGTTAAATTAACATATTAAGTAACCACCTGGTATTTCATAGTGTAAACAACAGTATCATACAGATATTCATCTAGTTCCACCGTTACAGGTTGGTTTCCAATTTACTTTTTAATCATTTGTATGTAAATAGCTTGACTTCATCTAAGGAGGATCTATACTTATAAGCGGGGAATCTGACACAGATCCAGACGGGACGGCTTGTTTATCTTTAGACTATATTGTTTCTTAAGTGAAACTTATTTACATATGCTTGGGTTGTTTAACGGTATTGATTAATGCAAAGTGATAAACAATGGAGATGGGGAAAAACTCAACAACACTGGTATTGCTCTAAACAGCTGCTGGAAACAGGAACATAAAAAGCAATTAAAGCTCATGCCAAGTCAACATAAAACATCCTCCGACAGCCAAGGCTGTAATAGTTGGCTTGATAATCTCTTGTACATTTTATCGCCCTTAAGAAACAGCAGATGTAATTAAAGGCAGAGTGGGTGACTCACCTGTGGGGTAGCGCTCAATGACTGGCAGGTCATCCACCTGCAGAGTGGCATTACCCCCACTCCTCGTAAACTTCACTATATGGTACTTTCCATCATTTACAAACTTTGATGTCTCCTCAATATTAATGTCATCTGTTCCGACATTAAACACAACAGCAATGTTTCCTTTTTCCTGGAAAGACAAGAACACACAAAAGAAGGGAATGTTTAAGTGACATTGTTGAAAAGCCTGGAAAAGAGAAGTTGAAAAAGGTGGAAGGGGGAAGTGATGCTGAGAAGAGCCGCCTCGCTACTTAGCTACTATCGTCACTATGCATCTTAACAGAAGGCAAAACAAAGTAAAGTACAATGAATGGTAATGATTTAAAAAAAAAGCTTTTTGAGTCACATGAAACGCAGTGCCAGCTTTGGATTCAAAATAACAACATGAATTTGTTCCGTCGTGAGATTTGATGGCGATATGAAAATCAGTGTATCGCATCAAATCACTCAAACTTTGGTCATTAACTCAGTTTGTAGACAGCTTTTACTCAACATTAGCTAGACTACACGTTTTTTTTATAGTGGACCACAAAGTTAATGGAATAAACCATATGGCCAGCTCTTTTTGTCCTGGAGCCCATTTTGAACATATGTCCCATCAGACACTTGGGTCCAGAGGGAAAGATATTGCAACCTGTTTTGCTGTTCGTAAATAACACTTTTCAGATAACAGTTTCAGCTTTTTATGCAATTTAAGTCGGGGGAAAAAATGATTGCATGGTCCTTTAAACTGCAGGGCCTAATGGGTTGAATATAATGACAACAAGTTATTGCTACTGAAACTAACATATAACTAAAATATACCAGAATTATCATGCGTAAGATCCTCTGTGTTTAGGTTTAACCATACGACACACAAACACCTAATCTGCAATGCCTCCTATTCAGCATCACCCATGTATTTATTTGGAAAAACCTAAAAGAGCCTCAAAGCTTGCTGGGATGAGGCTCATTGAATCCGAGCAATTTGTGTTGCCCTGCAATTAAATAATAAACGACAGCACACAGTGTTGTCATTATATTAAAGCATAAACATGGAAACATGGAAATGAATGCCACAAAGCAAGCTTAGCTTCCATCGTCTTAGATCCACATGCGATGGTATCGCCTCTAATGAGCTCCTTTTTACGGTACATGATCGAAGCCCCTGAATCCTCCTGTTTAATCCGGCTAAAATAAGTGCGGGAAATTAGTGCAGTCAGTCTCTCTCTCTCTCTTTCGCTCTCTCTCTCTTTCGCTCTCTGCTTATGAGCTGCAGTGTCAGGAGCATCTGGTTGGAGGCTCAACCTACTGTGGCAGTGCAGCACTGCATGTTATTATCCAGTCAGCACAGCCAATAGTATGCTGCAACTCCATCTCTCTTTCTCTCTCTGTAATTCTCCCATATGTGTGAGATGACTCTTCTTCAAGCCCCCTACACGTCCCCCTACCACACACACACACATACATACACACAGTACATGGAGAGTGTGGTTCCCTTCAAGTGCAGAATGAGTTGAGCTCAAGAGCCAGAAGCTAAAGTGCAATTAAAACCATTTATAATGTGTCACACCATGTTACCAAAACTAGGACAACTGTATGCCCTGTAATGTAATTTCAACAGATTATATAAACTGATGCATTAAAGATACAGTGCTAACACAATTCACTGACTGCTTGAAGGCATAAATGATGTCAGACAAGAGGCGCTTACAGATTGCGGTTTTCTGTATCGGAATGGGTGAGAATGATCTGCAGATGCTTGTGTCGTAGTGGTGCCAGTGATATTTCAGCAAAGACAATGGATACCACGAGTATCGGCCAACACCTGACCTCATGCATGCTTTAAAATAGCCTTTCTAGCACTTGAGTATAATGCAACATTTAAAATGAAATGTATAGGAAACTTTCTTTCAAGGACTACCCCACACTGAAAACATCCACTGACAACTTTTTAGTACCAATGATCTCAGAAAAGAGAGAGAGAGAGACGGAAAAAGGGTTTAGTGGAGGGACCAACCCAATTAAAATCCTGCTTTTAATAGCCTCCTTCAATTGACTTTTAATGTTCCCCATGGTCTCGTTAATAAATTTACTGCATTTAGTCACAAACTGCCAAGTCGAATTTCCATAGCATGAAAAAAGCTTACTTCTCGAGAGCGATGAAGAGGAAGATGAAAGAGGGGAACACACAAAGGATGAAAACCAAACCATCGGATTTGGGGAGTCTGATGTCAGATGTTACGATAAGACCTAAATCTTGAGGCTGTGAAATACAAACTGAAGTTTTTGACTTGCGCTCGTGTGCCTCCCATATTAATGTGATTGAGGTTGACTCTCCGCCTGAGAATAACAGGGCTGTAACTCGCCCCAAATAAAAAAAAATCCAGTACATTTCACAATTCCCTGAAATTCAATCTCTTTGGACGCGTAGTCAGTTGGGCTGCTAATCCTGGCACAAACAGGGTCTGGGCTTACATGTATGTCACAGAGTGATTGATGGCTGCTTACATAAACCCAGCCTATTACACCCTGTACAAATTTAGGGCTGCTCACTTGGTAAGTGCTGTTCCCAACAGGGCTGCCCCTCGGGGAGCATATACTGTACGGAGCACGCATACCACACCCGGCGATCTCAGCCCTTTCCTGACACTCTGCACGCTGCCTTGATTAATTGCTCATCAAGCTGCAAAAGAGTTTAATTAACTGATGAAGTTGATCCACCATTCTCCTCTAATCTCTCTCTTTTTATGCTCTTCATCCCTGCAGCTGGAGGGTGGAGTAGCTGCGGCAACGCTCAGGGTGTCAGTTTCTCGTTAAAACTCCCCCATCTGCGCTCATTATACAACCACAGAGATACCCGTTTTACTGGATATACAGCCACAAAACAGCCTCCGCAGACCGTCTCTCTCTCTCTCTTTTTTTTTTTCATACATTTTTAGTAGCACCGCTGAACCTGAATGAACATTCGTTTTTTTCCCCCTTCCAATTATGTCACAGAAAAAAAGAAATCCTGGATGTGCTCAACGCTTCGGAACAGCTCCCTACAGCTTTTCTATAACGTTCTGGAATTACATTTGTTCCGTTAAATAATGAATTCATTAATGAATAAATCATACTTTTTTGTGTATATGTTTTTATGGGAAGAACAGCGTTTGTTGCCGATGATCTGCTTGAGGGTCAAACCATGTGAGCGCAAAGCAAAACACAGCCACATCTATTTGAAATGATCCACACGTTTCCCAGAGCTGGATTATTTCTGCAGCCCACGTAAATACAATGGAGGGAGAGAGAGAGAGAGAGAAAAAAAAGGAAGGAAGTGAGAAATGGTGTTTGAGATGGTGTCGGCCCTCCTCCTCCTCCTCCTCCTTCAATCTCTGCAAAAAAAATAAAAACAGAACACTATGGTGTAGGCTGTCCTAATGTTTTGCTTGTTTATGAGTCATGCACGTTGACAACCACTGTGCACCCGTCACCTTTCATATCTCACCAGTCCGACGCCACAGGACTACAACACATCTCCCTCCAGCGCACATGTCTCGCTGAGGTGGGAGAGCACCTTCATCTGTGCGACGCCTGTGCCTCTGTCTACGTGAGTGTTAAGGAGATATTATGCTCTCCGTGTACTAGTTAAATGTCTTAGTGTTGCGAGGACAAAGCAGACTGCACCTTTTACCTTATCTTTTAATTACAACTGACGTCTTCCGCTTATTCCTTTTTGTTTTTTGTTTTTCTTTAAAGCAAAGCTCAGTTAATGAAATTACAGACGCAGAGGAGTAATTATGAGAGACGAAAGGATTTCCTCCTTACAGCATTCGATACATAGGCTGTACAAATACACATATACTGACCTTTTGTCTGCAACATCCCTCAGAGTCGGGCATTATTTAAATTTAAAAAAAATATGGCAATGGCTTTGTTCTAAACAGAATTTCAGACAATTGTCACATGATACATTAAAGGAATACTTCACCAATTTGCATTTAGCTTTGTATTACTAGAATAGGGGCAGTATTTTTGAAAGTTGAGAAATATCTTCATTCTTTTTTTGTTATGTGCCCACCAGTGACACTTGTTCCTGTTAGCGTAACTGTTAGCAAAGATGGCGGACACTGTTTACATTCTGGGAATGAGGTCCCGCCCCCCTACGAGTGGGCACGTAACAAAAAAAAGAATGAAGATATTTCTCCTATTACTCCTTGCAAAAATATAAAAGTTCAAACCCCATCTCTCACATAACACAATTGAACAGCACGACATAAACTGCATAATTCTGTGCCGCTCAATGCAGCATATGAGGAAAAAAAAGAATCTGCAATTGGTCCAATCTGCACTGTATATACACTTCCACATAAGGTTCATTAGCCCTGTCTGACATCTACTCGCCATTATGATGAACATCCGAGTAACACCGAGTAACACACATTAACGTCCCCATGGCAACAATGTCAGCAATCGGCAGTCTCAGCATTATAGCCCTTTACACACACAGGTGAGCAATAAACGCTTTAAGAGTGACGGCTGGCTGTCAGCTGAATATGTGCAAAGATGATTTTTAAGTGCATGAAAAACTAATTATAATGACATTAATTGCAAATCAATGTAAAGATCACACTGGAATCACAGAATTTATAATTTCCATATTTTGTTTTTTGCGCTATTAACAAGCCAATATGTGGTGTTGTCATGATATTACTTACACATAATCATAACTAGAATAACACCTTATTGTTACTGTATTGCAATGCAAAGTGTTATCTTAAAGTGCTGCTTTATAAGGAGTTGTTATATAACACCCTAATGTGAAGAGTCAAGAATCAAAGCCACATTCAATCAGTATGATGTCGTGGACACACACATACAAGTAAAGTATACTCCTTCTATTTATGTGGCGGCAGTGGAAAAAATAACGACCTTCACTTACTGCCGGAACACGTCCTTGTAAATAAGGCTACGTCTACTCTGTAGTACAAAGCTGCATCTTTGCCAACTTATACAGAACGTTCCGACTCATGAAACAGCGTTTGACTCGCTTTCCCTCGCTCTTGATTTCATCATAAGTGCTGCTCTCCGGGAGCTCGGCTCATTTCAAAAATCAAGTCCATCGGCTAAAGTGCTGAATTATCTGTCAAGTTCCGGCTTGAAGAATCTTCCATTTGCTGCGAGACTCGATCGAGAAAAAAAAAATGATGTGGCTGAGATTCATGAAATCCCACAAGTTAATAAATGATCGATCAACCACAGCAACTGGTTTAAAAAAAGAAGGTGCTATTACACACGCATTGTTTTTTGTAATTAATAATTGATGTAAAAGGTGCATCTTTGTGAAATGTACCTGGAGCAGAAAAATGATCAAAATAAAGCCCTATTCGGACGGGATTAGTTTTACATGGAGAGGTGGAGTAATGTAATTTTAACACAACACATCTGTAATATAAACAGCCAAATCGCACAGGATAAAAAAAAACCCTCAGTAACCGTCGCTGTTTCTTGATATCCCGAGTGCAAACACACATCAACATACGGCCTCCGTGCTTGAAAATCTGCGTAAAACAGAATATCTATTCACATATTTACTGCTGGTTTATTCACACAGGATTAGTATTACCTTGGGTCATTTTTCTGGACCAGAGCTAAAATCTGGTAATAATAACTTTACCCCACCCCCCCATAGTTTTCTCCTTAGTGCATATTGGCACTCACTTAAAGGTGAATACGTGACAGACATTGGGAGCTGGCTCGTGGCACTTTTAAAAAGACAACGCTTGCCACTGAAATTACATTTGTCTTCAGTGGACTCTCTGACCCACCTGTGACATATTCAATCATCGGAGGCCAACGAATGTCTGACATTTTTTTGCTCTCGCTCACTCAGAGAAATCAATTCCAGGTAAGGATGATTCTCCTGTCCGTCCACTTGTGACAGCGGGCATGAAGTGCAGTGTAAGTTGACCTTCATCTCTGTCCTTTCCCCCCCTGCAAGGACTTCCTGCGGCCCCTCAAGCATATTCAGAGTCAAACTCATTCCATCTGTACAATTCATACGGCAAAGCTTTCCGGCTAAATATGATCAAAAAACAATCATATGGACGGTGCAATTAGCGCAGTGAACATATGCCTCGAGACAGGGCAACAACAGACCCTTAAATCCTCAGAACTAGACTTCCACATGATTCCTGATATGCATATGACAAATATGACACACGTTTGTTGTGTCTACGGAGATTACCTTTAGTTCGGGGGGGGGGGGGGGCAAACACAGATGAGGACATGCATATCCAATTCTACACTCTAGATTTAAATATATGTTAAGTGAGGTGTATAAACATATTCTGCGGTCTCCAAATCAATTTCTTGCTTGAGGAAACGTGTTGTTATTCTGAAGGTTTTGACTAAGCTGCCTTGCTCGTAATGACGGGATTGTTCCTCATTAATATGGAATATCCCTTCATACTCTGCTGAGGTTGGTTCCACTGTGTGTTCCACTGTATGAGCGCTTTGTTTAATCATGTGACGTGATTTGCTAATCACGTAAAAGGTGTCACACGTTTCGACTCCACAATGCAGAATTGCAAATCGAACATGTCACATGCGACTATGAAATTCTGTCTTTAATTTATAGCTGTGTCTTTATCTTAGTGACTCGTATATTTATTTGTTGTTGAAATTGCTCTAAATTCTGAACAGATTTATTGAATTGGGTGATTTTTTTTTTTTTACTTCTATGCCAATAATACTGTTGATTATGAAATTCTTGGACTTTTCAGTCATCATGATCATGTTTTTGTTTACTGAAATGCCACTTGTGTGCAAATAAAAACTGGAACGAGACACAAGAAAATCCTCTGTTGCTTGATTCACTGATTAATTAACTGCACCCAACACCTCGCTAGATCGTGTGCATTACTTTAATAACAAAGAGGTTTTTTTTCTTTTCTTCTTGTCATTGTTTCTCCAAGAACTAAACAGGGAATTAGTGCACCAATTATTTTAGAGAACGGCTGCTATTTGTCACACAAAAGAAACGTGACGTGGAGCAAATGTTGAGGAAAATATAAAGCTGGGACCATAGTGGAGGTGAAGGGCCATTACTGTTATTGTTGCTTTTTGGAAATCCCACTTAAAATGCAAGTTTTTAAAATACTTCTTTACCTATACGCTGCTCTATAAGTGTAACTGTGCCCCAGCTGTTGTTAAATGAAGAGGAGAGGTGGGAAGCAACAGCAGAAGTTGACAGATGATAGTTCAACACATCCAACCTTCGCAGCCTTCAAGCAGATCTGAAAGAAAGTGCGTCTCAGAAGACTATCACCTGCATCTCACATACTGCACAGCAGCTCAGTACACTCCTCCTACATAAGTGCCATATTTACTGGGTAACACCTTCAGCGTGCTTCTAATATAAATTGTTTTGTTTCTGCATGACCTCTAAAACTAATACAGTCTTTCAGCAAGAAAAGACTTGTTCGTGTCAGTCTCTGAAATAAAAAAAAAACATCAGCAGTGACTGATGAAATGACTGTGACCCGTAAAACAACACCGAGACGCACCGTCACCTCATTAACAACGTTAGAACTGCTTGAGGCACTACTCTGGATCGCCCCTGTAAGTGTAATTCACATTATCACTGATGCACATGGGCAGCTGTTCACATCACATGTGCACAAGGTGATAATTGTAATGTATAAAAGTTCAATCTTATATATGGGTGCAACATGTGTGCCATCAGGAAGTGAATTTAAATGTTTTACAACTGAAAGTGAACCACTCAAGTTGAGCCTGAAGTGAACAATTTGAATAATTGCTTTAAAATTTTCAATTTGAAAACCGTCAATTGAAACTGAACACATTGGTGTGAAAGTGAATTTCATGTGGTCTAAAAAATTAAGCTCCCGAATTAATTTCACTCCTCTCAATTCGAATTCGGTTCTTAAAATTAAGTTCTTGTGCGGGTCCTGGCAGTAAGGCAAAACCAGTGGAGCGCAGACGGCGAGAACTTTGTTTTACGTCATCATGACACGGCGCGTTAACAGTTAACAGATTGGCTGGAGCGAGGAGCAGAGATACTGTAAGTCAGCACGATGTCCAGTGACCAGCAGCGTGACATACACGAAAAGAAGCGTCACGTATGTATATGATACATGTTATGAGCTGGGTCAAGAGCTATAGGCTATAGAGGAGCAGCAGAATTGTTAATACACTTCAGTGTTTTTCATACATTGACCAATGTGTGGCGGCCGGGCTGAGTTTATTTCCAATAGCTGGGGTTAAGTATTTTAGGTTGCAGTTCTTATCTTATGAGAACCCTGGAGTACCGGTTTCTAATACTTCCACAGATTTGGGAAACTGTCAGGCTTTAAAATTGCCACCATCAATCAAAACATTTTAAAGGATGCAACAAGCAATTTCATGGATGACTTTTTTGACTTCTCCAACATTATTTCCTCTCAGCCCCACAGTGTGTACCATTGTTCCATTTTTGCCCTCCTCGTTTAGTTTGACTGCGATGTCATTAAGTCACTCAGCGGCCGCCCACTTATTCATGTCACTGATTTTACACGACTTCTCCGTCTTTTAATGTTAACACGGCTCAAAGTTATTTTCTTGCTACCGCGCGGAGGCAAGTTCATCTCAGAAGAGGAATACATTAAAAGATCTGGAACAAGAGGTGTTAAACCTCAGAGGAAAGAACCTTGTCCTAGATTTTTCAGATAATGCAGGGCCATATGTAATTCCACAGTCGGCTGTCGCAGCTCCTGGGCTCCAGTTTCATTTTGAACAATGATGGAGAGTTTTAGTGAGAGGGGTTTGGATGAGAGGGGGGGGGGGGGGAGAAAGAGAGAGGAAAAAAAAGATGTCTGCTGCTGTATGATACAAAGCTGCTGTATTTGCCTGCAAGCTTAGTATATCATACAGCAAACAGGTGAGATTTCATCAATCAAAGCTGAGCAAATGAATGGATGCGATATGAATTCAGTATAAGAGGGTAGAAAGGTAAAACAGGACAATGTTTATATGTATCGAGTGTAAACCAGAAAAAAGAAAACATCTAATCACAGCACTGCAAATTCAAATGTGTGATTTCGAGAGAAAATGGGATATTTAGTAAAAAAAAAAATGTTGGGGTTGTTTCTCTGAGATAGTCGTCAAATAACTAGCTCGTAACCAGGGGTGCCTGATGCTTACACAATGCAGACATGAAATTATTGTCTTTATTTCCTGGTGCACTTGCTTTATTTCAGTGGAAATTGAGTCACTACTAATGGATGCTTCAGTGTAGCGCCAAAGATTGTTAGGCAACAGTAACCTAGAGCACGGTGTGTGAGGAAAATATGAGAAATGTTCTCAGTTAAGAGGTCAAAAAAAACCTCTCTGCCATTCAATACTGAACTCTTCAGTTGCTGCAACCAATGGACCTACATTCAGTCCACTTAAACAATAAGGTACTGCATTGATTGATAGTGATTTAATATGCAAAATATATCCAAAAACAAAGCCCCCACATTTGCAGTAAAATGAAGTTCTTTTCCGATGTATGCAAAATGCAGCACAACAATACGCATTTATGGATAATTTATTTTAATGCATTCCTAGGCTACAGTTAAGATGCTTTCGTCTTGGTTTCACAAGATGAGTGAACTGCACGTTCACTGCAGAGATTTAAAATCCTCCTCTCGTCTCTGTCCTGAATGACACCACAATGTGGGAGGAAAAAAAGCCTGTTAGGACCACAGAGCAAGGTGACACGTCTAGCCAAGAGACATTATTATAAGCAAGATGCGTCAGTAACGAAGTCAAATAATGTCTTCATACGCAAGAGCTGTAGCAATGTTCTTCTTTTCCATCTATCTCTACGGATGAACCGCCTCAAATTGCAATAATCACAATTCATTTAATTTGATCGATTAGTGAGATTTCACAACTGTACTACTGTCTTTCAGAAGGTTTTTGTGCAATCATTCTCACTTGTCATTTACTGTGAGTGCAGTAAGGAACACCTGCTCAGGTATAAATAGTGTGGGGCAAAAATCTGCCAATGAACACGCTGACAGCGGTGCTGACAGCCCCTCTGCAAGGTGATGACAAGTATACGCCGAGTGACAGATATTTGGATGCTTGTCTTCCCCGTGGAGCTGACCAGGCGTTTGTGAGCTCTCTGTGTTTCGTTGCAGCCTCGTTCCCGCTCCCTTTCCCTCCCTATATTCAACATAGGGAGGCAACATCACACATCACAAACACTCTAGGTTTAGCTGAAGCACTAATGTACATTGTGGTGCAGGAAAGATGGTCTCAGAATGATCTACCACCTTTTTAAACTGCGGTTTCTCTGTGTTTTGGGGCTCTCTTGAATTATGTGTGGCTATGATCAATTGGTGCCGTGTGCAGTGTTTGCTCCTGGTGAAAACACAGCTCCCTCTCCCTTGAGATCCGGCTGTTAATGCCACAGCCTCATTCATCTTCCCAGTCCACATTGGTCATTTGATAGTCAGCAATTGATGATCATCATTAGCGGGAGCGGGCAGTGTAACTCTTGCTATATGAATTGTTAACTAGATGAGGTATCGACACATTTTAATTGTTGTACAACGAAGAAGCCAATTACATTTACTCTAATCTACGAGGAAATTGATTAAGGCAGACTCTTGGTTTGCATCAACGCGAAATTGATGGAACAAAAGTGTGAAATCCTCTGGGAGTAGCTGTTTATTTTTTGCACCCTCTAAAGAAACAATGTCACCTCGCCAGTGGCTTTGTTTTTACTGTGATTGTCTTTTTCTTTAAATTCGGTTATTGATTTTCTGGAGTTTGACCCAAATCTGCCCGTCTCAGATCAAGTAAACAAACACTGGCCAAGACAATATTGAAAATTGTGTTAGTTTTGTTGGGTTTTTTTTCAATTTCTTTTTTAAACTTAAGCCCATCGTCTGGACTGTGGTCAGTTGTTTTTTTTGCACTGCTGGTTGCTCCTCCTGCTGGTGGTCAAATGAGAGCACCTGGCTGCCACAACTGCATATCTATCACACAAAAGGGTACAACTCTTTTGATTTGGCCTCTCTAAAAGATGTACACAGGAAATGGAAGAACAGTAATTTACTACAGCCCCGCCCTGGCAGTTAACCTACTTTCTACATGTGGGGCTATTTACCCTACTTGTCTTGAGATACAAATTTCACCCAGCTGAGGGAATAGACTTGGTTTGACTCCCCTCTGGGCCCGCTGACACCTCGAATCTCAGAGTACTAATCATTTTGTAAACAAACTATCCAGATCTCTGTCCCACTTAGAATAACGTAACCGAGCAGCTTTTCAAGCAAGATAAGAGAAGGCCTTGATCCATACAATGTTCCCTCTTTATTTCATCGTCAATATGTAAACTGCAGCTTTTTCTCTAGTAAAACATGATGCATAAGGGCCAAGACAATGTGATGAAGACTTTTGTTAGGCCAAGTGAGCTGGAACTGATGGTGCACATAATTAATGTTCTGAAATAGAAGAGTTAGTACTGGGCTCGGATGTTAATTGACTATGATACTTGGGCTGGTGCCTCTCAGCCCGAGGCTCTTACTCTTTATCCCCTGCTTTGCTCTATTACTTTGCTTCGATTTTCACTGTGTCCTATTTCTTCCACTCCTTGCTTTGCTTACTCCTACTCAATACCCTCCCCCCCCACCCTTTTTCAATCTCATTTTCCTTATTCCTTATCCTCTTCCTGTCAGTTATTTACCTTGAAGGTATCTGCGACTTCAAAAAAACAGAGAAATCCATGTGACACACACACACACACACACGTCCCATGTTGGAGCAGCCACCTACACAAACTTTGCAAGTTGTATCTTTTGGGACAGAGAAGGTTCTGTCATGATAGCAGAGTAGTGACACTAATAAGACGGCACGCATGCACACACATGCACTATGCAAAAGAGTTTACAATTAATACTACTCAGGCATTGTCTTGGTATCACCTATTTTGCATTTTTTTCCATAAATCACCCACTCAAATATGACCTGTGCAACTCTGGTGCAAGGGTGTTTTGGAGATTGTGTACTTTGATAAATATGCAAAAAAAAAAAATACAAGGTTGAAAAAAGCTGGAGCAGGCATGTTCTTATATTCCCAGCTTCCCCTTGTCTCATTTACTCTACTTTTCCAAGCAATACATGATATTACTTTGGCAGGCAAAGTATTTTTTTGTCCCCCCCCCCATGAAAAACAAAAAAACAATGGATGCTACTTTTGCAATAATGCAACCCGTGAGAACCTTTCTTTACAATACCTCATGATCACCTCAAGTATGTGATATCATTTGTTATTGACAGTAATGTGACTGCGTGAGTCACAGACATACATCACTGCTCACTGGTAGGATTTGAATGCTGCCGACACTTTTCCGAATGATTGCACGCTTAACATCATTGAAAATCAGCATATAAAAATAAATGCCCTGTAACTGAAGGTGTGTTAGTTGTGCGAGGAAGATATTATTTATGTGACGGAACCAGGCTCGCTCGCTGCTTTTACATCCAGCATAATTTCAATTTCAACTTTTAAAGGAGTGGCTTGAATTTCTGTCGTACCTCCCCTGATTGCTTATTAGATCCCGAATTCTCTTTTTCTAAATTTTGACTGATATTTTGAGTGATATGTACTTCCATTTCATTGATAACGTGTGAGTTCCAGAGCCATCAGAGAATACAGCCTGGCTGTGGCAGTTAGGTTTTGATAATAGAAGATCAGACACTGCCAAAGCTTCTCCACCAACCATCATTAATCTCTAACTCGGTGTCTGACTTACAGGGAGTGAATGACTGGTGATGGAGAAAGGGAGAAGTAGATAGAGCGGAGGTGGAATGAATGAGAGAAGTCAATTACAGAGTCGCAGAAGAGGAAAGGAATCATCGCAAAGGCAGGAAGATATATATATATATATATAAAACCTTGATAACACAGAATAGGGTCAGTTAAAGTTTGTACGTGGCCTCGGAAAAGACCTAAAGCGAAAAGTGTTCAAGAGACAGCTAAGAGTGGGTCTTAGGAAGATGGTTCGACTGCAGGAATCAGATTGCTCCATCAATCAGAAATGACATCATGTCCAACCATTTACTCTGAAATGCAGATGCCTGCTTCCAGGGTACACGTACAGTCTCTGGGTTGGTCCTTTTGGGCATCACACTCTCAGGGTTTCACTTGCCACTGCACATGAGCACTACATCACATATCATTAAGTGAGGATTTTGCATCTGCAACTGTGACTGGAGCAGCCACAGCTTATAGTGTGAGGAGGGACTATCATTGATTTGGTGCAGTGAAGGACATGCTGGGGCTGTGGGGCTGAGTCTATCAGCTGTCAGGTTTTTGAGGCTGCTGGAGTCTCTGAGACAGTGTACAGAGGCATTTATCATGAGCAAGGTAACAGGCTTCTTTGAAAGCAACTCGAGCGGAAAATGAACAGCTGCCATATATGTGCTCACAAATACCGTACTATTCTTTCTGCATCTCCCCAGTCCCAGTTTCCAGAAGCAGGAAACGAGTCAGATATACTGTCATTCAAATACATAGCCACTCACAAAGAGACTGAAAATGGAATACTGGAAAGGACGGTTTGTAAATGGCATTTTGTATACGTGGGCGGAAACCAAAACAAGGCGATTTCAAATGCAAGTGGCAAGGTCATGTCATGCGTGTTTTTTGTCTGGCTCTTTCATCTTCAAAAAAACCTGACAGAAATCTTTGTCAGGAAACATTTAAAGATTAAAAAAAACGATCAAGCTCCCAACAAGCTCTGTGACCTTGTCCATTTTTTGAATAAACTGACTGAAAATCCTTCTTTACACCTATTCAATTTGCACTGCCTGCAGCGATAAATTAGGTGGGCGGTCTAGAATTGCCCACTAGAAATAGACTGCAGTCCTTCTGCTTCATTCCATTAAACTTTTAAGTGTGCATATGCATTCTATTTGACTTTTAAAGCAATAAACATTTGTATTGAGAAGATGCAGAATGTGTAGCAGTAATCAAGTGAACGAACACCGATACCGAGGCAAATGCAGGACAGGAATGTGTCAAACTAAAGAATGTACATGTGTCACACACTCCTGGTCTCCTAAGTTTGTTTTTTCCTCTTTGTCCAAAGAAAATATGGATTTGTTTTCACACACCACATCTCAGTGCTTCTCAGAGTTCTCTACTACATCTCCGGATGAGTGTTACATTATCACAAGAACCGCATGAACCATTGGTCTTGGGTCTTTAACATGCAGCCACTGGTAATGTGTGCTCCTCTAATGAATCAGGTGTTGGTAACCAGAAGCTTGTTCCATTACCACAGGAATGTAGAGAGAGTGTGTTTGTGTATATATAATGCATATATAGGCATCTTTGTTATCTTTAAGACCAGTGGCGGTTCGTCAATAGGGGGCGTTAGGGCGCCACCCCCATCCAAAGAAGGCAACTTCTGTTGAAATAATTCAAAAATAACTATGAAATTGAAATGATTACTCACACAGTGTATGGTGTGCACCTGTATACTGTTGGCTGTATTTAGTTCATTGTTGTAAATATATACATGTGCTTCAACTTTTGGTGAACAGGTGACCTGGTGCTGTGCTCTCATTGGTCTCTGTCAAGGCTGTCATTCAAAATCACTCCCCTCGTGTCCAATCCTGAAATGAGCGGATGTACTCGAGTGACTTTATTTACATAAGTATTCCGGAAAACGCTAGCCTTTGACTCATGTAACTAGCGTATCCCTGTAAGCATTACCCGAATAAGCCTTTATTCCGGCAATGACTAACCCCAATAAGTTGGGTTGTCACAAAGACAGACCTTCACGAAAGATACCCCCAACATTTTTTATGCCGGGCCTAACGAAGCAATTTGTTCTAGTGATAGCAGCAATACAAATAATATTTGTTTGTATTGCTGCTATGTTGAAACAATTTCCCCTTGGGGATGAATAAAGTATTTTTATTCTATTCTATTCTATGTGTCAATTGCGAATGATTGGGCTCTAAGAGCCAATTCATTGTAGCAAGCGAGAAGAGCCGACTCACGTCGGGGAGAGCCGGATCTTCAGATGATCCTGTGCTTTATTTTGACAGACTAGGATCATACCTTTACGGGAAAGAAGGAAGAGAAGGGCTTTTATCTTAAGTGGAACAATGTTAAGACACTTTGTTTGCTGTGGTTCTGTGTTCAGTTGTTCATTTAAAAGGTTTGATTAAAATGATTAACGACAGTAATGCGTAAAAATAAGGCTGTAATGAAAACACTGAATAAAAAAAATTGCCTGCCAACACACAAACCATCCATAATTGCTAAATTAGGCTACAATAGAAGGCTAAAATAGCCTTCTAAAAATAGCGTGATACTAAATGAAGACCCATTTGGGAGCCGAAAGAGCCGGCTCTTCTCAGGGAGCCGAGCCAAAAGAGCTGGACCTCTCATCACTAGTTTGTTCAGTCTTTTTTTTCCTACCCCTTCCTCACTGTCCAGCTCCTGGTTCCCATATCTTTGTCATATTGAAGCTCAAACAGAATATGGGCCCATTTCCCTGTGCACAGTGATGGGGAGGACGACAGATTAAAAATCCTTCCCCTGGGTGCGCTCACTAGGCTGTTCAGCACTGCTCGCCAGGGAGATTCACTACATACATTCTCTTTTATGGCCCTTTCCTTATTCATCATAACACAGCTTCAGTTTTATTAACTTCTCTAGCCAAGCATACATCTTTGCCTGTGCCATCAGTCTTTTTCTCTCTATTTCTATCCATATGGCTGCCCTCTCCTCCCAGGTTCCCAAATGATGCACATAAGCCTGCATACACAAGCGCTACTGTTATTCGCTCACGCAAATTAAATACAGATTTAACACTGGGGTTGGATGGGTAAATGGATGCAATTCTTCGATCCAGGCAAGTCTTTATCCCACTGTTGGGCAAGTGTTGTCCCCCGGCTGTGCCTTGTCTCAACACTGAGTAAAGCCCAGCTGGCCCTCAGCAAAAAATATGCTGAACATGGAAAACACTTTTACTCAATCCTTTATGAGCAAAGTGGGAAAAAAAAACCAGGAGCATACTCGATATTGAGCAAAACATCATAAGTGGGAAATAAATGTCTTCCTCTAAAATATCAGCATTGAACTACAGTAAATAACAATGCCAATGGCAAGTTTTTATTTTGGCCACGCATACACTGGGATGTTCATTTCTTATTCATGGATATACTATAATCAGCAAAGCTCGTCTAAATATGGCTGCAAGAAAAAAGGCCTAAGCAAATGCGACGCGTTCAACTACAGACTCGCGAGTGAGGCACAAGAAGAGCCACTGCGGCATTAAAAGCTTTGAGGTGACAGAATGTGATGGATATGAAGACACAGTGATACAGTGAGGCTGCTCCTTTAAAGTTTTTAGAGGGGGAGAAAATAGAAGCGCTCATGCCGAAGGTATAACAATTTAAATTGAAGCAACATCTCACAAAGCCGGGGCTCCTGCTATGTTTGCACTGTTTTTAGCTGCAACACTGAGATGAATGAAAACCCCACTGTAAGGGAGGGAAGTATGTAATATCGAGGAAAATAGTAAGTATGTGTTTGTGTTTGTGTTTGTGTTTGTTTGGCTAATGTTAACCCAGCTTATTTGTCCTTAACCACAGGTGTCTGGATATGTGATTTAATTAGGCAAAGATGACTCAACTGATTTGCATATGAAAAAGTTAGATAAACAGAGAGTTGTGTGTTGCATTAAGTAACATAATGTTGCATAATGATAATGCCAGTCGGTCAGTTTGGACTGACATATGATCAAATATTTCGTGGATTGCCATTAAATCTGTTTCAGTCATTTATATCACCCCTGAAAATAAACATTTTCATCGTGGCAGTATTGTAAAAAAAATTGTAATTGCAGGGTAATTGTACTTAAGCGTAGTGATATTAGCCGTTGCTCAGTGCACCACTGAACAATTGTCCCGACTTATTGAGTCACAATAACCAAACATTTGTCTCCAACAAAACATCATGTCTCAGGTACATGACACAAAGCAGCACTGGAGCAGAAACATCCCAGGTATTACTCTCAGCGTCCCATTAAAGATGCACGGGTAGCCCGCAAACATCTTATTCCTAAAAAAGAATCCTACACAAAGGCCCATTCATCATCAAGGCGCTGTCAACATCATAATGAGAAAAGCTAAAACAGAGAAGGAACTGTCGTCTTCAGTTGTCCGACTGTTGCTGTGTGTTGTGGCGCCTGTCAACGACGTGCTGCTTAAGAGAGAGCCAATTTATTTTTTCCCAGAAGGATGGACCACTTGTGACATTTGGCAGTGAAGCATCAGGCGTTTCATCCAGCTGTTCAAAACACAGACTGACACACACATGCACGCACACACCAAGAGAGGGTAGGGGTTGGCGTGGTTATCACTGAAGCTTTGATAAGCACGCTGACTTGCAGCTGCTACATTTTAATGTGTAATGATCTATGCTGGTCCTGATACAACCCCAATCCCATGTTTCTGCGCCAGTGTATGTTTGCACATGAAAAGACAAAAAGTGTTCCAATATCCAATCAATTCCTCAAATGACTACTCCCATTGTTGATCTACTCTTGTGTAGTCGCATTTGGTTGAATGACGCCCACATTATTCACCGTGCAGCCAGGAATTGTTTCTCAACGCTAGTCAAAGCAATGGGCTGTTTTGGCAGAAGCTCTTAGGGGATGATGTGTTTTCAGCACATGGGCTTGAAGGATGCCAATCCAAATCAAAAAGTACATACGAGAGATTTCCAATAGACTGTATTGTACTGACCATTCTGCCAAGAAGAGGTGATTCAGGGAAATTAGAAACATTCAGTGTTCATAACAGAGCACACAGTGAAGAAAGTTTATCACTTTATCTTTCGTATCTGATTAACAATATAACTCTCCTTAAGACCCGACAAAGAAAAGAAAAAAATATCACTTCAACACAGCAAACCTTGTCTATCCTTGACTGGTAAGGATCAACACTAAACGCATCTTGTGCGCATATACAAATGTCCTACTGAGGACGTCGTCAAGCAAGCCAAAGAGTATGCGCTGCAAGGGGTCATGGGGCTGGAATGAGCACAGAATCTGAAATGAGGGCTATATGAATAATGAAAAAAGGGATAGTCATGTGAGGCCTTCTGCATGCAAGTCTAATAAAATGCCTCCATTAGCAGAGGCATCCAGGTGTAACATGACCATGAAGGTTGGACATCCAAGCAGAGGGGAATCACTAGAACCTTCTTATGGGGGTGAGCAAATCCTTGCTCAGTTCTGCCGAACAGTGACGGCAAAATAAGACTCTTTATGTCTCTGTGTGTATTTAGGCTTATTGGTGTGTGTGAATATGAGAAGAGGAGAATGAGGCAAGTGCAGCATGTGTGGCACACTCAATTTGCACGGAGAGGCATCGCTGTCTTGCCTGCACATGCATGTGCTCCAATTTCCATACTTAGCCATGAGACACTTTCTGATGTGATGTAATCATTTTATCATGGTAATGGGAATGGGATTTAATTTTCTCTTTTCAACGGTTGCACGTTGATTCACCCACACTCCAGCCTGGAGGATAAAATTGGCGGTAAATGATTCCTTGCTGACTGCCCCTTATCCAGGCCATAAACACTGATCTTATTTGTAGAGTCGGTAAAATTGTTTAATTAAAAACAATAATTCACTACAGGTCGTTATCGTTGCTGCTAATTAAGCTGAGTTGACAGAGCACGGTGTGTGTGTGTGTGGCGAGGTGGCAGTTACAGGAGATATATTACTTTGTAGTCATTATGCTGACAATATGGAGGGTATGTTAGAGTCACTTATCTTGTTTGTGCCTCACACAGGAATCTGCTGAGGAGAGAACTGTCTTTTTCCAACAGCTCCAACATAATCTGGTTCCTCTAAAATATTTCCTCAACATAAAAAAAAAGAAAGAAACCCCACATATATTTATTTTAGTTTTTATGTTTGTCTTTCTTAAAACAAAAAAAAGTTCTGAAAAGAAACAACTACAGCCTGACTGCTAAAACTACCTGGGAAAGAAAGAAAAAAAACAAAACCTTCCAGCTGTCACATTTATAAACCTTCAACAAGGAGCTCGGAGTGCAATTTTGTAAATCCGCCCAGCACATCAAAGTGCTGCCATCCTGCCAGGTTGTAATGGCTGCCACCCCTAAACAAGCTTCTCTCAGCAGAGTTTGTCTAGGAAGAGTCAAGACAACCTGGCTAATCTTCTAATAGTTCCAGAGAAAGATAACGACAGATACAGAGAACGGAAGCGAGAGAGAGAGCGACTTAGACTCAGTTACAGTATCACACTGCATGTTCCAGTGACGAGAAGAAAAGCGATGGGGAAAGCTGATGAAAGTGACTACGCTCAGTCTTTGTTGTGACTCTTACACATTTTAGCCTTTGAAATGATAGGGCCTGTTCGTAAGATGGCTGCCACCGTCTCCAGCCCTCCTGTCTCTCTTTGACAAACTCCTCAGTCTGCTTGACAGGACGATAATAACTAACAGATTCCATAAATATGTGAAATGAAGATCACCATACGAGATAAAAAAGGGGAACTTGCTGCCAATTCGGTTTTGAAAAAAAAAAAGACATCTGTGAAGTCGTCTTTTGAGAAGTTGGGGGGAATTCAACATGATGACATTCTGAAAAAAGAAGAAGAAGAAGAAGTGCACGCTAAGATTGACAATTTCACAATTCACTGGAGGGCTGAGCCACCACCGAGGTTTAGTTTGTTTGAACACAATGGATATAAGTGGTAAATCCTTTGCATTAACCTGAGTGAGGAAAAAACATGATGTGCGTTTTGCTTTTCCCATAAAGGAAAATAGACACCGACGTGCCAACAAAGTGAAGACCATTTAATCCTTTCAGATTAAATGTCTGATTTGACAATGCAAGGAATTTTCCCACATGGACTAACTCACAAACTCCTCAGTGGAGGTGTCTTCCCGAGGAGCCTCCTGTCTCTCTTGCACACTTGAGGGAATATCACTTATACAAAAGGCTTTCGGGCAATAAACATGCAAATGTATACGCCACATAAGCACCTTCACAACATCACAGACTGTGAATGTGTGCAGAAACAAGGTATAGGAAATGAACAAAAATAGGCATTAAGTATGTTTGTGACGCCTGCATTTCCACCATCATTTCCTCGAGCCGGTGCTGGATGTTGTTCATTATTATACTGTGGAGATGTGACAAGAGAATATTTTGACATGGTGTCACAGCTCCTCCTTTGGCATCTTGTGGTGTGCGATAGGAAAAAAGGGAGGGGTGGCACAGGCGAGAATTAAAGATTGGAGCAGCCATCAGGTACCCCTTTACTAAATGGTGTAAATGGGAATGCAGGGTCAGACAGCTGGCAACGTTTTTTTTACACTATTGTCTCAGGTGTTGCCTTTAATGTGACCGATGCTGTGACCTGTGTCCTACTGTATTACTGACAAATACATTTCATTTATTCCCTGCAGTCAGAGGTGAAGTTGGCTTCTTTGTTTTTCCTTACAATACGGTTTCTTTGCTCTTTTGTCTCTATTGAACTTTTCTTAGAAGCGTTCTTGCCTTGCCTTCAAATAACCTAGTCAAAATACACACAGTTTTTTCCTCATTTACGCACTACAAATGTCCTATTTCTCAGCACATTGTTTATTTTTAAACAACAGACCACAACGCTCGCACAGCAAGTGGCACCACCTGGGTGAAAATGCTAACACTAGGAATGCGCCATCCTCTATAAAAGCACTGCATCAGTCAGAAAACATTCACAGCCGAGTGTGACTGAGAACCCAGAGGTACAATGATGAAAGTGCACATTAGACTTTTGATTCCTGAATCATGCTTCGGGTCTGAGTTACTGCCCGTCCCTCTCAAGGCAAGAGTGTGGAGTTGTGCATTGAAAGGTTCCTCCACCTGACAAACTGGAAAACTGCTGTGAGTGACTGTCCGCGTCTCCGTCTGTCTATGACAGCGTCTGTCTTCATTCAGTGCTCTTAAATTGGCTTTGGAACTGATTGGAAATTATTCTTTTATTATACACCTTCCATAACCCCCCTCTCATCAAAGACCGGCCATCTTTTATCTGGAAGATGACGTTTCCATTAGGGTCTGCCAACCTCTTACGGCTGCTCTGTGAGTTGTGGTGTTGGGGGAGAGCATTGTTAACCATCACAACAACAACAGCGGGATGTCAGTGGCTGGGGTGTGCCTCACAATCCTCAGTCTTGCAAAGGCAGTTCATCAGATGACTGCTCACCCAGAACACAGACAGGGGCAGGCACATAGACACTCTCTCTCACTCACACACACACACACACACACACACACAGTGTCTCTCTACCTTCTTTTACTCTGTTTCCATCTCATTCTTACACACACAAACACAAAATTTCACAGATCTGACAGGCAGACAACAGAGACGTAGAAAAAAAAAGACAAGAACTTGGCCAAAAGGGAGTGTGGCTGTCAGCTCTTCCTCACCAGTTTCAGTGTTTCATCAAAGGTATGAGAGGCCCATAAGATTCAGCTGCCAATCTGGCAATGCTTTCAGTCCCCAAACACAGAACTGTGGCTCTTTCAAACGCTGAAGCCCGATGTCTCCCTCTCATCGAAGTTTCTGTCTTCATTAACTTTATCTCCAGACACAACTCGCATTAACAGTCTGGCCTTGGTTTTGGAATTCAGCATAGTTTCACAGCAACGGGATATGCAAGTGTAATTTTTGTTCCCTACAACATTTTAAGGCTGTGCCTTGGCAAGGCTCATTGACATTGTTGGTGCTAATGAGGACATGCCTGAGCCTGGTGTGTGTGTGTGGGTCGGCAGAGACATACGCTCGAGTCCCACTCGGGGAGTTTTAATTAGATCTACATTATCAGACTGCCTGTCCACACTAGCCCTACCAGCTTCTTGGATGTTCCATAAATCATCCGTCTAAGTGATCGCTGCATACACGACATTTCTTACATACAGGCCTAACATTTACCCCCTTACATTTGTGAAAGTGGAATGTCATTTCACCTCCAGTTAATCTCCTCATATTGCTCCTGACAGTATTTTATGTTGTTTTCATTTCTTCCCAGGCATTTTACCCTGCTCCTGCCCTTCTCTTGATTTCTTCAGGTGGCTGGGGTAAAACACCCTTTCCTCCATTATGATCTCATCAGACCCCACTCCTTGACCTTTGCGCTTTGCTGTAAATGTCAGCTTTCTTTATGAGGCCTGTGAAGTGTTTATTGAACAATTCACACTCAGTGACACACACAGTTGTGAGTGCATGCCCACACACACACACACACACACACACTGACATATGCACTAGCTGCCATGGGATTTGTCCTTCACAGCCAACTATAACTCTGATTTCTAGGTGTCCACTGAAAATTCATGGTTGTCCACACTTGGCAGACAGCATAAGTGCGACTCAGCACCATGCCCAATAGAGTCACCACAAATAAGTCAAGATTTCATGGGGAATAGTTCCTTCACAGCCATATAGACCTACCAGGCAGTGGCTTATAGTTATTGCCAATCTACAACTTAAAATAGGCACCCATTATTGGAAAAGGAAATTAAAGTGTAATGAACTGAACTGGGCAGTAAAATCCTTATAAGTCTTTGCGTATAGTTTGAGTGCCATAGACAACATTGTGAATCCAGAAATGTTTAACAATGATGTCATAAAAAAATTGGGCCAATTCAACACTTGCCATTATGTTAGAGTACTGATGTTATCTCAGGCTGTTCCTGACTCAGCCTACCTCCGGAGCTGTGGTTTATAAGAGCGGGGCCAGAATGGTGAGCACTACCGCCACAGTGATAAATGTTGTGCATTAGAAATGTCTGGATCTCTATGTCCAGGCAGAACCTGAAACTGTGCCTGGTGTAGCACAGAGCTGAGGGGAAAGAAGAGGAAGCAGGCATTCCTAAGCACAGTTCCTTTTTTTTTAATCTTCTTGTCACTCTTGCCACTGACTGTAACACAGGCCATTTGAATAAAGAAGAGTGAAAAAAAAAAACCATGCCTGTGCACTGTGCCTCATCCAACATGGCGGGGGGCTGCACAGACTTAGATCTTGCATGCATGCCTGATCTATAGTATCTCCTGAAAAAAGTCACACACACACGCACACACACACCAAATCACAGTCCAACACTGTGGAGGACAGACACACAAGGCCGTGTTGTACCTGACAACCTGTCAGTAGTTCTCCCAAAACACAGAAACAGGATATACAAATAGAATGGACATGAACTGCATTCTGAACTGTGAGTGTGTATTTGTGCTCGTATCTTTTTCCTGACTTAATCCTACCACCCCCTCTCATTTCATCTTATCCTCCTCATCCCCCTGTGCCAACACCAGGCTTTTCTTTTAATGAAATGTTTGGGCCCATACGCAGTCTTTATCTTTTCAGTTTTATCCTTTCTCTTTCCTCGAACTTATCTTCTGTCTTTCCCTCCTTCATTGTCTTTGGATTTTTATCAGTCATCTTGCAGGGAAAGGTAATAAAAGGCCAGCACACTGAAGGAGGCTTGCACAGCTTTGTCATTTTGTTCTGTTGCACCTCCCTTTTGTCTTTTATTTTTGTTTGTGGCAGCAGACCTTATCGGAGAGATGGGCGTGAGATAAAGCCCCTGTGGTTCTTTGTGGTGAAATAATACGACAGACTGATAAGGCCTTGTTGGTGACAAGTTCACTGCTGCTTCCCTCCTCCCAACACTGCCCTTTCATCTTCCCATGGTTTGCTAAGAAGTCCCCAGTGGTGCTGAGAGATATCACACTTCTCTGTCAGGTCTTCTCCACCTTTGATAAAATGCCAACTCTCCACCTTTGGCACACACAATTGCATGTTCAATTATGCAGGTATGCTACTTGAATCCGTGATGAGAATAATTTGATCCTTACATGTCTTTGTGACTTCCACAATTTCGATGGATATTGGTCTATCAGGTCCTCCTACCATTTACACCAGCAGCACTTTTTCTTAATGAGATGTTACCTGAGGAAACTTTGTGTTGATAGTCTACACAGACATAACGTAGGACTCCAAACAATAAAAGGGGCTAAAAGTTAGTTCTGGGTAGACACAAAACTTCCCCTTGCCATCTATTTTACTACTGATGGAGTCACAAGTTCCTGGCTGATGCCATTACTTTTGCCTCTAATCTACAGCACCTATTAAGATTTCATGAAGTGGTAATGATTATACAATTACTTCCAGCTTGGAAATACCATAATAATGGCAGTGACGACCAAGGTTTGTGAGTTTATGGAGTGGATGTTTATGGATTAAAAAACAAACACACACAGACTCGCTGACTGGCTAGCCATCGATTTGAGTTGCTATTGACTAAAGGGGGGTGGTGGGTGACATTGCAGGTCAATAGCAGTTACATTTTCATATAAATAACAGTGGCTTTCTGGCCTGTAATTGCTGCAGAAAGGGCTACACAGATGAAAGAGTGGGCATAGGGGCATGGCATTGATCACAAAGGTGTTTTTGAGGCAGTGCACAATGCGTGTCCACTTGGGTGAAATGTCTAGTATATTATTCTTTACCCTTTCTCACAGCCTATTGTGTCTCTTCATCTTCATTAAAGGTAAACTCATACAAAGTGAAGGAAGCAATTAGCAACACCTGCATAAATGATCGGAACCCTAAGCGATACAGTGGTATACCGTCGATGTTGAACTTGATCAGACATTGTAATGCTTCAGCACTGAAGGGGGATTAAAACTTTGAATTTGAGTTAAGCTCAGTCTGGATCCAGCAGAGACACAGAATTCCCACAACAATTTTCTACATCTTTTATAGCAGCTCTTTGTCAGACACAAGGCTATTTCGCAGAATGCACTGGTGAATTAAAGAGTTAAGGCGAAGCAGATACTTCAAGCATAACTGATTTATTAGGCCAAATGAAGGGAGGAGATGAAGAGAAGAAAATGAATTAGGCCTCACATGCACTTTTAATTACTGTTGTCAAGGTGTTTGCGTTGCCCTTCTGGGAAAAGCAAACCGAACCATAACTCACAGTGGCTACTTAAAAGGCCCACAGAATGAGCTATAAAGTTTAACACCTCTTCTACGGTACAACATTTACTGCAACATAAACAAATCCCAACCTTCTCACTGAAACATCTCTTTTTTTTCCTGATATAAGGCATGCTGCGTGATTTGAAAAAGTGAGCAGAATGAGGCCACAGGTACAGGGCTGCTCTTCCCTCCACAAGCGCATACCTGAGGGACAGAGGAGGACAAAGGAACATGTGCCTGTTTGTTTGATCTTCCTGTATGGGGTGTTCTGCTGACATGTCATGGACCGTTTGCTCTGGCATAGAAACTACTCCTGGCCTGCTCCACAGAGCTCTGATTATACCATAACAAAGAGGCGGAGAAAAACTTCCCTGTGCACATGCACTTAAACACAAATAAAGCCTTTGATGAGACTGGTGAATACGCTATATACGACTCTTCAATAGTGCTTTGCTGCAATCCATCTCTTAAAGCTTAAAGCGATAATAAACGGACTAGATAGTCAATAATCATGAAGAAAATACTAAAGTCTTGCTTTAACTTGAATGTCAAGCATTGTCCGGTGTCTACTTGGAGTTAAAGTGTTCAAGTCAGACCTGAGTGATATTGACTGGTAGCTGTGGAGGATATCTGTAGGGTCACTAAATCCATTATTCATAAACTGGGGACAAAAAGAGGATGAGTGTTTCTGCTGACAATGTGGTTACGCTCTCAGAAGCCTTAGACATTTTAAAAGCGGATACAGTTCCCCACCTCATCAAGCCCAGTCAAGATTGGTTTCAGTTGTGCCGATTTCCATACGTTCATATGATATGTCTTGCCTCTCAATCTGCAGTTTCCTGCTACTCATTTGCTCTTAATGTTTTATGAGTCTGTGCGGTTTATTGGCGAAAGCAAACTGTAACATGATCGCATCATTTTCTTGTTGCTCATAGATCAGATCTCTGCCAGATCTCAATAAAATGAAACAAGACTTAATAGAGAAAATATGATAAATCGGGCACATAAATGAACTGAGCTGGACCACCAACAGCATGCACCAATTCACCAACTGTGGCAAGCTACAAAATGTTTCCACAGCACTACATAATTAAAAACAGCATGCTTGTATGGTTGAATGGAAAGCACAAGGGGCTGGAGATGAGAGCGGTGCAGCAGTGAAAAAGGTAATTAAGCTGACCAGAACGACGCAAGTTGTCTGTTTAATATTTCATGCCACCCGATATAAAGCACTGAGAAGCATCAACACCAGGGCACCAAAAAACAATTATGAAATAATTAGCTGAAAGGCAGACAGCAAGACAGCTCTTTGCCACACAAAATAATTGCATATATAATTTCAGACTTGGCCTCATACAAATTGACCCTGGTAAAGACCAGCGGGATAATTTCGCACACAGTTTATGTCCATTATATGTGTGAAAGTAAATAAAGTTACAGAAATTGTAAATAAATGTAAATTGAAATCACCTACTGGTTACAATGAAATGAATGTGAAAAATGTGATTTCAAAACAAACATCTATAATTTATCATTTCCAAACCAGATGAAAATAGCCAAAGTTATACCACTGTATAAAACTGGGGATGGACACCACTTCACAAATTACAGGCTTGTTTCTATGCTTCCTCAATTCTACAAAATTCAAATAACATATTAGAAAAATTCTTAGACAAACATAAATTACTTTCTGACAGTCAATGGTTTCAGGTCTATAACTGTTCAACATCACTGGCTTTAATGGATTCAGTTGAGGAAATTACAAAGCTATAGATCATAAAAAGTATACAGTAGAAATATTTATAGATCTTAAAAAGCCTTTGACACAATTGATCATAACTTATTGATCAATAAACTACAACAATATGGGACTGTGGGTAATATTGCACTGCGTGAAAAAACAATTTTTGAAGTTACATGGTCACATTGCTTGTGGCGTTTCCCAGGGATCAGTGTTGGGTCCAAAAGTTGTCTTCTTCTTTTTATCAATGATTTGCAAGGTATCAAAAATATCAAAATTAGTACTGTTTGCAGATAATACAAAGGGAAGGAATTATTAGAGATGACTACCTGAGAAATGTGTAAAGTGAAAAGTTGGTAAGACATAAATTATCATTAAATTGATTAAAAAAAAAAAAAAATACTTGTGTTATTTGGTAATTGTTTAACAGTAGTCAAGTGCAGTTACAGGTAGATTGTAAGAAAACAAGTTCATTTTAGTCACAATAGATGATAAAATAAGATGGAAATCTCACATAAAACATATATACAATATTGTTCATCCCCAGACCTGCTTTCCTGTGGGGTTCCTCAAGGTTCTATGTGGGCCCATTTCCCTTTGCGCTGAACATGCTGCCCCTGGGATCTATCTTTGAAAAACACAGTATCTCCTTCCATTGTTTTGCAGACAATATCCAGGTCTATTTGCCCATCAGAACAAAGAGCAAAGATCATTTTCAGTCCATAATAAATTGTATATATTACATTAAATCCTAGATGGAATACAATTTCCTGAATCTAAATGAAAATAAGAAAATAATTGTTGTTTCTGTACAAACTGACCAAGTAAACAATTGTGTTTGTGAGAGTTATTCATGATTTTATTACGTCAAGACTGAACTTCTGTAAGTCTCTATATGTGGGTATAGAACGGTCTTCTCTTTGTTGTCTGTCGAAAGACGAGCTGCTCTGTCTTCTATCACCAGTTTTATCTTCCCTCCACTGACTTCCTGTCCATTTCAGGATTGATTTTAAGATTTTATTGCTTGTTTTTAAGGTTTTAAATGGGCTGGCCTCAACTTATTTATGTGATTTGATACATCTCCAAACTCCTGCCAGGGTAACAAGATCCTCCAACCAATTGTTCCTCGATGTTCCTAGAAGAAGGTGTAAAACCAGAGGGGATCGAGCCTTTGCAGTAATGGCCCCCGTCTTTGGAATACTACAGTTTACCTTCTCATGTAAGAGCAGGTTCTCCTGGGTGTTTGTTGCACCTGTGCAGCACTTTGGTCAACTAAGATTGTTTTAAATGTGCTATATAAACAAGTTTACATTGACTTATTGATGTATATCTTAATTTTATGGAAATATCTTACACCCTCTGCAGTGGCTGTAGATGCATTGTCAACTGTTGCAGTAGATATTGCTGTACATATGTTAAAACAGTTGTAGTTTTAATTAAATTTTAACCCTGATTTTCACCTTAGAATTTCATTATTTAGGGTATGGAAACTTGCATTTTGTCCTCATAATAATAATAATAATGTGCATAACAATTTTAGATTCCCAAAACATGGGTTGTGGAGAAATTGCACTCCAAATTGTGTTAGTTGGGAGATGTGGTACTTCTGCTCACTGTGATGGAGTGAGAAAAAGTGTATCTATTTTTATCCTTTCCTGAGGGCAAGGGCAGCTGTGTCAAAAGTCAACAACTATGGTGACTGCATGCTGCACTGCTCCAGTCAAAAACACACAAAATCACCATATCCTCTGCATACATACCCACATACAATATCCACAGACAAACTGGGACTTGGTTTGAATAAAAAAATAAATACAATGCAAATGAATGACTTGGTCCTAAGGGTCAACAAGAACATGTCCTACTGGTTTGCAGGTGAAAAGGCAGGGCCAATACAAACTAAATGTATCCCTCCAACTGCAATAACAAATACACAGAATGTCAATGCTCTTAACCGTGTCACCTGGCAAAAAGCGAACATGCCTCACAGTGTAACATTGACAACGAAATCTAATTTATCCCACGTTAGCCATGGCAATATTGCTCTGTATGAGGCAAGCCCATAACATATTGATGAAAAGCTTTGAGAAAGACAAGCTGTAGTCACCGTGATTTGTTTCACTAATAAAAGTGAAGGTACATTATTGTCCTGCCCTCTCAAATACACATACACACAAATCGTCCACTCCCCCCCCCCAACACTCTCTTTCAAACACACACACACACTCATTCCTCTTCATGGACCACTTGGCTTTGTAGTGGCAAAGAGCTGGAACAAATTGAGAAATGATTGGAATTGAAAGATGAGTAATGGTGATTCTAGCGCTGTCCCTTCTCAATATGGAGATGATGAGATTTGATTCTTTGAGGTCAGGTACATCATCTGAGCTGAGTGGCTGCACTGTCTATGACTAAAAGAGGCAGGAGGCCACTGACTCTTACATATAAGTCACAGCTGACATGAAATCAATGCTTTTTTTTTTTTTACCAGTACCATTACCATCATATGATCTCAGTTTAAACATGGTAACCATAAGAAGAGCATGGCAACATGCTAATACGTTGTTATTATGCCTTGTCATTGTCTCCTCCATGTTACTGTATCAGTAGGGAGGAACACTGCTCACTAGTTTCACCATATTTAAATTTAAAATTTGTTTTTGTTTTAAAAAAGAGCCATAAGGATAATTTATTACACCGGTTGTAGGGATCACACAAATTCATTTGCCATTTCTTAAAAATCTAAATGATTAAGATTTAATGATGTGGTTATTCAGTCCATAATAAAATGATATTATAAATGACATTCAATCCTAGATGTAATTCAATTTTCCGATTCTAAATGAAAATAAGAAAATAATTTTTGTTTCTGGACAACCTGACCAAGTAAACAACTGTGTCCAAACTCTTGGCTCTTTTTACTTTGTTTGCCCATTCTTCTTGGTGTGATTTTGACAGCTCCTTTAAACAGGACAACCAAATTCGTTCATTAATAGTAACCATAAATAGAGCACAGCAACATGCTAATGGTTTGTTATTCTGCCTTGTCATTGTCTCCTCCCTGGACATGTATGTGTCACTGTATCAGCAGTGAGGAACTAAATGAGGTCAGTAAAATTCCCCCATTCATTCCTTCCACTGCTGTGTCCTTATCATGGTCCAGCTATTAACTCACCCCATTAAAGTGCCATTAGCCTAGTTTTGCCACAAAATGCACAATATACTGCCAAGCACAGTGAAAAGCAAATGGCAGTTTCAATGACACTCAGTGAAATACAGAGAAGGCAGAGAAAGAGAAGGAAGGCATCTGGTTGTGGATTTTAAATGGAGAGCTGGCTGCAGGAGGGAGGTTTATCATGCATTGCTGACAAAAATCCAACCATGATTATTAGTTTTTCCTTTTTAACCCACAGTGTGCCTATAGATGGAAAAGGTAAATTCTGATTTTCAATACAGTTACTCATAGTTTAGAGATTGGACCACTTCAAAACAATATGTTCAATTAGAAGACAAAATAGATACCACTCTTCGGCATCTTCTTGCCATGGTGTTCATCCACAAATGACACGCTCTGTTGCTTTTAGTCGGCTTCAACAAAAATAGAGAAACGGTTTGGCAGATTTGTCTGCCCGAAGATATCGTGCCAGTGAGACAGGGGGAAAGTCCAGAAGACAGAGTGATTTGTGTCAGCCTGAACAATGGACAGTGAAATTGACTTTCCGTTGTTTATGCTCGTCGATTCTGATCGATGTTTACGCCTGTGTTCATCATGGCTGTTCAGTATTTCTTCATAATCAAAAGCAATCTTCATCAGACCTGACATGTACAAATGCAAGGGGGACACTGCATTTTTTTTAATCCTTTACTTTTGATCATCACCGTACCACTGTGAACCAAGACTGATTTTGCATTTTTAATTGGAAATAACGTGCTGCCTTTAGTTCTGACCTTGCCTTAAAAGCATGTCATCACCATAGTACTAAAACATCCATACTGGTTTTATACTGGGATTGTCAATATAGTATAAAATATTTTTACGAACGTTTTGCAAAGCTGGTTCATTTTAACAATATGCTCAACAATTTATTATGACCTGGAAATTAAGAACTGTTGTATTATGCTAACCTTAGAATGTAGAATATTGTATTGTATTGCATTTTCATTATACTGTCACGCTTGTCTACAAAAGGTAAACAGTTGGATGCACGTGATGCATGTTATTTATGCTTTCTCTGCTGTATTATAAATATCGTAATCATTACCGGCTATTTGTCAGTTTCCTTGGAGCCTAATAACTGAACAATATGTCGTGACTAACCCAGAAAAGCTGTATACCAGTGAATCCAGGGGGCATTATATACGTGTCCGTTCTATGACTGTGTGCAGAGCATGCACGAGAGATAATTACTGCATCTGAAACCTTAACAGGAGTAGTGGATGAGAAGAAGATCTGTTCCCAGGGCAGGTGTTTTAATAAGAGTATAGGGGATAGCGTGAGACAAGTTCTCTACTGAGACCTTTGGCACCTCTCCCAGGTAACAATCTTACCTGTAGCATCATACCACCCTGTACAATATTCACTTAATGAAGCACGCAACAGTGCATCATCAGACCTCTCTAACAGTGAGGCAGACTGCAGCAAAGAAAAAAAGAAAAAGATGACATTTTCTCGCTTGAGCATGGAGGTGCTCAGACAGCAGGCTTGGTATTATTTTCTCAAGCCATTTTACATGATTAATAGGATAGAGAGCAGGAGTTGAAACTGCAATTAAAGGTGTCTTCCATCAGGAGGAGAAGCCCTTTTCTGGTAGTCGGCTAAAGGAGGACCAGGGGGAGCAATGCTCCACAAGATAAGTCATTATTTCCCAACCACTGTCTCGGCTCTACAGAATGCATTAACTATAGTGTGGCTGAATCTAAGCCAGAGTACATTCCTTGCTTGTTGTTTTTTTTCTTTTTTCTTTTTCTTTTAAAGGTGCCTGCAATTAGAAGAAAGGAAAGAAGAAAGTACTTGGAATGGTCTCCACCCCCACCCTGAGATTGAGTGGAGGCACAAAACAAGCTCAGTGGGCCCCTCTGGGCCCAGTGTGACACTGAGGTGAGCATCTGATAGTGACTGTCAATGCTGCTCAATGACAAAGGAAAAAAAGAAAAACAACTCCAAAGCCTCCATTTCAGAGTAAATGGTTCTCTAAAAATGCACAGATGGATTTCCAATAAGAGCCACTGAAAAATTAATAACGGGGGATGGGACACCTCAACAGCATTTAAGCAAAAATGTATCTCTACTTAAATATTCGGCACAGAGATTTTATGGACTTTACACTGTAAAGTGCATTAGCATGCTTTGCTCACCCACGTCTTACAAACTTTGTTGCACTTCTTCTTCGGTCTGCGTATCCCTGCTTACAGACTAAGTAACAAATACTACATGAATAAGTCATGCATAATATCTAGCTAGGGTTTAATCTAGAGAACAATTAACTGCTAGGGAATTAAGAGGGAAACTTAAATAAGTAAGTCTTAAGTATGGACCTATGAAGGTATTTCATGTTTTTAACAACCTCTGTAAAGACAGAGACATCTGCTACTGGTGATGGAGCTGCTGCTAGTATCAGCACCAGCCACGATCCTACTCTAAATGATGGTCTTCTGCCTGCGTTTTTCAGAGTCTGTTTATTATGTGACAGTAGAACTGAACAGGCCTGTTGGATTTTTCTCTGTGTGCCTGTGGAACTGATAACCTCAAGCAGGTCATTTTAGACAAATAACTCATGAAAGTGCATGGGCTGAAAAAGTGCTCCTTTCGCTGTATTTGGTGCAAAAACATATATTGTTGTGAAACTTCATGGATATAGTGCAAATCAAGTCTCATCTGCAGGACTATACTGGCGAATCTGAGTACCTCGGGCCGACAGTTCAATCTGAACTCGCTCACAGAAAGTGAACTTCCTCTGGGTGATGGAAAATGGACATTGTGCAACAAGTTGATGCATAGCAGTGCCTGCAAGCAGTGCGCAGGGTGCTGACTGCAATGTAATATGCAGTGACACCAGGTGCACCAACAGCTGTGTGAAAACTTGACTTTACTCAGCTTTATTTACACAAGGACTGTACATGTTTTATTACCTTACTTACATGTCACGTGCTGTGACGCACACGGATGCACCGTATGTGTTTTCATTCTCAACTATCAAACTATAGATTAGATCCATATGCAAACTAATGTTGATGTTGAGGTCACGATGATAAAAAATAATAATACACAAAAAGATTGGGAACTCGTATGTGTAATGTCTTCTTGTTGCATTTATTGCTGTCCGAAATAACCTGGGTTGAGCTGATGTTATGTCTATAAAAAAAAACACTTATTTCCCAGGCTTCCCAGGAAAAGTGTCTTCTTTTTTTGTCTTTTCAGGATTTAATACATCTCATTTTCAGGAAAGATATTAATCCCTATTAGTGGCCTCGTAAATATGCCTCACCTTAGCAAAAGTGTAAGGGCTTGGAGGAGAATGATAATTGGAGGAACTGCAGAAACATTATTATGAATCTGGTCCAGCTTACATGTGTGCTACAGTAATGAGCCCACAGAAAGTGATTGTCGCACATTTGATGGTTCACTGACTCCACAGTCATAGTCTTCATCATAGAAAGAAGAGTCGCGGAGGAAGGATCACAATTTCTTTGAGGTGCATTTATACCACATATTATGCAGAAAATTCCCTCTCGGGAGTGTGAGCTGAGATGGCGTCCTTCAAGCCCTGCTGGGTTTCCTGTCATTGTGAAATGGGAACAGGAGATTAGGGGGGTAAGGGATGCATGGGATGAAGAGGGAGGGGGACTAAATACTAAAATCTGGTCTAATCCAAACTCATACAGCTAAAGATGCACTCCAAAGACATTTATGCACAGAAAGTAAGAGAAAGGAATTAGAGGAATGCCGTTGGGATACAGATTTGCTGTTTGCAAATTAGGTCTCTGAAGGAAATGACAACTGCACAAATTGTTTGTTTTTTACATAGTCAATAATGCAAATCAAGATTCTGTCACACTTATTTCATATATTAACTTCAGAAAAGAGGGTCAGTTGGCCAGTTTGATTTAAATGAACTGGCTCTCAGCTCTTCAGTTTTGGTAAAGTAGTCCACAGAGAGATTAAATCAATGTTAAGGTATGATCCAATTAAGGGGGGCAGTACAACTAAATAAGGTTTTAAAGGTGACTTGATCTGAGTGCTGCCATTTGATAGAAAATGCATCAAAGTAGCAATCGTTATTATCTACATGGTTTGCAATGTAAGTATTACAGTTTCATAATTCAGTGTAATTTCATTCCCTGCTTTCATTAGGATGAGCCACATACAGCAACTAAGCAAATGTGAGTGACATTTAGTTGAAATGTACTTTAAAAAAAAGCACTTTAAAATAATCAATTAAAACCAAATGAAATAATAGAAAACATTATTTGTTTTATTTCTTTCTTCCAAAATGTTGTGCCGCTCCCTCAAAAAAAAACTCCTGTTGCTCGTCGTTAATAACCTGATGAACACAAATCAACAGCGTGACCTTCTGTCTCTTCATGGCCCCCGCTCATGCCTCGCCTCTATCTCTTCAGATCAAATTTTCCCCTCACGCTCCTCTCATTTTCTAATGAAATGCAACATTTCACAAAGCCCCGAGATTAATGTGGAAAAAAATGAACAACTAAGGGAAGCCGTTCAGAGTGACGCCCGACGTGAGAGAAGAGACGATTCTCACAACCCACTGGCCCTGCTGTAAGAACATGCCTTATCAGCGTTTTCTCCCGGTAAAATGTCAATTGAATGCCGCACATTCCAGCAGCGCTATGCATGTATCTGCTGTAAGCTGCATGATCTCATAACCTCCTTATTCCAATGCGAGACTCACCTCTCTCAACTCACATGTCTGGGTGGCTCAAATCTCTCACTTTTAGCATTTATCACGAGTGCAACATAAAGCCTGGTGCCGTAAGAGATGTTTCCATTAAGATAGTGTATGATCGAGAAGCCTTTCCTCGTCATACCGCTCTCTGCGAAATGTTGTGAATGGGGGAGATGCACATGTTTTACTTCCAGGGTGTTTGTCACATGACACAAAAGACAGTGACAATGAATACTTCAATAATTTGACACATAGATTACAGAGTTTGCATGATTAACACTGCACTGGAATAAACCCTTTGTGTTAGATGTGTTTCCTCACTCACGTGAAATGAATACACCAAGTGAACGTTGCTTATTTTATACCTGTTCAGGTATTTTTACAGGTGGAACGGAACCAAGTGTTGAAGTGGAGCACATCTGCATCTTAAGGGCCTATTTCTACTTAAAAAAAACATTAAAACACTAACCACTAAAACTCTCACCAGAAGGAAAACCAGAGAAAGGCAAACAAGGCTGGCAATGAGAAAGGTGTGGGCACATCTGTCTTTTCACACTAACCTCTACATTTGTGTTCTTTTGAACATCTTGTTTGTGTCTTAGCCGATGAGCTGATTAAAAAAGCTGATGAAAATGGACAGTATGTATAATTTTTAATCGGCTTAATACTACATTTAAATTAGGTGCAAAAAAACACAAAACACTTTAGGCTGTTGGAACGACAGAGTGTGAGTACGGAGGTGTCGCATAAGAGCACCATCAAGGCTGCTCTGTGTCCTCAGGACAGCCCTACTTATGTCACTGCATGCTTACTGTATGTGTGAGTCTCAGTGTGTGGGCAGCTCAGGTTTGAGGCAAACTTCAAGAACAATTTTGTCTAAGTGTGTGTGTGTGTGTGTGCATTTGCTCTGGTCTGGTGTGCAATATTCCTGTATGTTCCCAGCCAGCATCCCTGATGTCAGTAAATGGGTGCTTGTGAGAGTAAGGTCATATGGATGCCAGCAGAATTATGTCCAGGTCAGGGATGCACTGTATAGAAAAAAGCCCTTATTACCACATTATGTCCCCGAGTTCCACAGCTTCTGTGCAACAATGGGCTCCCTTTTACCACACACAACAATAACGTAATGTTCATACATGTTGGCATAATGGTTGTAATTTAATGTCGACTCCCTCTTTCATTCACTGTTTCGGAATTGCTCCTGGAAGTATTTCCTTATAATATCCTAAATTTATGACAAAATGTGTCAAACAAACCCTTTTTAGACGTAAACTGTTATTTTGCCAAGTTGGTGTGGATTGAAAAACCTTGATTGACAATTAGCAAACAAAACCCACCAACTGTCACTAAAGCCTGATTTAAATTCATCCAAATCCACAAGTAAACACAATTTCTTTTCCTACTGATCCTCGCCCACCTGAAATCAGTGTTTAAAAACACAGGGAGGCAACACAGAAATGAGAAAAATCCAACATTGGTTGAAAATAGAACAGTTGTTCCATCACTCATAAAAGGTGATCGAAAAAAGGGGCTTTAATTCGACCATGTGCTCATGCAGTGCATTTATAATAAGTATTATATTTTAAAGCAACTTACGATGTGGAGCTTCAAGAAGTCCCCGAGGCCAGAGGAGCTGTCCACCCTCACCAGGACAGCGTCCTTCAGGTGCGTGCTGAAACCAATGGCTAGCCGGTCTGCCCTCGTGCTGGGACGGTCATTTGGCGGCCACGTGTATGTGATCAATCCACCATCGCGCCCAAATATGTACGTTGTTCCAGCTAGAGAGGACAAAACAAGGAAGAGAAAGATTTTGTTTACAGTATCTTTTTAAGAGTGTATACCTGACATGAACCACTGAATGTCAACAAAAAGCATGATCACGCTGATCACACTTGGTTACGAGAGTTACATTGTGCTGAGTAGTGACTTCGTGAAGCACCGGGCAACATATCATTGTTGAACAGCTCTCAGTCCAGTCTGAGGGTTTAAGTACACTCATGTCAGTTCATAAGTAGGGGGAAAATTCCGCTAAAATGTGGGAGGCAGGAGCCACTTTCCTCATAAAGCCACTCAATTACTCAGTTTTACTGCCCCTGCCTGCTTCACCTCCAGAGGGAAGAGCGAGTGGATGCAAGTGAATGTGCAGTCATGTCCCTGATGCCCAGGTAACCAGCATGCCAAGCGGGCATCCCTCTGTCTCTCGCGCTTCATTAACAGCCTCAAAGGCAGACACATCCGGCAGCAATATTAACTGACGCGTCCAATTATGCCCTTCTTGTGACCTCCAAACCAGCTATTTCCTGTCTCGCTGCATTACCTCGTTGTCTTTGGAAGCTGTGTGAAAGGTCTGAACATGACCCGGCTGATGGAAGAGTGCTTCTAATTACCTAACTATTCAGTGAGAAGGAGCCTCGCGGCAATTTGCCAGTGACCTAGTCAAACTGATGGTCAGAAATAAGTCCTTCACAACTCAGTAAGGATGCGCTTTATTAAAAGTGGGAGTTTGTCCTTGTGTTAAGCCATAGTCTCAGGTTTCGATGCTCACCGACCATCTACCGCTCTACCATTTTGGAGCTGTCAGACTTGTCTCAATCAAATAAGTGTCTATTTCTCCCCAATTAGAAGCCTTCATTAAGACAGCATTTCAATTTGTTTTTTTCTAAGACAGCGAAAAACGTGTATGTGTGTGTGTGCGTTAGCTAGTGCAGAAAGAGCGGCTGTGTGATTGGGAAATAAATGTCTGTGAGAAAGCCTGAAAATGAATGCAGCTGTCAGATTAGCATAAAAAACAGCTATCTTCATGAAAAATTAGACAGGGAGCTCTACTGTGCTATGCATTTACGTGTGTGTGTGTGTGCGTGTGTGTGAGAGTAAGTGAAGAGGGGAAACAGAGAGTGTGCAAGAGAAACACTGTGTTAATATTCATAGGGGCAGGGAGTTAAACAGCCCTAGCCTGAACAATAGATTGTAAATCATTCTGACTGTAATTCCAATATTTTCTTGTAAACCAGGTCACGAGGATATAAAACTATCGATAAATTGTGCATTTGTTTATTTATTCCTGCCGTTTTCTCCCCTCTGGCTTTCCTTTGCAGTGCCGTGATTAAAGTGTGTCGCTCCACTCTCAAGTTCCTTTCCCAATTTGATCCTCTTATTCGAGTCAATACGCACCGTCAACCATTAGCTAAGAAGAATTGTGTCATTAATTAACAATAACGTGATTAGCACGTGATGGTGGGACACACAAATCCATAGCAGGATTTATTGTTTTCATAAAGCATAACTTGCATTTGTAAAACATAATGAAATAATGTAAGTGTTCTTGTTCTGGTAATGGAAGTGTTATGAAACTTAATGACTTTGACAAAGGGAAATACATTACGTGTGATATATTTGTGAGGCGAGGATCATTTCTTTTTCATGAAGTGCAGCAGCCAAAGCTGAAAACCCTTCATGTTCCACCAATGCATATCTCATGTTGGCCCCTTCACAGACCAATCTCCAATTCATGAAACTGACTCTGGACTGTCATCACTGTCCCAGAGTTTCCCCCCAAGCCACCAAACACTTCCTCCATGCTCCAGCTTATTATAATTAAGCTCTTTTAAATTACATCACTGTTGGAACTCACTGGGCCCTGAAGCGTCTATTTCCCCCTCTGTCTATTCATACAGTTTGACACCCACTTTATCCCAATGACAGCTTATTTACTGTTGGTGACCCACTATCATATAAAGATTGCTCATTTCAGTGTACTGCCATGCACATGTGGCTATGTGTCACCCTCAAGCAAAAATGAGTAAACAGCAAGACCCACATGTCAAGGCACCATAGGTCATCTACCACTCTGTGACATTCAGGTTACATAAATGGTTCCGCAGGAAGATTCAGAGAGTGTGCAGATTATAAATGTACCGATAACTGGTGAGGCAGTCTAAAATCCACTCAAGACGAGTGGAAGAACTCCTCAAGGGGTTGTTGGAGATTAGCGTACATGAAGAAACATGGCTAATGCACACCTACACGGCTGCGCGGTGGCATGAAATCAGCAGACACGTGCCTGTGTAACTCCAGTGGTGGGAGTAATTATCTACTGGCACCATATTTTTTTTTATCCGTTTGCTCCCATGAGACACAGGGCCTGATATGGATCTGTTGTAGTCATTAGATACAGTTGTGTCCTGGAAGTACTTGCCTGTTTGTTGTCTCTTTAATTTGACAAGAGTTTCAGTTTATTCCCCAATCACCCACTGTTTAATATAAAAAAGAAAGAAAGGAACAGATCTAGGTCGAATAAGCATGGGTTTTGAGATGCAAGACCGCACAATACAAACCTGGAAAAAAACAGAACGTAATTACGCTTTTTTTTTTTTTCCCTGCTTCGCATGCTTCCACATACATTTGTATTTCCTAAACCTATTTACAGAGTCTTCCTCTTGAGCAGGTGGTGGTAGATCTTACTCAAGACCATTACCGTTGATCCGACTCCTCAAACAAAAGCCTCCCCATTTAAGGATAATAAATCAATTGCCTACATTGGACTACACTGAGATCTGGCTGCACTCTCAGTGAACAGCAAAGATGATAAAAGTTGGCAGACTATGTGCTTTTCATTTGAAATGTAGCACCATCCCAGGAGTTCCCCCTGCATTTGGCCAGAGAGGTGTGTGTGGGATAGTAGAGTGCAGGCTAGCAAACGTGTTCGGTGTGTTACGGCCCTCTTGGCACTGAGTTCTCAGTGTTTTCATCTATTTCTTCCACAATGAAGCAGGAGCACAGATCAAACTGGGCCGCAAGCACTGCATATTAAATTAACTGTGGAGCAAAGTATGAAGAGGAGGGAAGATGTAAGCAGAGAGACGAGCCGTAGCTCCGCGTTCCTCAGTGTTTGTGTTGTGAGGTAGTTAGTTATGTACAAACCAGGCAGCGTGTTTGTACTGTGCTACTATAAAGGTCAGGCCCACAGACTGTCTTTCCTCTGACCTCAAACGCAGCCATCGTAACGAGCTTCATATTACCACCTCTGCCGAGAAACTGGGGAGAAATCCAATCATAATTACATAGTTGTGATGGAAATATGAAAGGGAGATATGACATTATGGATCTGATTTCTGTCAGCACCTAGCAATTGTGTTTCTGTCTATTTTCCGCCAAGGATTCCCGTAATGACTGGTGTGCAAAAATAGATCAACCGGGATGCGGCGTATAGTATAGCTTTTTGAAATTAATTTTTCATCATTTCCATGAATCACTAGAAAGGGCTTTTATAAGTAAGATGAGATCATTCCCTGCGTGTCTCTTTTCTTTAAATATTCTATTCATCTTCTACATGTTGCGGCACATACATAAACATACTGTTTTCAGACTTATAATCTGTACATCTTTACAGTGGAGATGAGTGCAGAGACGGAAGGATTTGCAACATCTACCAAGCACTTAACTTGTTTGTGAAAGTGACAGAAATGAGTGGGTGGACATTTACATAAATAGTACATTTCCACACCATTTAAAAGCACAATGCCATATTGAGGATAGCATCATCCTGGTATAACGTCGCCCGCCTCCCCCACTCTGGGAAGTGTACAATTAAAATAAGCTTAATGATGTCTATTGGATTACCATTTCAGTTTCCAGAGAAATCATTACCACAATTTACGAGGCCACTATTATCCAATGAAACACCACTGGTATCTGGTAAAGAGGCTATCTCCAATCAATGCTCCTGAAGATTTAGAGTCATGGGGGAAAATTGTGAGTCCCCCCCCCCAATCTACCCTTGTCTCACTATATTTTGTCTTTTGGGGCAATTAAATGTTAAGGAGATTGCGGTGGTAAACTGAATGTTGGATATGAAGCAAAACTTTCAAACTCATAGCTAATTAAATGTCTTTTCAGCTGCATGTTCTAACTTGGCAGTGATAACAAGGCTGTGAATTACGCAGACGGTCAAGTAGGGGCACCGCTCACACAGTTGCACTGTATAATTAAATGCTACATCACACCCCATGATCCAAAATAATGATGCCAATACACTGACTTCTATTTATTATTATTATGTATATAGTCCAGGGATCCATGTTTGATCCACAGTATCATTTCTCACCAGATCCCAGAGTATCATAATTAGCCGAGTCAATCCTCTGTCACTTGAACCAACAATAATGGATAAAGGAAAAATATGATTATTCTTTCTTAGAGTAGGTAGATTACGTGTTGGAATATGATCTGTTTTCTGTTAGACAGAAATGAAGATATTTCAACGAACAGGACCCAAATTTCCGCTTTGGTCTTTATATTTTAAAGTGCTATTTTAGTTTTAATGCGTTAATGGATAGAGGATCGATATGATTCTCTCTCAAACCTTCCACGTTCTGTATTATTTTGCCATCACATTCATGCCGCTTAATCACACATTTCTTCATCTTTTTTACCTTATATGGCATCTATTAAATTACTACAACAACCTATTTCATACAACTTCTATGATTTGTTCATGGCTGTTGCCTCTATTAAGGTAAAGCATTACTTTCTATCCACCAGCATAGAACTGTACTTCCCTGTTGGTGTACGGTCATGCTTTGTGTTTGTGGGGGTGACATTTCTGTCAGGGCCTTCCTTGTCTGTGCTTGCTTGGCATTTTGGTGACATGCTGTGAACTTAACTGCTCACAGGAGTAGAAGAGCAATGGTACTCTGCATCACCTGGGATTGCTGCTTGTGTCCTTTTCACCTTCCAAGTCGGCACATGTAGCGCTGTAGTCATGTTCTGTGCTACTTTATCCGGAGCGAGCATGTACGGATCCTAATAGCTTTATCAAGCCATTTTGTGGATTTGTAGGCCAATTTGACTTTGATGTAATTCCCTCAAGCAGGAAAATTGCTTTATTGTTTGAGGTAAAGTACATCTGCATGTCGGTGTACTGTGACGGAGGAACAAGCTGGTGGTGGATGCGCCTTCTCCATAGCCTGACTTGCACTGCACTTGGCTGCCAGTTTTTGAACTGTATTTGAACAGTTCAATTCCTTGCAAATATAGCTCTTACCGATGCTTTCAATGCTTTCAATTGTAGCACCATACTCCACATGAGCCCCTGGCAATTGTGCACCTTTTGCACAACAACATAAAGAATCCTCGTTTTTGAAGGAGATCTCGACACTGCACGTATAAAAGTCCGTGACGTAGACCACATCTACTGATAATGTATTCTGCCCTCTTCTGAACACTGTCACATTTTGCACTGAACGCAGAATCATGCTAAAAGACTGTGAAGACTAATTAATATTTTTGAAAATTAAAATGTCATTAATTCCTACTTTGTACTAAAGTAAGCACAGTATTTTTTGCTCAACGCGGAGGTTGAGTCTCACATTTCTAACGTATGTATATGTGCCTTATATTATGACAATGTAAGCCTCTTATAGCTGCAACCACACAAATAAGGCTTTTTCATCTGGTTGTTGTTGTCCTGAGTTGACCACTATGATAATGGGTGCCCACTGAAGCCAAATCTCAGCTGACACAAGGTGAAAAAGCGGGGGACACCTTGAACAGGTCGCCAGTCCAACATACAGAGACAAATACACACTCACTCCTACGGTTTATTTCGAGTGTCCAATTAACCTCCGCATGTTTTTTGGACTGTGGAAAGAAACCGGAGTAACCGGAGAAAACCCACACAATCACAGGGAGACAATGCATACTCCATAGAGGCCAAAACATGTGTGGTTTTGCTCTAAGGTAACAGTGCTAGCCACTACTCCGCCATGAGGCCATTATATCATTGAAAATGCAGCTGTTAGAATACAGTACTTCTTACTCTTATAATCAATTTTATAAGCCATTTACTGCAGGTGCATTGCTTTCGTTTAAAAAAGCAAATGATGTTTCCTTGTCGAACATTTTCACATGTATGAGATGTAATTTTTGATATTTTTGGCTTCTTGCATCCATACTATTATTAATATAATTGCATCTGGAATTTCTCCCTAATTCACCAAAGCTCATGCATCAGTGGCTTCTAATAAAAATGTATTGAATTTTTACAACACACGAGTTCAAAGGCTCGTATCTCAAAATGAGTTTTCTCCTCGTGTTCTAAATTCTAGCCACGATTCACCACTTGTGCACGGATTAATATATACACCGTGTTTATTCCTAAAGATGTTAGAAAAATATTTTTTTTTTTTAATGGAAATTGATGCATATAGATATCCAAAATCACGTCTGTAAAAACAATGTATACAAACCAACACAACCATGTTTGCATATTAAAAATAGACCAGTTGCAAACGTGTGTTATTATAGGTAATCAGCAGGGAGGGATTTGATTAACTTATTAGTTCTAATGTTTACCCGATTCACTTGTCAGGTCTTGGCTCAGACGCCTGCAGCGTATACACCATCCTGTCACGTGTCACTTTAACAACTGCCATTGCTAAACACTTTGACATGTGGGGTGATTAATTGCCTGTCACCTTTGACTTGCAGCATTTTTGCTTGTTAGGATAATTAAGATGAGTGAACAACAGCGGCTCGGGAAATATAAGCCGAGAGAGAAAATGTCCTTCCAGTTGTTTGAAGTCAGCAACTGGGAGAACAATGTCAGTCCCTTGGGCACAAAATAAAGACAATTCCACTGCACAATAAAAGCAAGCAAGCAAGGGCAGTGGACTAAGCTGGATCACCATGGCCAAGCCCAAATCAATCTTTACTCCAATAACTGTTCGGAGTTCTATTGCAGTATGATCAGGTCCTTTCAACGATTTAAACCTCATTCAGCTTTGTTGGAGAAAGAGAGAAAAAAAAACACACCATTCTGTGTTTTCAAAGGTGTTCCAGCGGCCCTTTGGGAGGCTGGAGAACTATGGAGTGTTGACTTTTCCTAATCCTCTCTCAGCACAAACAACTGCCTCCCATAGAATGGAATAGACTGCAGGTGCAGAATTAGAAGGCAAGAGAAAAGGTCTCATCACAGGCTGAAGCTGAAACTAACTAAACCTTCCATGCAACCTGCACTTCTATTATACATGCGAGCCTCTGATTCCCCCAGCAAGATGAAACACAATAGTGCGAGCATCTTATCCAATTTATACATCGTTACGACCTTGATAGCAAAGGGTCAATACATTTACTGTGTGACCATGGAGGGTAAACTGGGCAATTTCAGCAGTTAGTCTATTAACTGCTGCAGGTCTGTCATGAAACCAACCCATAACATAAACTACTGTGAACTGCACACTTCTGCTTTGCCTTCCACCACATTTCTTTCTTTATTTCTTTTTTAAGTGATAAATCCTTCCTTTGGTCTTTATCAGAGGGCTGGAGCTGAGCTATTCTCTTTGCAGTCAGCAGAAAGCAGAGTGGACAGAGGTGCTAAATCAACTCAGAGTGCAGACTGCCTGCTTACTTTGGGTTGGCTTAATAAGTCTGGGCATATTGGCATATATACAGCAAAGTCAATATAAACTTTTTCACTTCATTGCCCAGAGACTTAATCTTCTCCATCAGCCGATAGAGAATTGAGTTAAATCTACTGCTTGGTATAGAGATATGATGTATACCTAACTGAGGCAAACACGTTGTTTTATTTTATTTTATATTATATGCTGAGATCATACAGCATTTTAAATGTGTAAATGTAACACTAAACCTGTATGTATACATATCTATATATATATATATATATATATATATATATATATAGATATGTATACACTCAATGACATTAATGCTGAAAAACATATGGTTAAAACACAGTGACATAAAGCCTCCCTTAGTCTTTCGGCTACACTAGGCAATGATCTAATTGTCCTATTTCCACAGTATTGTTTTAACTATATCCAGTGACCTGTGTGCCTTAAGCTCTTTCTAATGAAGTCAATCCCAAAGCAGCATCCCTGCATAGGACAGCTGACAGTGTCCAACCTGTCTTTATAAGCTGCAAAGGATTAATCCAACCCCCCCCCGCTCCCTCACTCCCTGCTTTACTAATGCGATGTAATTAAATTAAGTGGGGACAGAAAGTGGGGCATTGCCGCCTGCCCCCGTGATTGGACATCCCTATTAAAGAGTATGAGACGTGGGCTCAAAATCATAGGAGCCACGAAAACCTAATAAACACAAGGACAGGGAAGGAAAACACAGGAGCACTTAAGTCAGACCTCAAGGCTACGGTGCAAAGCGACTGCATCAAACATGCAGGAGGGAAGAAGAGAGTGGGAGAAAGTGAGGGAGATAAAGATCAGTGATAGAAAAACGGTTATTACACAAGGTAGTAGGAAGAAAAATGTAATCACTTTCACCATATATTTTATGGTGGGGTCATTTTTCTCATGTATTTTTAAGAGAGGACGTATATAAAGGCACTGTACTCACTAACTAGATGAGACATAATCAGCTAATGTCCTTGTTTTTATATTGATTATTTCTTTGACCACTTTTTGTTTTACTTTTAAACCAAGAACAGTCCTATTTTGCTTTTAAAAAAAGAACCACAAATACACAGCTGTGGAAATTGTATACAGTGTCAGCCAGGGCAGGAAATGCTGTGCGGCCACAATGGGATGGACGGATACTTACAGTGACTCAACATACATATTGCATGTCAGTATTGTGTTAAGATGGACTCCACAGCCTGATAATACATGTGGCTTATATCTAGTTTGACAGAAATTGCGAATCAAGAAATCTGCCCTGACATCATCCTGTTGCAATACTTCACCATATTTTATCCTTATACTGCTCTGAAGAGATAAGCCTTCACCTCATCACGACGGGGCCCCGGGGTAACCACACCAACAGCCCTCCCTCTCCACGGCAGGGGACCATCAATTCATGGTTGAAGTAAAGTTCTGCCCCCCTGGGCTGGTAACATTACGCCATGAATGCTCAGTCGACCACTGCCACTCACACCCTTCTCCCCCCCACCCTCCCTCCTCGGCCATGCTCACTTCCCCTATGCCCAAAGTGATACATGAGCCCCTGCCTTGTGAAGCAGTGTGGTCCATCCAGGCAGAGCTGACAAGACTCAGTGTCTTAATGGAGCAATACACCAAACGGGCCCTTTGTTACCCTGAGCAGCTGCATATCTGCTTCCCCAGCCAACAGCCTTGGCTCTGATAGAAGTGTCTCACAGTATTGACAGCTTCTAATTTACTCTCTCATCATCACTTGCCTCATTTGCTCCTCAGACACAATGCTCCCTTTCTCTCAGCTCAGGTCAGCCATTTTGTTTGCCAGAAAATTGGTGATTAGATTTCTCTGAATCCCAGTGTTTTTACTCGCACGCCAGCAGACATGCATATCAAAAGTTCGACTTAAAGAAATTCACGCATCGGTTGATTCTTGGCTCTTTCTTTTCTACAAACCCGATCGACTGATTACATGCCATCAGGGATCAGTGCACCATATACGCGCCTCTGTGCTAGCATATGCCAAACACCAGAGACTCGAAATGATCTCCAGAAGCTGCTGTCTCCTCTGTTAGGGAGCCAACAGATGTGGGGTATGACTGCAGTTCTAATTAATGAAAAAGACAAGTGTTGGGGAATAATTACACAATGGAAGTGAGGCAGAAAACACAGTTCAGGGCCAGAGCTCTGATCTGAGACTAGAGACATCTCTGGCTACCCATGACCATATGTCGTCTGCATCAGCACAAATACAGCTCTCACAAGTTCTTCACAGGAGTATTCATAAAAGCCAATGTTATTGCAGTCTAAAGAAGACCTGAATAATTACAGGAGTGTTTCTTTCTGCAGACTATAATACGTCTCTACCTCTACATGCAAGGCAAAATATCACCTGATTCCTTGTTCAAATCACTGGTGAGCTCAAGGCAATATAAATATATATATACATATATATATATATATATATAGAGAGAGAGAGAGATAGTGAGCCACAAAATACTCATTAACACACACAAATCGATATACAATACGCAGTGCACAACATATATGGTAGTGTAACGTGAGGGTTCGATATAAACTAACAACTTGTACTACCTTACAGTAGTGTATCATGTATTATGAGATCATTTTCATCAGAAAACACACGGCACATGTGGACGAAGAAGGTGCTCTACAAGTACTGCCACAGAACAAGCTCATTCCTCATTCTCATGTGCTAATTTACATGTTTTCCTTGCGTGACACTGCCTAATTGTTTAGTTGTTTACTTTATTTTGTAAGCTGCACCCAGGAGAGAGCTGGCCAGCCTTTGTCTAAATTGCAGGATTAAACATCTGCTTTGCCTTTTGCTGAGTAAGCTCCCTTTGTAAGTAAACCTTTACCAAGTGGAGCGATATTATTTAATTAGCCGGATACCTTATGACAATTAAACAATAAAGCAAATCTGAGAAATTGTAAAAAAGTGTACGGCAGAGAGTTTTTATTGTGCTGTGCAACTGCCGCCTTTCTGATTCATACAAGGCTCTACCTTCCCTTTATCTGGCGTTGATGGAGCAGCGTGTGAGAGCTGTTTTCCTCTTTCACACCAATGCAATGAATCTACCAACAAATATGAATATGTAGAGGGAAAAAAAATACTTGCGCGGGTCTGCATTGTATTTCTATATTATGTTGCAAAATATGTGCTAATATTAGGTTGTGCTTAGGTGTTAGGCAGACGTGCTTTTATCAGCCTTTGCCAGCAGGCCTGAGGCTAAGACATGGAAAGTGCAACGAGGAAGGTGAATCCACACAATCCTATTAGAGTGGATTAGGTGGCAGCTTTCTTTTTGTTGCCACTCTGCTGCAGGTGTGCAGTTGTAAATTGCAAGGGGGGGGGGAACAGTTATGACATGTTTAGTACTTACTGAGGGATCCTATTGTTACACAGGACAGCAATTCATTAAAAAACAAACTATTCATGTGTGAAACCATCATTAGGGAAACATATGTGATTTTAAAGTAACCGGGGCAATTTGTGTGCGCTAAGAATAATTATAATGTTGTCAATCAAACCGCCCACACGGAGGAGCTCGCGGACGGACTTTTCAACCCCCTCCCAACGCGACCGCGTGAAATCCAAGTAAAGATCGTGATCGATCAGATGATCAATTGTAAACCACATTTTTGTCTTCTCCGAGCTAACTGCCACAGAAACCCTTCCTCTGTGGCCTTCCCTGTGGTTGGAGGTGATCATATTTCTTCTGCTGGTTCTCCTTTGACCTTACCAGAAACAATTATTCTATCATTATGATGACAATTATATTTTCACACACTCCAAGTGCATCTTCCTTCATGACAGGGTTTACATTACAGCTAATGATTTGTGTCATATAATCTTACGTTTAATCCTCAGAACACAGAGCATTGGGGCTGCTTTTTTTCCCCCATTACTATTTTAAAACGTATATATACAAAGGCTATAAGAATGCACAATAAAGAGTGTCTTATAGCCTTTTTTTCAGCACAACCAAGGCAATGATAATATCAATTTTACCAACTACTGTACGTAAACACAACTGAGTAAAAACTACTCAAAATTGGAAACACGCCACAATTCAAAGTTTGTTTGGCTTGTTTTTTTCTGAACAAAAATAAGATAAATGACTTCTGCATAATTATCCCTGTTTCTGTTGTTATGCTACTTTGACTCAACAACACATAAGAAGACGAAAAAACACATTTTGTAAAGCCTCAAGATGTGACCTATAAACACACACCCCCAGGTTATGCAAGGAGTTGTCAATTATGGTGCTATAATCATCCTCATTACAACTTAACATCTATCTATAAAGGTAAGTGATGCCTGTCTATCCATCTGTCAATCACAGAACTGGTTTTGCAAGGTTTTGCATATCAATAGAAATGCATCTATATAAATAAACACATATATATATATATATATATATATATATATATATATATATACAGTACATAGCTCATATATATATACAGCTAAACAAGCCATTTTCATGTCTCACATTATGTCATAATTTCAATATCACTATTTATGCTTCATGTTTTACTTGAAACTAAATCGGGGGGTGGAGTGGCTCAGTGGTACCCTAGACATCATCGTCGCAAGTTCGACTCCACCCCTGGCTGATTGCTTTGGATAAAAGCGTCTGCTAAATGACATGTAATGTAATGTAAAAATCAATAATCAGTATCTTTGTTGTTTAATAGCAAAAGTGACCATTTAAACACACCACAAATTAAAAAAAAACATAAACACAAACATTCAGGCACGTACTGTACCCCCTGTCTATAGATGTCTGACTGTTAATTGCATAAGGACAGGCTTCAAACTTGGCTGGTGACTTAATAAGGGCACCAGTGTTGGCTGGGCCGATTTTAATGTTGTTAGGATAAACAATGCAAGAGTACAGCTACAATACAATAACCATATTGTAAAAATGTATTTCTCTCTACAATACCTGTATCTCCACTCATTCATATATTATTACATTTTAATTAATCAATTGGTGTTTGTTTAAATTCTACTTTCCTGGGGAATACAACAGTTTTTCATGTTCTTCATCCATAAATATGCAATGTATTCTGCTCTGAAGAGACTTTTCAAATACTACCTTTTAAAAGGACGGCAGAGGTGTAAACAGACAGACACGGTGTTAAAACATGAAAGGAGGAGTTCATTAAAAACGATGTTGACGATTCACTGAGTGGTGCCTGATAGGTAAAGCTCTGCCTGACTCAAACTCATTCAGGAACTATGCATGTGAGAGATCAAGAAGTCTTTCAATTCTCTAATCTGAGAGTGGACGCATTACTAAGCTGACCCCTCGCTGCCCACAGCACGCACAGTCAGGTCTCATTTCCCTTCATGTCAACCATGTCCTGGTCACAACCCAAACCACACAGACCACTGCAGGCACAAACGCCTGTCCACTCGGTCCGCTTGGATGGGCTCTGTAGATCAACGACTGAGCTGGGGGTGGGCTAGGGAGAGTAGTCGAGGGGAAACGAAGTGCAGCAAGGAAGCAAAGGAAGAGACAAAAAAAGGAGGGAGGGAGGGAGGGAGGGAGTTTCACAAGATGGAAGTAGGTTAAAGACCTAAAGTGCGCACAAATAAAAAGAGGGTGTTTGTGTTCTCACTCATCAGAGGAGGAGGAGAGGAGGATGACTCTCTCAATCATGGGTCAATAACAGCCTATGCTCTCTGTAGAGCAGAGAAACATGTACTCATATCTTTATCTGGGCGGCTATCGTCTCTGCCGCCTCAGATATCGTCATCCTCACACTATCGCAGAATGACATCAACTCCGAGACACAGGAGTAATTATATTATGCAAGCCCACAGCACAGCGAGAGCAAGGCGGCATTAGAGATGATCCACTTTTCCCTCTGTTCCCGCTTCATCGCCACTCTTCCCCTTTCTCTAACTTTCTTCCCCTTTCTCTTTTTTCTTTTCTTCTTTCCCTTAGCTCACCTGCTCTTTGCAGCAGTGCCAGCACAGAGGCAAGCAAGCATGGTCTCTAATCCATTCAGCCACTAGCGCCAAGGATGGAGTGCTTTAAAATTAATTTTAATCAATCTTAAATTGCTTTGCTGACTTTGATACAAACCACAGAGTTTGGAAATACAAAAGCTTTTTATGGCGCGGTTGACGGAGCAGAGGTTTTGAGGGGGCGGGGGCTTTTCTCAGATGTGTTAAGTAAGTCACATATGCGTCATGAATCACAGGGTCGGCCTCCTCTACTTATGGGTTATACATACGTATTATACGTAAGGGTTAAACATGTGGGTTTTAATTATGAGGGGGTGAGCATATGCACCGAGCATTTTTCTGCACCAATAGTTCAATTCTTCCACCAATTTTTCTGCATTAGTCAGGAAAAAAAAACCCTCTATAATATTTATTCTATTCTATATCAGACCATCTCATCTATTGAGTCTCAATAAATAAGAAGAGGAGGTATGGAGGAAAATATGATAACCTGGTTATTCAGCATATCAAGCATTATATCCATCTCTGGGAAAGAGGACTAGCACCTCTGGGAGTCTATTCATGATGAATGGTTTGTCTGCAACTCGGAGTTGATGCTGTCTGAACCTCATTACTGCTAGCCCTAAACAAACAATGCATCACACTCCAACTCAATTTCATACATCCTGACCATTGTATTTTTTTTTTTCTTCTTTCCACATAAATCAATGACAGATATATAAATTCAACAATAAGAGAATCAAGGGTGTGTTCCATTACGGGTTTGCTGATACACAGAATAAAATGTGTTTTCCTATAAAATCATATACAGGAGTTTTGTGCTCACATGGTGTAAAATAATGAATAACCTAGACAAAGAGCAGACCACTGGGACAACCAGAGTTAACAAATGAAGCTACAAACTAAGTGGGGGGAAAAGTATTTTCCTGTTTCCTGACATTCAGATGGAGGGTATTTGCATTCAGCAGAACTCTCAGCACTCTATTAGCTGTGTGTGCTCTAATCACTCGAGAGAATATTAAATGCACTATGACAATATTAATAAAAGGCAGGTACAGTTGTGGCAAACAGGATTCAATTCCAACATTGTTGATGACAACAACAACTCAAACAGGACGGAGGAATTAAACACAACATAAGGTTTGTTTCCCTTCTCCAAAGTATAGAAAGTAGAGATGGCAATCTGCATCAAACCTAAGCAGCATTCTATGCTTGCGTTCACAAATTTAACTATAAAACAGACAAAATACGTGTTTAATTGCTGCAGCAATCAGAAAGCCCTTTGAAAATGAAACCAAATGCAGCATAGCTAGGACAACAGCACTGGACCTTTATAGCCATGAGCTTTGTCCTCAAGCCAGGTACGATTTTGCTTTTATGTGCCTGCATGCACGGATCAACCCAGAACTTTTTCATGTTCCCAGGAGAGGTTTTTGTTTGGCTCCTGCAATTTTCTCACCATGACAACTATAGTATTAAGTCGTGGAATCTGCCTGAAAGCACCATGTGTGCCCGCTGGGGCAGGATGCGACCTGAGTGTTGTCCACTCCAGACAGGTCATGGCAGAGCGGCCTAATTGCCTCTCTGGTTGTATCAGCCGGGACCACAAAACGTCCCATCTCTATCATCATCTCACTCCCTTGCTCCTTGAGGTCGAACTCTGCCCAGCAATGCAGAGTCCGGCCTTGTTTTTCGAGGTGCTCCTGTGTCCAAAAAAAAAAAAATATAAACTGCCTTGAAAACATCGATGCTGCTTCGTTATTGTATCCACATGCACAAGAACTAAGGTTTATTTATTTGAGCGGAATCCAGAGCATTGCAGCTGTGAGTTGGTGTATTTTGTTAAGCAGGACTTTAGTAGCATGACATCAGTGTTACACTTTTAGTGATTACGTCACTCACATAATGGTGGTTATATGATGACTAAAGAACAGGCGTATCTTTTCAGCTCTTTTTAAAGACGAACCTTCAAACCTGATTCTTTACGTTAGAACTTCGAGTTTCACACAATGGGGGAAAAAAATGGTCAAAAAAAGGAGCAGACTACAGTATGACATTCACACAAATTATATTGAGGTGAGCATTGTCTAACGGGAATGTTAACACTGATGTTATATCATTTCTACATCCACTTTTCTTTCTTGCTAACTCTTACAAGCTTTATGTCATAAACCTTCTTGCCACCGAGGCCTCGTCTACACACCGTACTGGACAGGAGCCAGGTGTGGCTCGATGCAGAGCTGGAGGCAATACATCGTCGCCTCTACCAAACACCCGGGAGCAACGCGGGGCGTTTCAGCATTCTAATCCTCCCTAATCTGGACACAGCAGAGCATCTGGAGATAGGGATATGGCTAATCTCAGACATGGAGACAGAGGGCATTTTGCTGAGAAGGAAAAAAGGGGGACCGATCGAAGCTAGACACTGTGCACAGGGCTCTGTGTGTCTCACGAAGGGAATACTTCAACACAAAAAAGTGAAAAATATCAAATGCACTTAACTGGCACACACCAAAGATTAATTGACTGTTTAAAAAGTAAACATAAATGATTAAAGCTTCTACTTTTCTTTTTGTTAAACAAAAAACTTCCTGTCCATGTAGACTGCATACTGACTATAAGACAAGGAAATACTTACTGTGCCCTGCTCTTAAGGACGCAGGTGATCTGTGGATAGCAATAGGCACAATATGGTGACGCTTGTTTCCATGGGAGAGGTGAATGTGGTGGAGACTCTCCACAGTACCTGGTTCTGACCCTGCCACAAAGCCCAGGGCCAGGGCAGTGATCCACAAGGCCAGGTGGGTAAGTGAAGCTGAATGCTGGTTTAGGGGCTCAGCTACGGGCCGCAGGGGAGAGAATCGCGACCTCCAGCCTTTAAACATCTTCCCTGAGTGGCCAGATGATGCTTCAGATCGAGGTGGAACTTGCAAGTAAACCTTACAGCCCCATACTTCTCGCCCTGCAAAATCTCAGTACGCCAAGAGACACTCTCACAGATCCAGAGAGGAGGAAAAAAAAATGGCAAAAGGGGCACACTGCAAAATGTCAGTTACGGTGGGATTTGCTGTTCACCACTGAGTTAGGAAATCCGTAGTAGCACCCAGGAAGATATATCATAAATCATAATTTACAAAAAAAACTATCAAAAATATTCACTCAACAAATCAGGGCAACCTCAAACGCAATGAAGAAATCCCAGCTTGCTCCAGTTCCCCTAGTTGCCTTGTTCTGTTTCTCTCTTTCCTCTTGTTACGCCTTCACAAAATTAGAAACATCTTTGCACCAAAAACAGATCATATTCCCAAAAATACAAATGCAAAGGAAAAAAGAAAGCCAACTTCAGAAGGAGACTGAAAGCACCTGTGCAAAGTGGATCTCTTCAGAAAACCAAGCCAGACATTCTGACTTTGCCTCCTTTTCCACCTCCAAGGGTCTCAAAGGATGTCCAGAGGAACTGTGCCATAGTAAAATCCAAGTATCACATGCATGTCGTGTCTGACAGCTGCGGCAGTAAAAGCGGGATTGCACCTGTAAGTTGTGCCAAGTGCGCACCCGTTCCCCATCTAGAGATCTCTGCTCTCAATGAGACCGAGCGATAGCAACGGCAGTACCTGAGAGAGAGAGGGAGAGAAAGAGAGAGAGAGAGAGAGAGAGAGCAGCCCTGGGCAGGAACATACACACACAGGCAGAATCGGCAGCACAGTTCCAGAAGATGTGCGCAAGAGGAAGAGGAGAGAGGAGGAGGAGGAGGAGGAGGGCAGAGGGAGGGGGAGCCTCAGCAGCCAGCCAGGAAGGAGGAGGGAGAGTGGCTATGCAAATGGGCAGCATTCACATAGCGAATCACTGGCGCCTTAGTGCATTGCAGAGGACGAGCCTATTTAGGCAGATAGCAGAAATTGAAGCTATGTCCCTCAGCCCTGATTCCTCTCACAATCTCTCTCTCTACTCTCCTGCAATTTTTTTCCAATTCTCCTCTCCTGTGTGGACATTGACAAGCAGTAAACAATAGAAATAAAGTACATTAGAATGCAGGACAGGCGGAATACAGTTCTGTTTTTTACTTTTATCTCATTTCTCCTTTATTTCCGTTACCTTTATTCTTCCTGAGTCTTCTTCACCCCTTTCTTTCTCACTCTGTGACTTGAGTAACATTGTTTGACAATGGCCCTGTGGATATATATATATAAAAAAAAAAAGGATTCAAGCAGTTCCAACACAGTCCCTTCCTCTCCATCGCCACAGAAAATTCTGTTGTGTTTGTTCTAAACCTACTGAACTCTGCAGTCTATCGTTAGCAAGAGTTTAGAAGAGTGATGATGCTGCAGCTCAAATCCTGTAGGCAACTATTTCTCTCTGTCTCTTTCCTTCTTTCAATCATAAACATATGAGCGCACAGACACACACACACACACACATGTGTAAACAAAGCATGCACAATGCCAGGGCTGGCAGTGGAGCACTGTCCACAGGGGAGGGTGCTGAATCTGAGCAAGTCTGCTTTGCCTGCTAATAAAAGACCATTTCACACAAGAGAGGGAATACTGATTGCAGACTCGGCATGCAGCACGGGTTATGGGAATGTAGAGAACATGTGGACATAAAAGGCCTGCTGATAAACACAATCCGGTTCAGCTGGGAAGAGTGTTCAGTGTTCAGAGTTCAGGACTGGAGAGCACGAGGCTCAGCTGCAGTGTGCCTGCTTCTGTTTGCACCCTGGCCATTCAACATCGTCCTCAACTTAAAGCACCACTGAGCTGATCTCATGGTTTACAGGGAATACAGAGGCATTTCAAGCCCCGGAGAAAGCCAAATTAGCAGCGTGACACAGAGGATAATATGCCCTTCTCCGTTTTCCCCTTTCACTTGACTGTTCACATGTAGACAATGAAACAAACCCCGAGGAAAGCACGGACCAATTTAATGAACATAAACGATGACAATTTCACTTGATCCATTTATTGAGCACAAATACATTAGAGGTAAGGACTCGTTCTTGCAGATTCTTTATTGTTGCAAGATGAACATAACCAGTAAGATGAATATAATCTGCCATCTGGTATGAGAGCAGATGAGGATATCTCTTGTTTCTCCGGCGTGTCTGATACGTCTTTGTAGACGAAAATTGTGACTAAAGCACAAAACAGATGTTGCACACATTAGGCAACTATGTTGTTCTCACCTTGCAGAATCTCAATGACTTGCTCAAGCCACCTGGTGCTAAAACGTCAGCAGCACGAAACCACTGCTCTCTTCCGATTTGCAATGGTGAAAAGGAGCATTCCCGCTGAATGTGTTTACACTTTTATAATTATAAGCAGAGCAATCTGCATAATTACACCTAATAAGGCAATCTATCATGGCTGCTTGCCAAGGACGACAACCTGATTTACAATGTCCTCAGCAGCAAACTTCAACAGCAAAACACAATGGAATCTGGGATTGCAGTACAGAGCAACAAGGGTGAATGAAAGTATAATGTGTGCACACCAGTTTGTGCTGGGCATTCAGTGGAAGCAAAGTGTTAGTATGCAACACCTAAACTTAATGGCATCAGCAGTGAGGTTACACCTTTATCAAATTCACCATTAGTTGCTTGTTCATTTGTGCCCCCAAGTGGTGAAACTATAAAGTGCACAAAGGGTCTGTGGATTTATCACAAGGTGAGAGCAGCTTATGTTTCACAGTAAATCAGTTTTGAAGTTGAAATCATGGAAAAAATGCTAAACTGACTCGGAATTATTTCACACGTTCAACTTCAGAGGAAATTTAGATGTCATCAATGAATTGCTCCGGTTCAGATTCATCACTAAAAAGCTTGCCAACTACAGCGGAATGACACTCAGCGATTAGTAGTTTGCACTTTGCTCGAAGCATTTTCCTCACGACAAATTGGTTAAACATAAGGACGAGGAGACGGAAAAGCAGAGATCATGCATATACAGCCTCGGGGGGGGAAACGCTCCAAAAATGAATTGTCTCTGCCTGCACAAACGCATGCACACTTGAGACCACGACTTGAACTGGTTTCAGCTAATTTCAGCACAGAGTCTCATCCCACTTTAAACGGATGATTGTAGATTGTAGGGCGTCGGGCGCAAAGTGAGAAAATCCTATTTCACGAGTGAACTTCCACCAGTGAAGAGTCTTTTGATTTCCTACTGTCTTTTGACTCTTGTTCCTGTTAGTGAGATGTTGTCTTGACAGAGAGCCAAAAACAGCCCATCTTTGTTTCCAGTTTAGACCAAAAGGATTGTGCAAGTCTCTGATGCCTGTGTTTTGAGCACATTCCCCTTTTGGATCTGTTTCCCTCTGTTTCTTTGTGAGGTGCAAACCATAAAGTAAAGCCACAGAGAGTTATCTATAACGAAAAGGGAGTGTGGGGAAATAACATGTGGGAAAGTATGGCTGACTTTCCCCCCTCCACCCACAAATTTGTGAGAAGGGAGAAATTGGTATTGGGTTTAATAGCCCCTCGGAGAACAGAAGAGTATAAAAGAACAAAAGTGGTCTCAGTTACTCACTTAAGACTGCAACCACATAGATGAGCTGATTTTGGAGAGCTGGGGGAAGAGTGGAGGGGGAGCAGCAGATGGGTGGTTTAAGTGTACCTGACCTGACTGGAGCTTGGCCTTTAAATGAGTTAAAGGACCATCAGGTGACACTTAATCACACACGGAGGTGCTTTAAACAAGCAATGTTTCTCTCTTCCTCAAGAGCCACTGTGATTTTTTTTTTGATTTTTTTTATACTGTAGTCGTTACTAGAAAATAAATCTAACGGCTTCTTATTTTAACGGACACGGTCACTGGCATGAAAGGTCAGAAGAAGGAAGGGATGATTAAAGTCATTTATACACTGCTCTCTAAGCAGGGATAATTCACTGTATCAGCTGCTATTGTTGGCTCAGAGCAGATGGAGCATGCGGGCTAAGTCGTGCATAAACAGGTATACCTGTAGTGTGCCGGAGTTTCACATCTGTGTCAGGCTCAGCAACACATGTGTTCACTTTCATTGAGAGTGTTTGGAGGCCTTGCGTTACAGAGGATGACGCCTGTTGTCAGTAATGTCACCCGATCTTCGTGAAATGTTTATCTGACAAACAAAGGAAACGTTAAACGTGTTCAATTAAATCGCTTCCACTGCATTCAGACACAGTATCTTCAGTCCTGTGTACGGCGTCGTCCCGAGACAGAAATTCAGCAATGATTCCGTCAGTCATCCGACTGACATGCAATATTAAACTCTTCCTGCGACTGCGAGTAGCCTGCGAATATCAAACCTGTCATTACGCATCCAGACGTGTTACAAATGCTACAAGGGGAGATAAGGTAGCACACAATGCACCGATGCTAATGTGTGCATGGAAATAGAAACACAGCGCCGTCTTACTCATTCCCGAGATGTGACATGATAAGAATAGACAGATACAGGGAGTCAACACTCAATACAAACACACAGGCTGTACAGTATTTCAGCACAGAGGGAGGCCAGGGTGTCAATAATGTTTGTGTTAGCAGAGGGTGTTACATCAGGGTGCCTGTCTGTCAGATTACTCTGCAGCATAGGTAAGAGGAAGTGGAGTGAACTCTGACCCACACAGGTTTAAAAAAAAAGAAAAAGAAAAAAGGATCAACTTGTTGATTATCAGTTCAACTGCACCACCATCAGCTGCAGAGCTCTGCAGTGGATGGTTTAAGTCGTCACTACAGCCTGAACTACCCTCATCGTTAAGTGACTGGAAATATATCACTGGCATGTGTTTCAGGGATTATTGCATTGAATAAAACAAGCATCAGAAAAATGCGTCACCAGATGTCACGGTTGACGCAAAATGCAGCAACCGTTTTGCACCGCAGAGAGATTCATTACGCGGGCTACGAAGATTACATAAATAACACCACTCAAGCTGATAAAACAGCCCACTAATAGGACATAATGCACACGTATTGTTGTCACATCAAATCAGCACATGGCAGTGCATGGTGGTGGAATAGAATTTCTTTTTTACTTTGAGAAAAACAAAGACACTCGATTCTCATTTAATTACTCTAATATGATCTGAATGATGTTATGAACAATCCAATGACACCATTAAGGGTAAAAACACCCCTTTGATACCACTATTAGAGTAATGATTGCCGAAATTTGATTAGCGTTGTGTAGTTACATGCTGCAGCAGTTTGTGGAAGCAGATGTTTCTCTCTTCGTTATGAGCAAGTGTTTGTTGTGGAACTGTTTTGGTTTCTTCTGATATCACTGTCATTATTAGACATTGCTCCTTAAAGTACCTCGAGTTAATGTATGCAGTGATTTGGTGCCTACGTAGTATGTACATAAGTAAGTACACATATATATATACATATATATATGTATACACACATATATCATGTCCTGGTGATTAGGAGTATGGCTGATGTGATCATCCAGCATTTTTGTCCTCACCCTAATCCATTAATGATGCTTCAACTGTGCTATTCATTATCATAAATCAATTTAAATTTACATTAAGATGAAGTGTGTACATACGTGTGTGTCAGCGAGTGGGTGTCTATGTGCGACCGCAAATGAATAAAATAAATCCCAACCGTCAGTGAGAGAGATGGGGGTCACATGTCAGCAGCTTTCCAGAAGCTTTCTCTCTATCTCCTCTGACAGTTCCCAAGATGCACTAGGCCACTGGGGCAGGGAGTCTGTCTCTATCTGTCTGTCCGTCTCCTCTGAAATCTGTCCCAAGTACATCAGCTCCCCTGGCAGTGTGCGTCATCCTGTACAGGACAAGGACAAACTGTGTCTCCCTTCTAGAGTTCACGGTGTCTTTATTAATGAAACACTCTGCCTTCCTTTAGTCGAGGGAAAACATTTTTCCAAATACAAAACTGTTTATAACCAAACCACTTCTGCCACTAACAAAAGCCCATAAAACTACTATAGATAGAGCAAAAAAATGGGGAGGAAAAGTTCAACTCTCTTTAGAGAGACAGGATGTAGTGCACTCATTTGTGTTCTGGTTTATAAAAACATCATCAGGAGTATAGCTCTTCAAATACACATACACTCTGCATCCCCAACTGGTTGTTGAAGCTGAGGTCAGTGAAATGCTTTCTACCACTGATGAAAAGTATTTGCTCAGTTACATGGGTCTTTCGGGTCTCAGGGCTCTGACAGTAAATCTATAAGAAACAGTTTAAGTATTCCTAAACACTTTATCCAAAGAGCGGCCAAAACTCTAGAAAAGGAGGTTCTCTCTGATTATGATGGTTCCCTATCAATAAATAAACGCCCCCTCACCAGGCATGTTAATGAAGTGAGGCAGGCAGTTAGTTAAAGTGAGTATTTCCCTGCATACAGGTACATAAAAAAAGAATCTTGTTCAGACTTAAAGTTAAATCATTGAGCACTCTGTTTTCTGATGTCCTTCATTCAAAGTGCACTTGAATCTGAAATCTCTGAGGACAATCATTGGATGGACTGTGGAACAGTATAGAAGGTGACGTTATTTTAGAGAAAAAGTACAGCAGAGAACCTGCTGCCAACATCTAACTTTACGAGCAGCTTTTCTTATTGGCTAGTTGTGACATCCCATGCAAGTGCTAAATGAAGTAACAGCATTACAGTGTGGGAGTCCCCTTGACCTCAAAATGGTCAAGGGGAAAAGCTGCCTGCCTGAAGCTGTCCCCGATCTCCCAGGCACCGATAACACAACCATCAGAACACATAGAGAATCGCCATACAGTCCTAGTGGTTAGTCATGGATATCAGTGGTAGCACTTTTAGCTGCAGGTGAAGGCGAGGCTGGTTGGTGATGAAGCACTGGGACGCACGCTGTTGTAGGATGAAAGGTTCAAGATCACCTCACCTCATAAAAGACACAAAAGAAACACATCTATTGTGCCTCACTTGTATGGAATTAGATTTGTGTCAACACTTTTCATGAAGCAAACAACACTTTTTAAGAAGCAAATAAAATATTGATATTATTGTTTGTAAATACACTTGTCACATAATCACGGGGCTTGCAGTCGCTGTCCGTCTGGAACTCGTTCCCCATGTTTTCCCCGTTGACATCCGACAACATAATTGTAAGCATGTAACGTTTATAATCTGACGACCGTTAGATACTTACAATTATATGTTCCAGACAGTGACTCCAAGCCTGTGACGACTTCCGGTCCACTGAGCTGTCATTTCAAATCTCAGTAGCCAATCAGTTACTGGACAGAATCGCAAACAAAAAACCCACAGCGCAAAGAACAAATCAGGGAGAGAAAGAATAAGTGTATTTTCAAACAATAATATACAATATTTTTGAACGATTAAATCGATATTTTATTTGCTTCTAAAAAAGTGTTGTTTGCTCGGGATAAGGCGGGGGATCATTTTCCATGGCAACACTTGCAACAAAGTCGAGTGGAAAACAAAGTGGAAAGCCACCAATCCCGACTATCACAGTATATGCTGAGTGATTTGTGCCTGAGTGAAGGCTTTGTGAATTAAAGGTCAATCGCCTATGGCACAGCATGCAATGTGTATTTGCGAGAAGTTATTCCCACACACAGTGACTGAGAGCGCATAAATCCAGTTGTCTGCATACACTGGCATTACAGGCTTCAGTGCATCTATTTCCTTGTGCCCTCAAAAAAATTCGAATTGGCCTCCCGCCATGCTCCTCTATTATATGTTGACTGAAATCTGCCTTCCATGTTCTCCATTTCCTCAGAGGGACGACTACATGTGCCACATCAGTTCAAATAACGGTCCTGAGGGACTGTTATTTAATGGACGTCGTAGGAAGTCTGAGTCACATGCACCATCGCGTTTTTTTTTGATTAACCACGACTGCAATATCTCTAATCAAGTGAGCAAAAGGTTGCGAGTGGGGTGGCAGCTCCTAACGCTTAATATCCAGTCTGCAATATCTTTCAAGCTTATTAAGCAGCTTCTCTGACTAAATCACTCAGTCAAGACAGCTCTATTCCTAGAACTGACTTTGGCTAAGGCAGTGAGTGATCTATGTGTGCTCTGCTTCCTCGCTGCCTAGCGATAAGAGAGGATTTGAGTTGTTCCACACACCAAATCTGTCCTTAATGCATAAAAACTTTGGAAGTTGGTTGAGTCCAAGGGTAATTCAGAGAGACAAAGTTCGATTGACCTCCCAATTACATTAAAAAAAAAAAAAAAAAAAGTGTTTGCATCGTCTAAGCCCTTTGTGCATATTGTTAATATTTCTCGGAGCACAAAGCTATGCACCGGCTTACTAAACTGATGTTGTTTGCAACTGAGCCTGGTTGGCATGCCCCTCTTGAAACTAAGCCTCGTGTATTTGCTTCTTGATAACATTGCACAAGCTTATTTCGAGGATCCTATGATGATGCTGGAGGCATGATATGTATTATGTTCTGCTGATTATTGCATCAACGGTGAGATTTCCTAAAAAAAAGTGTTTAGGGAAAGAATATATTCACCTCTGAAGCACTGATTCCTACACCTTAATTTGGAACTTATGTGGTTTTCACACCAACAGAAAAGCATGTATGTAATGAGATATAAAGGTATAATGTAGAAAGCAGGATTGCGAGAAAGTGTAGGTTAGAAAAAGGTTTATTAAAAACTAAGATGCTATGCTTTGGTGTTTGTCAATGGCTTTCTTAGGGTGCAAATATTGTACATCTGAAAAACATCGGGAAAATTATTTCCTTCCTGTTTCAGAACTTTAAACCAAACCATGATCTTACCCAAAAAATGAATGTCTAAACTACCAAGTCTTTACTATGGCACCAATAAACAATGTCAAGCAAAAGATCAGTCTGCAACAACATCCCAGGATCCAATGCACTCGTCTCATCTCACCTACCCCAAGGCAAAAAAAATGCATCTACTGTTTAAACTTCACATCAGGTTAAAGGTTCAGCAAAGCTTGGGTGCAAATATATCCAAGAGACTCATTTAATAATTACATTTTGCTTTCTTTTGTCTGCAAGATATAATGTAAAGGGTAAACATGACCTTCCTCCTATAAAAAGGTATATATAATATTCATACATAGTTCTGTACTTGCAGCTTAAATAAGCAATACAAACACACAACAGTTGCTTCCTAGACTCCTAGTATTACTGGAGAAGTATAACACGTATTTTACTGTTTTTTTTTACCATGTCCATCAGCATTTGAATTTGCCATTCAGTGAAGTAAAAAAACTCCCATTTTCTGCTCAATTGAATGACAGTAACACCATTTACTGCACGTCAAAAGAAGCAATCAAAAGTTTTTTAAATAGTCAAGTACAAGCAAGCGGTCTTGTTTTAAAGGAACGTTTTAAGTCTTGATATAGTTCTCTAGAGTGTCATGTTCAATAGCCGGAGTTTATGAGAGAGGGGAATATTTGCAGTGTCAGTGTATCACCCAGCAGGGTAGTTTAGCAGATGTTCTGTCTTCAAGTCAACACTTTAATTAGTATTGTGTTGTAGAGAAACAACAGCTTCGTATTTCCTGTCAACAACCCCCCCCCCCCCAGCAACCAATTAATAAAAAACACCTCAAAGATTAGGTTCTCACCACTGCACTGCAATGCATCCTGGAGGAGATTCTGATTACAATCGAGACTGCAACGAGGACGACTAAACGTGCACAATGCTTCAGCTCCACTCTGATCCGACCACATAGTGGTGCATTGTCATCGACGCAAAAACCGACGCTTAGAAACGCTCACAAAAGAACACATAAGCACGCATAAGTGTTATCCTTGATTGACTCTGTGTTACTGGGGACGCCCTCGAACTGTGTCACGCCATATGAGCAGAAGCGCAGTTTTGAGAAGCCGTCGCAACATATGTCAGACCCTGCTGTTGCTCCATTCTAATGTCACAGTGTCAGCATGAGGCCCCAGCCTTTCACATAGTCACCGTCACGTAACCTCACAGCTGTATTCTCCTTCACCATCAGTCACACGAACCGCCAAGTTAAATTCACCAACGTTCAGTGTTCCACCAAGCCAGCTTGAAGATTAGTTAGTGATTCTACACCACTTCCTGCAGAGATCACACTGCTCGGGTGAAGTTACAGACGTGTTACAGCATTCGCAGTGGGAGGGGAAAAAAAAAAAGAGACCTGGTTTCCATGCCAACAGCCTTTACCCACATACGGCCACTGCTTCCTGGTACAGAAACCCATTTAAATTCAGATACTCAATAAGCATGAGGGAATTATTGGACATAACTAGGACAGATAGTGGCCGTGAATTGGATACAGAGAGAAAAAAAACAAGTTAAAATCTGAGGGAGAAGATGAAGCCAAAACCCCCAACTATGTTGTCAGTGATAGGAATCATGTCAGTAACCATTTGGCATAGCAAACAGCAGCTGTGGGATACGTCGTATAGCAACAGCAGAAATCCACATCATCCTATAGAGCAACTGACACATATAGTATGATAAGCGTGAAAGTGGATGGACAGAGTATAACTTTTTAAAAAATGGTCTATTTCAAGCAAGTTTCTGCAGTAGGAGAGCGTTTGATAAATACCAGTAAAACTGTTAATACCATAAAACGTGGACACAAATGGATATAGTAATCCGGTTTGTACTGACTGGCCACTAGGGGGGGACTCCACCAGTTGCAAAAGTGATTCTGGTCAAATGAAAGTGAACATTTTTCTGATGAGTTTTGGGTCTTCTTCTAGTACAGAAACATCAGGTATTAAACTTTCCGGCAGACATTATTCAAACTGTAAAGAACGCATTTGCTGGGGACTATTTTCAGCAGCAGATTAATACACGTTTGATGCTGTAGCCAGTTTTGACTAAACCTCAGTGCCTATGTTCAGGGTGATAAAGAATTGTGCTACCCAGTACAATAATAGTGTGGCTCAGTGATGTGTTTAATGGAGGTCATGCTTCAGTTGCAAATGCTACATAAGACTTTGGATACAGACAATTGTTACTCCGATCAATTCATTGTTGGTTTTAATGGGCTTTGTTGACATCTTGGTATATTAATTCATTAAATGTAATAACGCATAGGTCACAAAAGGTAAATGTTTATTTATTTTTTCATTCATACAGTAACACAGAGGTGATTGTACATCTGAGAAGCTTTTCGCGGCCTGACAACAGATCAGTTAAACTCTGCATGAAATGTGTGTGCGCGCGCATTTTGTGAGAGTGGCCACTGAAGTGAAAAGAGAGAAGAACTTAGAGTGATTCTCTCATATCTTGGGGACCAACGGTTTTACACAGCTAGGCCAAGCATTCGAAACACACTGAAGCTTAAACATTTTCAGACCCATGGATTTGTTTCAATGAACTGCATTAAAAAGGGTGACATTCATGGCAAAGAGAACATTACTTCCATGTGACAGAAGGCTGTTTACTCCAGTGCCTCAAATCCCCTTGGCTTCGCTTCTGGCCTGGGTGTCCCCTTTTATTGATTGAAACCAAACTAAGTGGTCTAATCCTTGCATGCCACCACAGAGGAATAGGACAAAACTGTCTGGAGTACTTCCTGTCTGCCTCTGTGTCCTTGTGTGTGTGTGTGTGAATGTATGTTAAATATGAGGGGAAGTCAAATGGTACCGAAATACAAGTGGCCTATTTTACAAGGCAATAACTCTCCTAACAAAGACGTACAAAAGACGAAATTGGGACACATAACTACCTCAGCCAATGACATTATGTTCTATTGCAATTTGTATTGTGTTTTCATCTATTTACAAAAAAAACTATATTGAAACAATGTATTAAAAACTTGTTGGACATGAACCAAAGAATATTTTGGAGCAGATCAGATTAAGCGGCTGGATATAGGTGTTTTTTTCCCCCCGCCTTTAACTTTGTAAGATTTATGAATTTTTTGTCAATTATTTGAAAAAGATAATAGCATATATAAAATATTTAAAAAAAGCAGAATGATAACCAAAAAGGGGTTGGTGAGTGTTGTTGCATTGTCAGTTGCCACCGTTGCCTCTGTGGATTGGTTTAATTCATTGTCTGAATGTTCTTTGATTTCCTAGACAGTTGTTTGAAGTGGTTTTCATTTGTATTCTTGCTTTTGTGGTTCCTCTGTGTTAGAAGGCGGGCAAGACACAAAAAAAAACATTGTTCTGTATGTGCTAAAAAAAAAAGAAAAATGGTTCGTGTGGCAGATATCGAGCCGGGGGACGCAGACACACTACTCTCACAGTACAAAGACGCAAGAGTTAGCATTGACTCAGACACTTTAGAAATCAAATAAGAGCGGCTTGTCTCTGACCCTTGGGCAGGGACACTGGATACTACACCCGCAGACAAACTCCATTGTTGATATAATATTGACATGGCACTAATAGCTCTGGCTGTTAGACTGGATGAGCATCGAGGCGTTGATAAAAATTGCATGACGGCCAGGCGTACCCCTCGCTATAGCGTCTCCGCGACCCACTTCAGCTCAGCGGCAAACACTATTGTGTTTGTCCATGCACATTACACTCAGATGCGTGACCACTGCAGGCAAACTCCTGCGGGAAGTCTAGACTGGAGTTTTTAGTCAAACACACACGTGCACATACGTGTCAGCTTTTCAATGAAAGCTAGAGCAGTGGACAGAGAAGACGAACTACAATTTTGGACTGAAAATTAACAACTGTACACTAAAGTGACTACGCTGTGACCTAACCAATGTGTGTTGCCCTTGGCTTCATCAAGTTCCCCCAGCAAAGTGCTTTCTTGATGTGAATTTCTTGGCAAACCTGAAGAAGCCACAGGCGAAATACAGAGTGAAGTCATTTTAGTGCGACTTTTGACCCCACTACAACCTTCACTTGAGACGTTTTAGCACCAGATCTCTACTCTGGATGTACTACGATTCAAATATCTGCCATAAACATAACCAGTTCCTCAGAAATAAGAGTTCTGCCTCATTAGGACCAGGCATGTATGCCCGCATGCACACACAGCGTTCTACATGTCATCTAATTCCTCCTGGCATCAAAAAGTGGTAGTAATGATGAGAGTAAATGCATGCTTAACATTGTCCACAACCGTATAAATTCATTTCACATGCACAGTGATCTGAGAGAAATCTGATTCATCACACTCTTGTATTTTCTTCTTTTTCAGCTATGCATCTGTGGGCATCCTCTGCTGATAATTGGAGCTATAAATACAACTCTACTGTGTCCCCAGTTCATTCATTCATTCTAAAAAAAATAAAAAAATAAAAAAAAGCACATCACTGCGATCGTGTGGTTGCGAGATGATGAAGAGAAAGATGTGAAGATTATTTTTTTTTTATACGTGCCTTCATCTCATCTATCATTGTGAAGTGAAAGGTGCAGCGCTGTTCTAAAAAGTTTGAAATACTTTTATCATAAAACACTCAAAAGTGCAGCGGAGAGATGATGGATTGCTGTGGAAAAAGAGCTTGGTGCAGAGTCTGTGTGGATGAATGCAAGGCATAGACTATCAAGTGTGTGTGTGTCTATAAAAATGTGGCTAAATCATCTTCGGTAGTTAGCTGGAGGCGAGTGGACTTGGGCTTGATTTAACTTTGACAACGTTTCGCCTCTCATCCGTGAGGCTTCTTCAGTTCTGATTTTCTGGTGGTATAATCCAGACATCCATCCTGTAGGCTGGACACCTGTTTAGATAGTTGTTAAATTAAATCCAGTTTGTGATTTTGTGAGAGACAAGGTGTCAAAGAGGGCAGTCCAGTTGCCTACAGCTAACTACTGATGATGACTATGACTCAGATGACTGAGAACCTTCACAGACACATTAGTCTAAATCCTCCTCAGAATGAAACAGTCAGAATGCCATGCTTATTTTGGCCATAAATAGCATCACATAATTGTTTGGGTACTTGCTACACGACACTGCATGCTGAGTTTTTTTCCCTTCAATGTTAAATAATGCTAAGTTACTGAGATCCTTTTACTTTCATTGCGATTTCAAACCTCATGAGGACAAAATAATAACAATTCAGAAAAGCCAAAAATAAATCTGTGGTGCTTGTTTGGAAGGAGTAGAGTTATTTAACCTTGATGACAAATCAGCATTTGGGATTATCTCCCATGGTGAATGCGCAGCACTCCCAGTAACACCATTTACTTTGTGTGACATTTTACGACTTTTCAAATGAATGGATTCCACAATCATAATCTATCACTGCAACGAGTCTACAATAAATGCCAATAAGAGGACATTCAAATTGCTGTAGTTGGACATTTTTCATTTACATGCCTTGAATGATGAGATGGTATCGGTGTATTAGACATATTAGTCCCTTTGTGATTTGTGACTGACAGCTGTACAATTCATCCTCACTTAAAATGCTACAGGGGCCAGGAACTGTGAAATGGAGCTGTTCTTCTGAGAAGGCAAGATGCCAAGATTATACCCACTAGAGAAATATGTGGAAATGCAGAAAACCTCCCCTGAAAATTCCTGACTGGAGACACAGCGCTGTTGTAAATTGCCAGAATTTCAGTTTATGCAAATCGGTCTAGTAAAGAGTGATATTTTCCTAAGAGATGCCTCACTCATTCCCTCGATCCCCATGACAATCCATCAACTCAGATAAAAACCTCAACCATCTCCAGCTTCATTTCTCCTTCTCATAGATTTTTCTTTGGCAGAGTTAGGCCGTCTTGCATCACTATTCTGAGGACTGGTTCAGACTCTCTGTAGGGAGCGGGATTTCTCAGAAAGTCTGTTTCTGGTGGTCACACATTACATCCCCGGGGCCTGCACATTGATCTTTCCTATTGTTTCCCTCGTCGTTTTGTCAGGTCAGCTGGAATAATGAGACTAACAGTACAAGACTCAGCAGGTCGGCTCACTTTTTGCCGAGATATAATATATGCATACGTGTCCTGTGAGGTGTTATGCTCCCAATGCTGGAACAAGCTGCGCAGCCTTGCTCGGGATGAATATGTATGACAGAAACAAAGAGGAAAAAAAACACTTCCACATTGTACGTCTTCTTTTTTTTCCATGACGCTCAAGGAAGGTTCACTTGGAGTTCGTCATCAAAAATATCCCTTAACACCTCCTGCGTGAGCCTTACTCAACTGTTGAGTCAAACAAGGTTTGAGGAATGAAAGGGAGAGAGTAAAACGAGCAGGGGAGAGCTTGGATCAGGACAAGCTACACTCAACCCCTCAGCTCATGGACAGAAGAATCCTTTTAGTGTTATCATAGGCTGCAGATATGTTCAGGCTGTGGGGTTGCTCGGGAAACTATTAACACTTTCTCTTGATAACAAAAGACGTAGCCTTATCGGGATAGTAGATGTGACACAGAATGCATTAACATTTATGGTGCGCTCTCCTCTGCTTGTGTGTCATCCCCAGAGTGCCCACTCTCCTTCTTTTGCTTTAATGCAGTTCAGCACTTTGCCCATTCACCCCGTACTGTGTGAACCACTGCAGAAGAAAATAATGACCACACAAAATCCCCTGTGCATGTTTGGCATAAGGAAGTAGCCCATTTTCTAAAAGCAGAGCAGACATTAGCCTAGTTTTCCCAAAAGCGAAGCATTAATCAGTAAATAGTCCTTAAAACAAGATGCCCATTTAACTGTCTTTAACAGAGATTAATATTGCAGAACTTTTAAATTACACTTTGGATTACAATTGGATTGTGTGCGTGCGTGTGTGTGTGTGAGTGTGTGTGTGTACACAACCACATTAGGGGAACTTGCCTTTCTCAAGGGGCCTAAAAGCAAGTCCTTGTAATATGTTTTTATATAGATATATATATATCTATCTTTTGGCGTCTCCCTCTCGTGGGTTTGCCACAGCGGATGATCTGCATATTTGATTTGGCAGAGATTTTTACACCTCCCATTTATCTGAGCTTGAAATGACACAAGGACCCTTGTAAACCATTATATTTTAGGGAAAGAGCATGTAAAGGTTAGGATAAGGTTAGGTGAAGGTTACAGTTAGGGGAATGACAAGTAGCAGTAATGGTGAAGCTAGATTAAGTATCCAGGGAATGGATGTAAATCAGTGCAATGTCGTGTGCGATGTATACCTGCAATGTAATCGTATCAGCTAATGCAGTACTCAACGGCAGCCGAGTGGAATTCAAGTGCATAATTTGCTATATGCCATTTATTTGTTGCTAGTTTGACTTGTTGTTGATGTTTTATTTAGCAGAACACAATGTTTGTTGCTCCCTCTGGTGGCACGTCTCTCAAGTTTTAATGAGCTTTCACTGAACCGTCAGGCAGATGTCACAAATGTGGAAGCCTCTGCCCTTTTCGGAGAATCAGCGGTATTGACTCTCTCTGCGAAGTCAACATTTACTTTACTCCAAGCAGAGCCTCTGAAATAAAACCTGTGCCAAATGACCAATCGGTCACCCAGACAGTCATACCAGACAGTTTCTACTTGCCTGAATAATTGCAGAGCAAAATATGACAATAATGGCAAAAAAAAAATGTGCAAATCCAAATATAGCACTTAGACGGGAAACAGTAACAAGCTGGTACGGTGTGTGAACAAACAGGATAAAAATGACCCAGCTGCTGTTGATAACACCCACCTTTTAATTGTCTAGCACCAAGGATTTCCTGAAAGTGTTTATTTAGCATAACAGATGGAATGAAGATGAGTTTGAACAGTGTCGTCTTGTGTGATTTATTAGGACTTAAATGTAATGAAGAATGTGGGCACCCAGCTTCTATGACAAACAAAAAGGAATCAAAAAAATCCATGTTTGAATAGGAAAGATTGAATCTTACCGTCATTACACAACGGCCCGCCAAACGTTGTCATGCTGCAGTCACAGCTGAAGCCCTCCCACTGCTGCAGGCACACACCCTGGTTGGCACACGAGTCCTCTTGGCATGTCGTGCTGGGGCCTGGATGTGGACACAAATAGCAACTTGGTGAGCAGACGTTTACCATACAACAGGCGGCGAAATCTACAGATTGAGTCTGCAGTGACATGAAATGTCACGCTGAACCGAGTACACAAAACATACAGCACCCATTCTATGAAAACACACTGGCAACTGTGTCGTCTTATTGTATTCCTTTGACAAATATGGGGACTTCAATCACTACCTGAACAATAACGGAACAGGTAATAACATGTCACATATTTCTCAACACATCAAACTGACTATTGATTTAAATATTTTATTTCCATTCCATTTCCAATCAAGAATAGCACCGTATTAAAGTACAGATACAGTTACAGCCTCGATTTCCATCTTGCTTTTGTGCGGTAAAGTAGTGTGCATTTAGACGGTGTTTACTTGTGATGTGGCTTGATTATTGTTACACCACAGTAACTTGTCTCTCCACCAAATTGCACACTCTGTAATGTAATTCTCCTTCCCATCTCCAAACTGTCACACATCCTGCAGACAATCAATCAGATGCAACTGGATCACCCCACAGCGTGTGTTATTAGCAGCTTCGAAAGGACAATGATTCTTTGTTCTTAAGTTGCAGGCTCCTGAGTTATTCATGTGTTTTTTTTTAACACCAGGGGAAGTAAGTGTGCTTCCAGATGTGTTTTAAATCTAGGTGTTTAATAACCATCAGTTCCTCAGTTGCTCTGTCAGTCTGAGCTGAACTCAAGTCCAGTTTTCTACATCCATTCATGCATAACTCACCTTTACTGCCATAATAACCCATTATCTGTTTTCATCATCATCGATGAAATGTTTTAGTTGCTCAGTTGTTAAATACATATCTCACTCCCGTCCTTGTCTATATGATCTATTTTTTCTTCTAAATAAAGGGTGTGCTGGTCAGCCTCACAGTAGCTATGGTAACTGCTTTAATGGTTCAAGCATTTGCTGAAGCCCACTCACAGCTGAAAAATAACAATAATGAAAAAAAAGAAGCTAAATTGCTAAAGCAAAAAGCTGCACATAGTGTGCTTTACACTATACAAGGAAAAAAAAAACCAAGACAGTGCGTCATGATTTACATGCAAGACATTTGAATAAAATTCAAATAATAAGCATTTAATCGCATGATATACTCAAGATTCCACTGCTTAACAAACCATTCAGAGTGGAATTTGTTATATGGAATTTGCTAATTTGACTTTGCTCGACTTATGATGAGTCAGGTTAACACAATGATCACCATTTTGTGGCCATACCGCGTATGTCTGACAAAGTGAAAACAATTAAAGATGACGAGCAGACTTTTTCTCTTAGAGAAAATACGGTGGCCTTCTGGTAATAGTAAGCACAAAAGGTCCTTTCTAGAGCCAGTGTTCAGTTTGTCCTTCACTGTGAGAGAGTGTGTCAGACATGGTGCGCTCTAGATGTCAAGATCTCATTCTAAGGTAATAAAAACAGGCATGTCAGAGGATTATACAGTATTGCAAACATTGTTATGAAATGGCACTACAAAAAAAAGTTAATGTTAATTGGACGATTAGAAAATCCTATTTCCATATAAAATATATGCAAACATACTGGTCAGCCATGCTATTTGTTTTTCAATGTACATTGAAACGTTTTTTGTTTTTTTAAGATTTACATCTTATTCCTGTATGTGATAAAAAAGTGATTATAATATACATATGGCAAAGGTGGACATGTATTACAACAATGATATGTTTAATGTAAAACAAATAGCTTTAGTTCATATTATTAATATGAACTAAAAAAAATTTTCATGGGAAACTCATGAAGAAGTTAACATTGTAGTTAATATTCAGTTCTGCAATAACAATAATGTACAGTATGTGAATGGAAGGGGGGCGGGGCATACAGTATACTAAAGCAAATCAAAATGTGATGCAATGGTTGTAGTATTTGTAAGGAACAGAAGGCCACTCCATATGGCAGGTGAATAAGTGGCAATCTGAGTTATTTGTTCAAGGAGGTGCAGGAGGTGTGGAGGTAGAAACTGCTTGGGGCGGAGGCATTTCTGATGCAAAGAGGGAAGTGGACTCCATATAAAAAACAGACAAAGCTCTCTACCCTGCAAGTCAGCTTTCATCAATGCAACCTGTAAGCACAATTATAGGGAGAGGGAAAAGGCAAAGTGTACCAGCTGTAAGTAAAACACCGACATGTCAGAGGTGGAGCAACAGAAACACAGAGTGTGGAAGCAGCTCACTGTTCTGCCTAATGGAGGCCAGGTTACACAAGACTCCAAATACACTGAGTAATGTGAAGGTAGTCCATTATAATGTTCATGGGACATGCTTTGTCCATGAACTTACATACATTTTTAAAACAGCAGAAACATTGGATATTTATGCTCATGCATAATCTGAAATGATCCGTAGTTTACTCATATACCATCAATAACGACTGTATATGCTGTCACCACAGTCTAGTGAATGCACTGTCATGGAAGCTGTCTTTCAGCGAGAGCAACCACGGATTCTGGGTGACGTGCAACATCAGCAACAAGTCTGGTTATATTGGTAATGTTGAACCGCGAAAAGACAGTTGTGCTGTCAATAGAAGAAAAAAAAAAACACAGACCAGATGAATTGAGAAATTAAACTAAGTGAGTCACGATGAAAAATAAATCAAATATTGTCTCTGGATGTGGCGCACACATTAGACTGGGCAAATTATATTCATGCATGCAACAAAGGCTTCATACATAATTCAAAAGGATTGCTCCTGGCAAACTCTCAGAGCCAGCAAGCATGCATAGTGCAAAACAGAATGGGTATAAAATGGATAATAACACTGGCAGTACAAATATGGCAGAGAGAATAATCAGATTATGGCCAAGTGAAACGGAAATGATTGCCTGTAGAGGGGTGTCAGCGCTTGATGCATTCTAACAGAATACTAACACACTTTATGGATGTTAAATTACACGCCACAGGTTGGCAGCGCGCGTGTGTGGATGTGCTTCACAATTAATGTATGGCCTTGTCGGACAAGTATGACTGAGCTGAAATAGCATGTTGTTTTACACTTGGGAGTGAGAGACCAGAGTGATTAAAGGAATTTTAAAAAACAGCAAACTTTTTTTTTTTTTTTTAAATAAAATGTTGGACAGGAGCTTTTTAAGTCTGACAGGGACGAATCACCAGCCACAGAAATGACATTTCCTAAGTGGATTGGGAGACTGCTCACCTTCACATCCTCTCTCAATCTGTCCCACGCAGTCCAGAGCATCTGACATCAGGTCTGGGAGCCGGCCGTTCAAATCCATTGATGCCAGACAACCCTGGAAACCCTCCTTGGCATGCACTAGCTTTGGCAGCTGCTTGTACAACTCCTTAGACACCCCGCCAATGTAAAGGTTACCTGTGAAAATATGAAGAATGTGACAACACTGCCCTCAAGTGGGAAGAAAATGTGGTGCACAGCATACAGGAACATTCACTCATGACAGATAGATAGATAGATAGATGACGCATGAGGGTCACAGGACGCTGGAGCCGATCCCAGTCGCAGCACCAACATACAGACATGAACAACCACGCACTCTTACATTCACACCTAAGGGCAATTTAGAGCGCTCAATTAACCTCTGCATGTTTTTGGACTGTGGGAGGAAACCAGAGTACCCGGGGAAAACCCACGCACACACGAGTAGATCCTGCAAACTACACGCAGGAAGGCCCTCGTTCGGACCCGGTCTTTTTGCTGCAAGGCAACAGTGCTAGCCACTACCCCGCCATGTGGCCCAACAGGAACATTATGTAGTAGTTTATAGAACACTGTGATTGGGCTAGCACTGAACATTCCATATCTAATTAAAGTTACATCTAGCTAATGAAAACAGTTGATAAAGCAAGAAATGAACCCTCTAATGCAGAGGGTCAATTACTGTCAGTTTTGTTTATAAATCTGTAAACCCCTTAGTACTGATTAATTAAAGACATTAAAGTTGTTTTCTGACAACAATAACATGTATTACAATAATGTGAAGAACTAATTAGGCAAATATTGTTCCAGATGACAGGGTACTTTTATCTGAGGTTGCTTTGCTAATGACAAATGGTCTTTTCTATAAGCTGCCAGTGTTGTGTACTAAACAGACATGAGGTTATGTTCTTGGTGGTAAAGTCTAAGGGCTAAGTGTTGCTTTTATCCCTCCAAACCCTCAGCGTTTCTCCGGCTGCTGCAACCTCTCACGACCACCGTCCTGTTTTTTGTTTTTTTTCCCCTCACCTCTAGGCCACTGCTGTCCTAATTTACCGAAATCTAAAAACTCTTTGTCTACGTACCCTTCAGGTCCAGGTTTTTGGCTCCTGTGGTTGTCTGCGTGGTGACCTTTGTATCAATTTTGACGGTGTGGAAGTTGTTGGTGTCCCTGGAGATGACTACATTGTGCCAGTGGTTGTCGTTAAGGGGCTTGTTAGAGTTGCCTTTGATCAAGTGAGCTCCATTCCCCAGGTCGGACACATAGTGCAGGTAACTGCGAGGACAAAAAAAGAGATTATAATATAATATGAGGGCGTGCAGCCATGCACAGAAATGGAAAGACATGAAAACAATATGAAAGCATCAAATACCATGTGGATATAGTTTATAATTAGTGTGGCCAACAATGCTTTTTTTTGTATGATAATGTGACATTTTTTGCAAGGTTTTTTCATTATGGTAAAAAAAATGTAAAAGTATAATGAAACTCTGAAAAGTGGCATGATGTTGCTGGTGTTGCTGTGCGCCTGTGTGTTCAAATGTGCAGATATGAGAGTATCAGGAAGAGCAGCTGTCTAAATAAGCTAAATAATTGGCAGGTTGCAAAGGAGTCTTGGCGTTATTGAACAAATTGGGCGTTCAATGTTTTCTTTTTTTCTTTTCAGGCAATTTATAATTTATGTGCTCATTTAAATTCAAATGTATGGTTTTACTGTTAGCTATGGTGAACAAAAAAAAAGTTAACTTCAGGCAGTACTAAAGAAGGTCACTCTATAGCTGCAGCTCTGAAATAAGAAATGCACCCTTGTGTAGTTGATTCCCTTTTATGTTGGCTGTTTGTTGTGCCTTCATGGAGATTTATACAGAACACCAATAGCCAGAAGCTCTTTTAGAAAATATTCTGGCACATAGGTGATAAGAAAATAATTTGAATTCCTATAATAATGGCTTTAAAAAGCTGTCACAAATTATATTCTGTTTAGAGTACGGTCTGACGAGTTGCATTATTAAAACCACAATCTATGTATATGGATAGTCTTACATACAGACATCCTGCTTCACAGTTATAAAACTAATTCAACACAGTTTAAAACTTTTTTTTTTTTTTTTGGCTTTTCACATTTGCTTGTCTTCACACCTGATGGGAGGTCGGTCTGCTCTAGAAATGAAGTTGTGTGTTTGAAGAAAAGAGTTGAGAAGTAAACTGTTGCCCCAGCAGTGACAAAAGGTCTACCGCTTCATCCTCTACATGAAGGTCACAGAGACACTGGTGCCAATCCCAGGTGACACGGGGGCGAAAGGCGGAGTACACCCTAGACAGGTCGCCAGTTCATCACAGGGTCAACACTCAGAGACGAACCTTTCACTCTCGCAGTCACACCTAGAGTCATTAACACACCTAGAGTCAATTAACCCCTGCACGTTTTTGGACTTGTGCCCACGGGGAGAACATGCAAACTCAATGCAGAAAGGCTCTTGGTCAGACTGGGTCGCAAACCTGGGTCATTTTGCTGACTTTGCTGCACACAACAGGGCTAGCCACTATTCTACTATCCATGTGGCCAAATGTGCTATGATATCCTCAAAATAAACACATGATGGACAATTATGCCATGTATTTGTTGAATAGCATATGAAAGCACTTTGAGTCTATACTTGTTAACCCTTAGGTGCAACCATGGTAATTTGCCGTGGGAATAATAAACAGCTCCCGTTTATAGGTCACATATTCAGGCTTTCAAAAAGGTGTTTTTTCATATATAATTTAGCAATAATTGTGCAGAAGTCACAAAATAGACTTTTCAATAGTTTTTCTTCTTTTTGTTCATAAAAACGAGCCAAGTGAGCTTTGAACTGTGACGCATTTCCAAATGTTCACAAATTCAATCTGATTTTAACCATTTTGAGTACTTTTTGCTCAGGTGTGTTTATATACTTGGTGATTGCCGAGGTTGGGCTGAAAAAAAAAGATATAAGACACTCTATATTGCACATTTTTATACCCTTAGTATGTTACAGTATACACATACTGTAACATAGTAATGGAAAAAAGCAGCCAGAATGCTCTGTGTTCTAAGAGTTACATGAAATGTGCTGTACAATCAACTTAAAGTGATTCATACTTGGGTACAACACACTTACCCTTTGACCAGCTCCACCACGATGAAGTCATTCCCATCCCCGCTGTTGTAAAGGATGAGACCGTCTGAGGAAGTGGTTTTGAATTGAAAGAAAAGGTGCATGGAGTAGTAGGCCTGCAGGGTGGTGAGGGTCACGTAGCTGGAGCGAGACTTGAACGTGATGGGGTCGGCGATGATGTTCTTGAAACCAATCATGGCGTTGAGCTCACAGTAATCAATGTCACCATTTTTACAGAGGTCTATGTAGGCCATGCCGTTGAAGGAGAGGCTCTGGAGGTGGCCGATGAAGTTGGACGGCACAATGGACAAGAATCGCTTCTCTGTCACGATGCCCGTCTCAATGTTATGGAACTCCAGCTGGGTGTGGTCACCTGCCATTTGACCTTTGATCAGCAGAAGGGGGAGGGGGTTTAAATATGACAGTTACGCAGGCCCATGCTGTGCAATTAAATGGTCACAACTAGTTTATTGTATTCACCGACTGCTGTTTCTTTAGATAATTTTAATTGAAATAATTCCTAGAATTACAATAGGTCCTCGCACACTGCAAGTGCTCGGTCCCTAATTAAAATTGCCATATTCTCAGCACTGCCTAGTACAGAGGAATACCTCTGTTTTTCTAGCAAGCTTGTTTCTTACCTAGAATCTGAGAGTCCAACACCAATACATGTCAGAGATAATTTAAGTTTATAGGAGGAAAAATACCATGTCAAAGCAAGAGATGAGGAGAAATACCTTCTACAGGCGGCAGATCATCAACCGTCAGTTTCAAACTCTTGCCCCTCCTGAACACACGCACCGTGTGCCACTCATTATCGTTCAGATTCTGACCCGCAAAAATTGTCTCTGGGCCTTTGCCTGCAGGATAGTCCAAACACTGGTTAACACACATGCATGCACGCACACACACAATAGAGAGGCAGAGAGACAAGAGATATAAAAGAATTGGAGAGGAGGAGTGAAAGGACAGTGTGAATGACTTAAGTAGTTTGACAGAGACAGAAAACATCAAGGTTAACACAGTTAATGGTCCGTTAAAAAAACCCCACATCATTCTACGGTGCACTATTAGACGGGGCATCACATTTCTGAATTGTCACTGAACAATATTTTCATCAAGCCAAGAGGAGGGAGGCAGCAATCAGGTCGTCACGTTGTTATTATTGCAATTTTCTGTAAATGTATGAGGGTCTGTGTGTGATCCCTCACTGAACAAAAAGAATATGTGATGTGTCATTATGGCTTGACTCTCAGTTAAAGAGAGATATTTTTTCCTTCTCACGCCACATGGTGGCAGCAAAAGGCTACGACAGAGAAAGGCACCGAATTGAGCATCACTCTCTATCTTGTTTACCTTAAGGGAGTTCAGTGCAGTGTTTGATTTCTCCTCTTATATCCTCCACATGAAATGAAATAATAATGATGTGGGAATACATTCCAAACTCTACATCAATTATTGAATGATTTATAAAAAAAAAATATGTATATATAAAAAAAATGCAAAGCATTGTGCCTTTTAAAATAAGGGAAATACGGAGTGTGATTTCCATTAGCATTGAAAATGAGCAGTTAGGTAACAGGTTCTGCAGAAGAATATTAAATAAACTGTTTTATTTAGTCTGGTGCAACTTCAATGAATCGCTTGCTAATGTCAAATAAGTAATGAGGGATATTTCACAGATAGCAATGCTTCAAATCTATGATATATCTATCTATTATTCTCTGAATCATGCTACAAATGAATAAGGAAACCAACATATGCATATAATGAATATACTACATTGGTAGAGACATTTGTTAGCAAGTGGTAATTAAAAAAATCAAACATATTATTAAGAGCCTTTTAGAACTGCTATAAAGTCTGATTTTCACCTAGTAGGCACACATAACCAAACAGACTATTGAGGATTTAACACTGGGACATTTTTGGATTCCCCCAGGCTTTGGACACCGCGGCCACTGCAGAGAGAGGATTTCAATGGGCCTGCGGTTCATTCTCCCCAACCCATTATGGCTATTTATTTCCTCCCTTTCTAAAATTTTCAAAACCCCAATGCAATGTGTTTGCAAATCTGAGGGTGCCAAAATACTGGGACACACTCCAGTTGTGGAGGTACAGTTCTACAGGTAAAGTACACTAAACATCAGGCACGACTGAACGCGGAAGACTGACGAGGGATAAGGATGAGAGACATGAAATAATTAGAGAAAGTTGGACTCAAACGCCTGCTTGATCTTTGCCTTCTATCATCCTGCCCTTGGTGTCCTCCAAGGAGAAAGACAGAAAATGAGAAAAAGTAATTTGTCATATTAAAGTACCACAACATAGGATTTGCTCTCTGGTTCCCCCTACAGTCAGTAAATGGTATTGTTTGTTACAAGCACAAGAACAACTTCTAATGTGCAACAAAACATGTCCTCTGATTAGCCTAAGATATAGCATTTTATTTTATATATAGAAAGCGAGTGAAAACCAGACCAATTCGCTCTCCTTGTCCAGCCTCTTATTTATTTACTCTCATTAACCCCCTCCGTTTCTGTGCTGCCTCTGTCATGACATTATTTGAAGGTACAATCCTACATTGTGTCACTTTAAGCAACACACTCCTGCACAACATGCCCTGGTTTTGCTGTACACGTTCAGTCCCTGGTCCAATCTGCCAGCTGCTGGTCACATACTGTGGCCCTTCACTCCACTGTCTGCTACATCCAGCCCTCTCTAGTGCCCTTACTGATGGTGATCTATTCGCAGTGATGGATCTACAGTGATCTCTCCTTCCCTTATTGGCATCTGGCCCAGGGGAACAGTGGAGAATTGTGGCACAGGGCAGCATGAGAAGATGTAATTATCCAGTCAGTCGGCTCTGGCCGGCTACATACTAGTGCTGCCTTCCCCAACAATACTGTGATTCACCCTGTTGGAGAGGAAAAAGAACGGAATAATAGGCTGACCAGGCAGCAGACGATGACCATCAACAAAGAGGCCAACACCCATATAAAGGGAACGTTTAGCAGATTGCCATGTTCGGCGACCTGCTTGTCAAATCAATGCCCTTGTTTAAACATGAGAATGTTTAAGCCAGCAGAGGTTAAACAGTGTTAAAGCAATACATGATGGTGGTCACAACTAAACTGCTCTTTCATGCAATTTTGCATTGTCGGTCATTTGTGCTACAACATGCTGCCATCACTTCACCGAGATCCTCACTGAATATTTTCGCGTGCATGTTGTTTACAAGGACGTTTTATAAAAGCCAAACGACTGCATCCACAAAGAACATCAACGTAATTACTCCTCATCTAAAGCAATTCAGTGCTCTTACCCTGTACCGGATACAACCTGCTATATGAAAGCAGTTGCATGGTAATTGATCTGTTTAAGTTTGAGATTTCAGAGGGTCTGAAGAACATGAAGGTGTTACAGTCCCTGTATCTCATGTTTTACACCATCATGAACTGACATATTCTTTACTGTCAGGGTTGACAATAATTGCCAAATTAACATATAAACTCAAGCAGTCTGCTCGGGATTCATTATTTGTAGCAAAAGATGAGGAGAGCCTGGTGTACTGAATGTTTTCCAAATGAGTATATCCAGTTTTGTTGTCATAATGTTCTTGTATGATATATCTGTACACTATATAAATTTTTTTTGGCCGCATGAAATGAAATATGCTGTACAGATTAAGTCTTGCATTTAGGCATCACTCAGATTATAAATATTGGCGAGTTGTGCAGCGACGCAGCAAAAAAATCAATCCCCAGTTTTATACATACTGTACGTGCTGTGCTTTATGGGTGTTTAGTAACTGTGGCACTGCCTCGTAAATATCACTTTCATCTCATAAGTGCACAATGTGGGCCTCTCTCCCTATGCATCCTTTATTTAAATCATCCCGTCATCCTTCATTTTATCACAGACACACACACACACACACACACACACACACACAGGTGAAACATCCATGTAAAAGAATTTCCCCACATCTACTACACACTTAAGATTGATGTAATTTAAATTTAAAATCAGTAAAAACAGCCTTAAGCTGTTGCTTAAAAAGGTCATGTATACAGTGAATAAGCTCATGGAATTGCACTACATCATCACCACATCGTTCCGGCTGCAGTGAAAATTTTTTAATTATTTTGCTATTCAAATGAAGCAATAATTAAAGTCCATAATGGAATCTGCTTTCCATAGTTTTTGGTTCTTGTCACTCGGTGCATGGTAACAACGTTTAAGTTGAAGCGGCAGTGTTTTCTTCAGACAGCTCTGGGCAGCTCTCGGGAGTCTGGGTCCCTAATAGACAGTGATGTGTTTTTTTTGAATCGGCACTGGAATTCTTCATCCACCAAGCTGACCGGAGCTGCAGCGCCTGACAAGACACGTTAATTAACACGGGGGGGGAATAACTCGAAAAAATCCTAGAGAAAAAAAAAACTCTTCCGACGTGAGAAAGCACACTTCTAAGACAGTAAATTAAACATTTACTTATGCCAAAAAGATTTCTGGATTTATTGAAGACTTGTTTCCTCCATGTTACTTTTACATTTACATGACTGAATCACAATAATTCACTATGTAATTATAAAAAGAACAATTTATGAAGTACATTTCTTCCCTCATCTACAAAATAAACAGTAAATGTGGCTGTCCTTTCATTGTTTAAAAACAGACTCATGGGGTATGGCATTTGCATTGTTACCAAAAGCCTTTTAACATACAGATTATTTAAACTATCTGAAGCTAGTAATTAAAGCAGTTATTTCTTCAAATATTGTGTACTTTGTGAAACTTCAACCAGCCAGAGCTTGTTTTTTTATGATTTAAACTATATTAACATGGGACATATTGTGTATTATTAGAAGAAAAATCACAGTAAGACCTTAGTAAGACCTGGTGTACACATGCACAGATTGCGCCTTCAAACAATCTTCATAAGCCAGGAATGACCTTTTAAAATACCACGGGGGGGGGGGGGGACTTGGAGCTTAAAGCCTTTTATTTGCATACACAAACAAAGAGTGCAATCCAAGATGCACAAATAATGCTATTTAGCATTTAGAATGGTGTTAAGAGAGGCTTGCTACAGGTTTCGTGTGATTGTTTTTGTAGCACAAGTCTCTGCCTCTTATGAGACGATGACCTTCAAATAGTGAGTGACTCTGCATACAACAGATAAAAAAAAAATAAACCTCATGGTTTTTCAGCAAACTACTTGACCTTAACGTGCAATGCGTGAGACAGGTATTTTAATATAGAGACTGATCTGTCTAATTTGTGTTGTTATTTACCGTCTGTCAATTCAGAATATTTAACCAGGGAAGAAAACAGCCGTATTATGACTGCAGAGAAGTAATTATTAATTCATCACCGCTCCTGAATAATAGATGCCAGGGATATTTACCTCCCAAAATATTGCGATGTAACCTTTTTGTTGAAACTGGCGCACACACACACACACACACACAAGCTCAGTTATCCACACTGAATACAACAACAAGATGTATTCTCTCCCCCTCCCTCTTCATCCCTTTCTTTCTGCTCTGCGAGGCAGGTTAATGAGAATAATAAAATCACACTCTGTATTTCCTCTGTGCCTCGAACGGCCTCATCACTTTACAAACGCTGTGATAAACTGGAGTAGAAAGAGAGAGGGGAAAAAAAAAATTAAGTGAGGGAGTGACAGGGGAATTGTGCATGTTGAAAAAGCCTGCACTTCCAAATCATGCGTTTTATATCACCCTGAATACAGTGAGTGAAATGGTTCATTAATTAGAAACAACTCAGTGTGTAGAATCGCCGCCATATTCATTAATTCAAGCCTCCCTCCATCTCCTCCCTTCTGCTCATTATTCTCCCGGACAACTGATGCACACAACACTGCCAGGCATTTCTTACATGCCCTTGAATTGGTATGTAAAATGGGGGGAGTGGCTCAGTGGTTAAGACCCTGTGTGCAAAGACTTCATGGTCGCAAGTTCAACTCCACCCTGGCAGGTTGTACTCAATTCCCTTGTAAGTCGCTTTGGATAAAAGTGTCTGCTAAGTGACATGTAATGTAGTGTAAAAATGTAACGTGCAAGTCAGATACAGTAGATTTTCAGTGCACTGATTGAAATCCACAGCTTTAGGATACTTGAATATTACGGTCGTAAATTGGCTGCGGAGGAGAAACTGTAAACCTGGCAATATAATAAAATATGCCTACAGTACATACTAAAACATGAAAGTCCAGAAACAGTGACAGTTATAAGACGACAAAGAAGAAGAAGAAGAAGAAGAAGGACAAAAAAAGGTGAACAGTAACTTACTGGAGGTACAGTTAATCCTGATACAATCTAGATGGGGAAGAATAGATGAGAGATAAATTCATCTTTCAACGTTACAGCTGCAGACATCATTTAAAGCATACAGTCCACCCCTCTGGGGGACACACACACAGACACTGTCCATTCTCTGATGCTCTCCTGCATGGTCCCAGCGAGCCGGTAACAACACTGCAAACACAGTTTATATAAGAACCAGCGAAGCAAAGCAGGGAATCATGGGATTAAAAGGTTTGGTGATATGACTTTATGTGTGTGAGTTTATAATTTTTCCAGAAAGCCAAAATAGTATTTTAAAAAGTGAGCTAGGGATTTCTGTTCATGATCTTCTGTTTGGTATATGAGAGCATCTGATTTTGGTCAGTGTCAGACAGAGCCAACTGGGAGGTCTTTGGGTTTCTCTCCACCTTGTTTGTCTATCAATACATCTATCTGTTATATTATATTACATTGAAAATATTGTAGTTTTTCTGAAGTGGTGAGTGACAAAATGGGAGCTAAACTAAAAATTAGAACTTTAAATTAAGTATTCTAAAGTTTGACGGTTCTACCTTAAAATATTTTAACTACTGAATATAGTAGAGGCAGCAATACTTTTTTTTTCTTTGTTCCCAGTAGCAGCTAATGATGGCCTAGTCGTCATTACAGCTAAAGTGATGAAAAACTAGTATTCTACCACATACTAGTGCCACTGCTGTCTGCCATCATTATTTTTTTTACCTCTATGTTTCTCAAGGCTTGTGTTGTGCTCAAAGAAAGGTGACCCAGATCAAAATCCCTCGCTTCCTTACCATTTGGCCCTGCCTGTTGTGTGTGGTCAACCACAGCAGAAAAGTGGTCGCAAACAGCCAGAGACCAACACCAGTTCTGCCCTGACAGGGAATGCTCTGCTTTTTTTAAAGGAGGGACAGGAGGCTAGGGGGCTATGTAGTGAGAGAAAAAAACAATCTAATGACCTGTTCTTTTCATCAGAAGGTACTTTTTTATAGATGCAAAGTGCATGCCACTGCTGTCTACCGAGGTGGGACACGTGCTTCCTTGTGGTTGAGGGCAGACTCAGACCGTCTACTCTGTATGCATGGCTAAACGGGTCCTCTTAGAGAGCCCATTTCTGTGTAGCCGGTGGAAAGGAGAAACAGGCGATTATCATTTATGCAGCATTTTCGCAGTTTGAGAGGAATCAAACCTTTCACGGGCATCATTGAATTCTTTACTGAACACAAATAAACACACACACTACAGTTTTAGCTGTAGGTAGTGCTGATTCAAGACATATTATTTGCTGATTTTCTGGGCAATCATGCACCCACTCTTAAAATGATGATCAAAGTGCACAGGTTTAATGTGCATAAATGAGTGTGTGTGCTAAAAGAAAAAGAAAGAGGTGCAATATTAAGCACAGCCTGTTTCCACAATTATTAGCCTCCTCTTATGGGTAACAGCTTGATTTCTTACAGTAGTGTGTGCAACTCCCTTTAGAGCAATAAAACCTGTATGGATGTTGATCTGAGGTCAGCTGATTGATCGGACAGTGAGCATTCCCTGCTGGGCCACGACAACTGTGTGCTCTACTGGCAGTGAGCGAAGAGCCGCAGACTCTTGCCATTGAAAGTCTTTACACCATCTCCTTCTATTCAATAAATGTATCACATAAGCATGAATAGTGTGCAAGTGAGTGTGTGAGCAACAGAGAGAGACAGAGAGAGAGAGAGAGAGACATGTGTATTTGAAACTGTTATCAAGCGTTATTTATTTATGTTTTTTGACATCTAACTTTCTGCAGCAACCAGTGTGTGTGTGTGTATGTGTGTCTGAGACGTTACCTAAATTGACAGTCAGGCGGACACGGCTGCTCTCCAGTTCTAGACGTAGGCTGTCAGCAGAGTCCCGAGACGTGGTGGCTATTAAGATGCCGTAGGCTCGCTGGGAGCGGAAGCGCAGGGAGACGTCCTCAGCTTCAGTGTGCATCACCACTGGCAGCTGGACCTTCATAAACTTACTGCCGTCATAGCTGAGGATTGTTGCCTCTACACAGACAAAAAAAGGGGGGGGGGGGGGACAACATAAGTGATAAAATGGAGTGTCAAGGTTTTATGGTAAATGAGGGACCAAGGGGGCAGCTCAGTGTAAAACGATGTCATACTCGTATATTTTATTAAGTGCTGTAACTTTCATTGTTGATAAAGGACTACGTTAGAGGAAAACACGTGGAGTAATTGCGTATTCAAATTCCGCCCTGCAATCCAGAGGTCACCGATCACGCAGTGAGAGAGCAGTTTGTGTTTTTTGTTCGAAAAATACACTGACCGCAGAAGAACCTTGGAGTGAGCATTGAGTCTATTTCACTGAGAAATTATTAAAAAAATGACGCTGAAAGAGACAGAGAGGCAATTACAGTCTCATAGAACTCCGGATGTGCTGCTCCGATATTTGATTTGTTTGTAATGAATCCAACAACCACGCTGCTAGAATTACAAACGCATCACAAAAAGGGTGTCTCCATTTCTGGGCATGTGCCATTTAAGCAAAAGAGTGAGCAATGTCTACATGGCATGTGCACAGATTTGATATACAGCAGAAGCTCATGTACATTTTGGAGATACATTAGGATACATTAGGTATTGGAATATGGACATTTAATAAACACATAATGACAATAAGATGACAAATGGAAATGAACTAATATAATGTCATAAAATGAAGTAAGCGCCAGCATCCAACATTTTCTCATCTGCTCTATAAAAGTGGCAAAATAAAATAGGCCAAATTGGTATTGACCGAGGAAAAAAAAAAAAAATAGTGACTTGTAACAGTCTGAGGACCTTGAATATTGAGCTTTTGCTAAGGGTGACTGCATTTACTCAAAGCATTAAGCAGCCGTCTGGAGAAAACGCCGTGGAGATTGCTTAACGCTGGCAGAGAGTTGTAACAGCATTTCCGGTGGTGTAACTAAACTGAAACCCAATAACAAAGCCATTACTGCAGCTGCAGAGCTGAAACAGATAGAAGGGGAAACGGGAGATGGAGAGCGGTGGGGCTGATGGGATACCAGTGTACACACACACCACCTCATCACCACTTCCTCATCACACAGGGCCAATGTCGCATCCATCCCCCCCCCGGGATGACTCCTTCACATTCCTCACCCAAATCCAATTTCTCCACGCCCTCCTGGGGTCTGTGCTGCAGATGACAGGGGCGTGTGACAAATGAGTTCTCACTGCTAAACTGCTTCCTGCCAGGGCAGCGAAAGCAAAGAGCGGCATCAGGAAACTGTTAGCAGACGCAGGAAAATAAGCCTGTTCAAACTCCTCTAAGACTTGAAAATGTTTGTCGCTGTAATACTAGCATTAGCTTAAACCGAATGAGAGCATTTCCAAGCGGTAATTATCTCGTTCTCTATGTATAACTATACGTACAAACAGTATTCGGGTCTGTCGCTCAGGTGTATGTTTACCCTGGAAAGACGGGACATGAAAATCATTACTGCTAAACCGTGAGTGACAGGCCTGAGTGCTGCACTGTATAGAATTCCCGCTCTAGCCCCAAACCCCACTGCTTTTAAAATGCCTGTCTGAAACAGGATCCATTATAAAAGGTAAAAGGACACAAAAGGAAGAAAAACCGAACGGATCACTGGTGACTGCATGATGACGTGTCTATTCTGGGAAATCATGGACATTATTTACACCCCACAGTGTTTATCTTCTATAATCACTGAAATGAATAAAACACAAACATAGTGGGGATCAATTGACTGCTATTACGAAAAGCACATATCTCCTCAGCGTGGAGGTGAGAAGATAGAGGTGTGATGTGACCTTCTACTACAGCTCGACTACAAACGGAACATTACACTCACATGAATAAGCTTTCCAGCCTGAATGTGTAAAATTAATCACAACTGGAGTAATTATTGCAGTCCATCCAAGATGCTGACTCTCTTAAAACGATGTGAGACGTCCAAACGTGCCATGATTGACACGAACATTGCAGATAGATGTGAGAAAATGGAGAAGTGGCAAGTAAGGGAGTCATTACCTAATGCAAAGTGAGCACCTGTCAGAGGAGAGATGGAGCATACCAAACCAAAGCAAGCATCCCTTTCCTGTCTTATAGAGCCAGAATATGTAACCTTGTTTTCACAAAAAAGGCAATGGTAAAAATGAGGGTGGGGGGGTTAACAAATAAGAGGCTGTGCTACTAACAAGAGGGAGTAATGGCATACCAGCACAAAGCTCTTCCTCTATTCTTCCCCAAGCTTACAGGCTCACAGGGAGGGGAGAGCTGTCAGCCGTGTGTCACAGCATTGTGATGTCCCACAGTGTCAGGGCACCAGGCCCAGTCCAATTCAAAATATCCCAGAAAACAACTGAGAAAAAGGCCTTTGGAATATGTATGTTCTACAATGACAATAAACAGGAAGAAATGGCTCAGAGATATAATAAATAATTCAAAGCTGCCCATGTCTTCTTCACCACAACCTCCTTTTAACATCTTACAATACACAAGCCAAGAAATAAGAGTCACTGGCTATTAAATGTGTGAAAAAAAAAAAGCCCTGGCATCTGAGTGGAAATTCTTTTTAGAAACGGGGGGGAACAGTTCTTTCACTTTCATTCAGAATGAAACAGCATCCTGGACCATGTCCCCATCTGCTTCTCTGTGACCATACAACACTGTCATTACAATTATGAAAGACAGCAAAGACTGTGAGGGACACATACGGCAGCCAAGATGGTAAAAATTGAACGTGTGCAAATTAGGTTGTCAACCCACTGAGAAAATGGAATGAGAATAACAATTTAATTCAATGTTTTACACGGTAATGTTCAGTCTTTTATTTAGTCATTGCTGTGCTATTACAGTCTTTCTCCAAGACACAGAGTAAACAGAAAACTAAAACCCTCATTTCACAGCATGAACACAGTCTGTTGCCAAATATCATAAAACAATTTATCTGCTTTCTTGTTCTTAACTCTTAAGAAGAAGAACAGAGACACTTTTTCCCATGTCTGTCAACGAATGTTTGGTGCATCTGTGTGCGTTTCCGAGGGCCATGAAACAACCAGTTGTCCCCCATTGTGTGACTATATTCAAGTGTGGTGAATGGTGACTAACACACACACAGTGCTGAGAAAGGACGTGGCTAAAATTGCATTTTTACCGTGAAAACACAGCAATTATTTCCCTGTAAGGGCATTTCACAATTATGCAATAATATTCTGCACCTCTTGGCTTTCGCTTTGGACCAATTGCAAATGGATTCATGGTCTGAAAAGCAATAAATGTCCTCAAAGAAACCATTTTTCCACAGTTACACTCATTTACATAATGCAGTAGCACAGCATGCTTTATTATGGTGGTCTGTGCTTTGAAACATGCCACAGCTGTTGTCAAACTGGCAATATTATCAAGAAATATTACATGCGTCCAGTACATGTGAGTTATAGTGTTGATGTTTTGATCTATTGATCTTTAGTATCAGTGTTATTAATCACAGATATGTGCAGTCACTGTCCATGTGAAATAAATGTCAGTGCTGATATTCACACTCTCATATCTCATTAGGGAATTTATGCATGGTCTCCAACACACCTACTACACCATCTGGGAGGCTGCCTTCCTCTCACAATGCAAGACTAATATTTGAGCTACTTAGCTACTAGAGGAACAATAAAGGGGAAGGCGTTTGCGGTGCAAGGGGGGGAAATTGCTTCAATCTGCTTAATTAAAATCTTTCAAAATAGGGCAAATAGCTCCATGATTCTCTTCCGAAACCCCACCTCCTGTTCCTTCCCCTCTTGTCCTCCTCCTCCTTTGCCATATGCAGTAGCTATATTTTGCCACCGGGGGGTACACCATGCACAGATAAGTGAGAGCTGGGGTAATTCTTTTGACAGCTCCTCAGCCTGCTGTTGCCTGCTTCATCCTACCAGTGCAGAGGCAATCTGGAGCCATCAAAACAGCTGGCAGCACACCCGGACCCATCCTCCATACCACTGCTCCCACTCACACTCTTGCCAGTCTCATATACAGAGCAGAGACAGCCAGAAAAAAGAAAAAAAAAAAATTGGATGGAGGAGCCAAGATGCAAGAAGATCCTGGAGTGTTAAGAGGGAGAGGAGAGAAGGTCATAGCGGATGAGAGCTCTGCAACACACACAGTGCAAGCTACTCGAAATGCACGGATGCCGGTTTTTATATCCGAGTGTTTGTTTAGTTCAAGAAAAAACTGGATAGGTTATTATCTCCCCGAAGTGAAACGATCTGTGTCCCTTGCCCACTGCACCTCCCTCGTGTACTTTGCCCTAGTTTCTGTCAACTCATTAGCTCGAGTGAAAATGTACATGTGAAAAAATTGAGGGCAATGCGGAGCCAAGTCGAACACATCCATCAGAGATGGAGGAGATTTAGATGTTCCTCTTTCATGTGGCCTTTTTGTGTCGAGGGTTCAGTGTGTAAGAATTAGCGACATCTCACGGTGAGACTGCAGATTGTGCTGGAGGGAGGAATCCTCCACTCACCCCTGCCTTACCTGAGTGCATCAGAGAACTATTGAAGCCTTCGCACATGAAATAGGACGTCAACATTTACAAACATCTCTCTCCCTTTTTTAAATCTCAAACTCTTTCTATCCTATTCTTCTTTTTCTCCCATGGTTTATGCATCTTGTTTAAGTGGTTGGAGAACTAATTTCCTAATTTTCAAAACACACGCTCTTGGCTGATTTGTCCATTTGGGCTGCTATAAAAACATGGTGACACAGCATGGATGGTGGCCTATATACAGTATATTATGGGTAGTATGGGCATTGAAGTGGGATTAGACATTCAAGAGTGGCAAGACGGTATCATGTGCTTTTGTGTTGTGTTGCTTGACTTAGTGTAATTGAGCAACTTTATTTTACAGTGTGAAAGACTTAAATGCATGTGACTGCAGGGTATGTGTTATTTTCCAGCTAATGTTTTCCATATGTGAACCTGTTCTGGCTGTAGTTCCTGCCGACGCATCAAACTGTGATCACAGCATCACAAGCTCGGGTTCTGTTTTTTTTTTTGACATTTGCTTTGATTACACATACAGTATGTTCACTGGATAGATAGATAGATAGATAGATAGATAGATAGATAGATAGATAGATAGATAGAAAGACAGATAGATGTCTCACATTAAATGAGCAATTTTAAATGAGTGTACTATACATTCAACATATTTATTCATTCAACCCGATTGTGTAAAATAGGTCTGAAATTCCAATTTCAGAATAAGTGCTTCAGAGGAGACCACGAAGGATTTGGCTCCCTCACACAGCTGGTTGTTGTTTTAATCAGTCTAGATTTCAATCAAAGGAGTCAGAGGACCATCCTCTGGTCACCAGGCCAACACACTGCTGCTGAACAGGCAAAAAAAGCGGCTTTTCGCAGTGTTTTGCCTTCCTAAGCGAACAGATGCCCTTTTGACTGCCTCTTATGTCTACAAAATACAGCAAGTGCAATGGGGTTCTCTGGGGTACCGTCAAGCAAATGCAGCTCTTACTATAGACAAGCAAATACACAGCTGCATAAAGCAGTATGTTTTAGGTCTACCAGTATGGAACTCTGCTGAGGATTTACGGGAAGATGGTGTTATTTTTACTTTAGTATGCACACTAATAAAAAACTGCTTCCCTTGTAATAAACTGTGGCAGAGTCGGGTACATGCCAGCTAAGACATGGAGCGGTAAGAATTCACAGTGTGACACACACTTTTCCAATTTCTCTTCACTGGAGGTGAGAGGGATAAGTATTCTGCACCAGGTCTGGTCATGAGCGAGTGGTTTGATGAGCCAAATGGTTAGCAGGAGACAGCCAATTTACAGGCAAGTGTGTGAAGTGGACGTGACCAAGAACACCTCAGTGGGGCATCAGTCACCTGCCACTCAACATGGTCTCACATCAGCCAGTCAACACTTAACTTACCCTGACTCATCCTGTCTGCGGCTCTCTGGCTGTCAGTCTCCACACGCACACCACCTCTCTGTCTTTACTTTCAGTTTGATATAGGAGAGCTGCTGATATTAAACCAGCAGTATAGATAGAAAGGCCCCCTCCAGGCTTTGTGTGGTTATGGTGCTGACCCTAAACTTAAAAGGAGGCCACTTACAGGCGAAATCTATAGAAGATGTAAATAAAACCGTTTTCTTCTTGGTTGTCTATGATGTCAGTTACACTTGCAGTCATGTGATCACATGCCCACCTCAGAGGACAATGCACAATGAGGTGGGAGTGTGTCACTGTGCAGCATTGTCAAACACTTGTCATACACGCGCGCAAGAGACGATTATGCCCACGAGACGATAACAGGATGATTTCAAAGAGCAGGGTGGACACAATGAGACAAAAACAAATGTCCTACCTCTTTCACAGGAGCGTCCCAGGTATCCAGTTCCAGAGCAATCGCACACGTAGCGGTTCCAGCCTTCTCTACAGACACCATTGTTTTGACAGGGGTTGCTCAAACACTGTTTGGGAGGCTCCTTAGTGCACGAGGGCTTCACCCCGGCAGCCTTCTGGATCTCGGCGAGGCGTCGGACATCCTTGCTCTGTCCGTCAATGAATAGATCCCGAATGCAGCCCACGTAGCCATAGTTGAGCAGTGCTGTCCACACCTCAGTGGGGAACACCAGCCCCATTTTGTTTTCCGGTAGACCCCCAAGGTACAGACTATCATCCAGGTCCAGAATCTCACTTTCTCCAGGGGCTGTGTAGGCCGTACGGAGGGTGTTGATAGAGATGGTACCTAGATAAATGATACACAATGGGAAAAGTGTATCTTTCCTATTTCTGAAAAGCTACATTGCCAGTCACCGAGCAAACACTCATCAATGCCGAAAGACACTATCTGCCCCACAGAAACACAAACAAGCAGAGAAGACCTATTTTAAAACGGCATGATGAAGAAATTAGCCTAATTAGTGTTATCCATCTGGACAGGATCGTCATTTTCTTCATTTAGAATGACTGATGACTGTTGATAGGACACATTAATCACAGGACAGCTAGTCTATTAGTAGCCTAATCTGGAATCCCTAAGAGTATCCTCTCCATTTTCCTTGGATTTCCCATCATAAATCTCCTTTATCTATAAAGCAGTGGTCATAAAAAGGATGGGGAAAGAAAAATCACTGCCCCCTCTATCGTTTCAGCCAACCAAACAAAACAATAACAACAACAACAACAAAAAAAAATTACATCGCAGCCATCTTTTTGAACTTGATTAACGGACTGCAGGCAGTTTTTTCACCCCATCTCCCCTTCTGTTTGCCTCTCTAACACATAAACCTGCAATAAGAGTTTGTGTGTTTCCCCACCATGATTTATCGCTCTCATTCAGGTTTAATTCTCGATCTGGAGCACGGTAAACAACAGCGGACATGACTGGACTGTAAAGCTGTGGAAAAAGGAAAGCCGTACTGTGGGACTCAGTCCAGGTGATTAATTTGTATATGGATCTGTTACTCTCAGTGCAAGAGCCACTGTGGATCTTTAATTAATGGTGGCTGCACCCACTGCCTGCATCCTCATCCAGTAATCTATATACCATGCTGCGCGTGCACAGGCCATGGGAGAGAGGCAAAGAAGTGGCTGCCTAAGGATGCACAAACTAAAATTGTATCAAAGCAATAATTTGCATTTTGAGTGGCAAATGTATGCCATGGCAGATATTAAGACGGATTGTCTCAAGCTAAAGAGTTCTAACTCTAGTATGTAGAGTATTGGAGAGGAGCTTTTTAAAGTTACTAAGTGTTCATGTTGGAGAAACAAGCCCTAAACCACACATGACTTTTCAGCTGGGCTGCCTCACACTGAGACACATTAGACATTAAATGGGTACTTTCACATTTCATTACAGCTACCATTAGCATGCATGGATGTACATATCACAGTTAATTATGAACGATAATAAGCACATTTCTCAGTGCAACAATATCAGTTTGTTTCCTTGTGTCTTTCCGCTTTTTTTATGGTCTTTTCAACCAAAGAGAGGCTGACACAAAATGGAAGACATTGACATCAGTCTATAATCATCGATATCATCGCTATGCACTGTATGTGTCTATTGCCAAGGTGAGTTGGCCATCTAGAAAATGTGCTTGAGAAAAACAGCTAAGGCCCTGGTGCACAATGATTAACCTGGTCCCACTAACGTGTTCCAGCTCCTTTCTTGAAGTCTTGGCCCCAGGCATCTGTTCTAGCACTTCCCTGCCGCCACCCACTGCCCCTGCTCTCTCTCCAGCCACAGCTGTTGTGACTTCCAAGCTTTGCACACTTGGCAAGGGCCACCCGTCATGCAGCCAGAACAGCTCCCTTCAGGTTATAGCTAACGAGCTCACTACATCAAACTCATTAGCACGGGAACTTTCTTGCAGGTGCCTGGCTGAAGAATTATGGTCAGCGTGATTTGTGATGGAAATATCTACACTCCAGTCTCCTTTAAAAGCAAAAAAAGCTGTTGATAGTCTAGTGTCAGGTAGAAGCTTTAATTTCTAGCTTATTTACATTTACATACATTTAGAAAATAAATGCTTCAGGAGGGATCTACTGCATACTTAAATCTTATATCAGCTGTAAATAGCAATCAAGAGTGCCTTAGTGTACAAGCATGTCCAAATTGATATAAGCATACGATAAGAGAAGGGTGTCAGTGTCTCGCAGGCATCTGCTTAGAGTGCTCTGCTTACTTGTCAAAGTCATGTAAGGAAGTGTGTAAACACATTCAAGCTATGTTAAGTCAGAAGGCACTAAACAATCCCATGGGGACATCTGCCTTCACCATGCAGGCTTGTAGCATGGGGAAATCTAGCACACACACACACACACACACACACACACACACACACACTGAAGGACTGCCTGTGTTTGAAACATTAGACATAGCCAAAAGGGAAAGGGGATGTGTCTCCGAATGCTACTAAACATAAAAGAGGAGGAGATGGACGCAGAGCAAGATGAGAACATGGAGATAAAGATGTCTGGAAAGAAGATGAGGGAGGAGCATACGATGACAGATAAGACAGCGGATGAGGAATCACAGCAGCAAACAATATCTTGACAAGCAAATACAGGATTTACACTAAAGGAGAGTTGATAAAAATGATGATGCAGGCAATAAATGTGAAAGAATAAAAAAAACAAACAAAAAAAAAACGATGATCAGCATTACAGCCAACTTTAAAGCACTCTCTCTGTGGGCTGACACGAGTGGCACTACATCATCAAACCTGAAGGCAGGGGTCCAAATGACAGCTCAGATCTCATTCACGCTTTCTGCATCAGCAGCCAAGCTCAACTTGACATGATGTCCCCTAACCCCACTCACACATCCCCAAAACATGTTAGACAGGGGATTAGTACAATCCAGTTAGGGTGATACGGCCAAATCTCTCTATGTGATTAGATTCTCTGTGGGGAGAAAAGCTTGTGAGTGGGCTGTGAGGAGAGGGGATGTGCTGTTGATGTGTGAGTGCACACGCATGCATTTCTGTCTGTGAGCTGCACGTGTGTTCATGTGTGCTGAAGTAGTGGGGTGAGTGGCCGGGCAGGAAGTGGGGCTACAACAGAGCAATGTCCCTGATGAGTGACCCATGGCACTCCTCGTGCACAAGCCCTTACTTAAAAGTAGAGTGTCTCTTAGTGACTCTAATGCATTGAGGTTAGAAGATGCCGTCTGAGAGCGAGACCATTTGCAGGCTCGTTTCCTGCATGAGCATCCGTCTAACCTAAATAGGGCAGGGATAATTATCTGCCATTGTCACGGCTGCAGAAAGGGCTACACATGAGGGACCCGACTGCACATAATTATGACTGGTTGTTGTGTTGCACTTTGTTTTGAGCGATGTACTCGGTTGTGTGTATTGGTAAAACATTTAAAAAGCAGTGCTTATCATTTGTTTCATGACCATTTTTGAATCTTGTAACAAAAGATCACATCCAGGCATAATAGGCAACAGTAGTCAGGCCCGATGACAAGTGAACTTTAAAACCCGTTTTTAAATTGTCATATCACACACTTCACTAACATTTTGAAAATATGTGGTCATTCGTCTTGAAAGAATGAAATTTTCTTTGTGCATCAGAGTCTGCAGCGATTTACCTTTTAGAGATGTAGTGCGTGAATGTCTTTATATTACTCTGCAGCAATCTGCACCATTGGAGTTACATGTATCCCATGGGAAGAGCAATCACGTGTCTATTATTTAGAAAAAAAAGACTCCATTGCTTCCATTTAAGTTGCAGTTGTGCCTTGTGTAGTTAATGGGCACCTTGAGGTGCAAGATCTTAGGTGTAGTAGCACTGCATTTTAATTTAAAATTTAATTAGTTTAAATCTACTGGGGGAGCAAGGATATATAATGTCAAAAACGGTTACATTTAAAAAAGAGAGCTGTAATTGAAGCACAGTGTCACTGTGTTAGCCTTTTGAAATATAACGTCATCATACTGCCGAGACCTTTCTTAAGTCCCCTTTACACTCCAGTACATAAGTGTTGACGCCTTACACTTTAGGAAAAGGGAGAAAAGTTATTCTGAAATGTCATTAGTGCACAGCTCAGCACAGAACTGCACAGTAACTCTCTCAGTCCTGGGAGAGACCACCTCCTGTTTCCATGGAAACTTAGGGAGGGTAGACAGAGAGAACAGTGAGTAGAGAGAGGTCGACTGACAAAAAAAGATATTTGATAGCCTGTGTCTGTGTGTGCTGATGAGCATGTGTGTGTATATTATGGGTAGGAAAGGTATGTCTTTGTGGATGATTGAGAAGAGAACCTGACAAAGAATGAGGAGAATATAATTTATCAACACTGTGTTACTCGTAGTTTGGTCTCTTAGTAAATGTAGATTTATGTTAATTGAGAAGTCAACCCTAGCTTTTTTTTCCACACATGTTAAGCAGAAGTCAGAGAGTGCTTTATATTATTTTGTGAGAGCTGACTTACTATAATTATACTAAACAAAAGAAGAGGGAGAAAACTGTGAATGGACTCGGCTATTATTATAATAGTAAACATATCTCAATTTCGACTCAGACTCTCTATTGCTTTGGGGGTAATGAAACAGTTAATCTAATTTCCACTTCTTGAGATAGAGTGGGAAACATGGTCAAGGGGTATATCCAATTTGCAGCATGACATTGCAAGGCCTTGGCTCTAAGCATAAACTAACAAATTGCTGCTTAGATAAGCAAATCAACAGGGACCAGAGCAGAGATAACCGTGGCGTAAAGGACACCACAGGAGACGAGTGATTTTGTGGCAAATGTGTGTCTAAATTCTAGAATCAAACTCAGGCACATCTGTCTTTAATAAGGGACTTAGCATCTAAAACACATCCATAAACACTAAGCTTTGGACACACAAACTTCCTCATTCAAGTAAATGGAAAGGTGTGTCCAAACGTTTGACTGGTAGTGTATATAAAATGGATAGAAATGAAGTCTATCATGATAATCTACTTTTCACTGGCAATGTAGTACCAACCTGTATTTCTATCATATGAAATGTAAGTGTGGCACCACAGTAGTGTTTTTTGTTGGACATTAATATTTTATCTGCATGGTGCACAGCAGAGGTCTGACTCTAGGATTCTGCTGAATGTTGTATAGTATTCTATACATACATATGTATATATATGTATATATATATATATATATATATATATATATGTATATATACACACATACATACATATACAGGTATATATGTATATATCTATACATATATATATTCTACGATACATAGATTTCAACAAACCTGCACATATTTATGAACACATTGTCCCCATGGAAATAAAGACATACATACAGTTTTGCTGTCAAATTGGTGATGAGTTCTGTCTTACTTTTGTCTATTTACTTGTGTTTACTTAGCAAATTTTCTCTCAGGACCACCAGAGTCCTTACATCTTCATAATCTAAAGATTGTACATGACAAGGGTGTTGACAAGTACCTGATCTGCCATCTCGCTGGAAGTCCACATGATACCACTCGCCATCATTCACTTTTTTATTGACCGCCTTGGTTTTCGTGGTTCCTGAGCCCATGTCGAGCAGCAGGTACAGATGTCCATCCAGCATCTCGATGGCAAAGAAGTCCACCTTGAGAGTATGGGGACTCTTGGAGTCCTTGGGCTGCTGCTTGGGCTTGCCATGGCTGAAGAGGAGAAGGCCATTGGGCTCTGTGGTGCGGAAGTCAAAGGAGATGGAGCCTGTCTTCTTCGCATTCCACTTGTTGAGGATTATAAAGGACTCTGGAGTCTCGAATGTGATGGGGTCCAGAGTGGCCACATTCTCACACTTAAAGGCCACTGTGCCATGGACCTTCATCTTGGGATCGCCCTGCCTCGCTAGCCTCGACAACTCAAGTCTCACGTCATTATTTTTGTACACAACCTGGAAGAGAAAAAAGATGAAGTAAATAATGTCATATTCCCAGTGGAATCTCACCTACAAACAGCCAACTACTTCTTTTTCCAGAGTCTAAACTATATAGGAAAACTTATATATAGTATTCTTATGTGGCAGGACACCCCCTCAGGGAAGGCAGGGTTTGTACAGCATCCAGGAAGTGGCACCAAATTTTATTTCATTCATTGTATAGCTAGACACGGAGTAATGCTGGAGCGCAGTACTGAGCAGACTTTGAATCTTATTTGTCATAAAGAATGTTTTTCCAAACTTCCGTCTCTTCACAAAAGATTCTGTACTTTCAGTATTTGCTGGGTGATACAGCTTTTTCTCAAGCCAGAGACAGTCTGAATTGGCCGTGGCCGCCCCTCAAGCGAGAAGCCGAATAAAGAAGAAGAACACAGTCTGAATTTGAACAATAGTGACTATAGGACTATTCCATCAGGTAGCATCTCAAAGGAAGGTACGTGAGGTAAACTGCTGTCTTGACTGCAGATTAAGACCGACGCAGATTAAATGCATATTAAAAACTAGGACTGCAAGCAGCACTGAACGCATACAGGACAGTGGCAGATGATGGTGGTGGCTGTCTGGGTGGAAGCTTGCTGTGTGGCTAGTGGGTAGTATTTTTTTTGAACTATAATTCATGTCAATTTCATCGGATTGCCCTAAAACAAAGCACATTTAGCAGGTTCTGAAGTATACACTAAGTTTTTGTGCATGGCAAGGCCCTAAACGAACGGAAAATGTGATGACGGTGGCGATGAAAAAAGAATATTCATATTCATATTACTTGAAAATTATTAAAAAAAAAAGAAAAATCAGTGGAAACTCTGATATTCATGCAGTTCATGATCCAAGACACTGTAAACCAGACATGGTCTACAGTCTAAACTGAAGTATGTGAGTGCTCTGACCTTTGGGATGCCAAGTGCCGTTGAGCTCTGTGGCTCTATAGTATGTGTGTGTAGCTGGCGGGGAGGATCAGCATGACTGCTACACAGTACAGGCTGCAATCTTACAGAAAATTAGAGACAGCCATACCCTCATCATCATCCAATCTCTGCAGTGAAGAAGTATCTTGTATAAGTGCAGCTGTGATGACAAAGGTCCCTTTTTCTCATTACATCCAATTTCCATATGAGAAAGTAATTAACATTTTGGTGGAGTGTCAGCATTTTTTTTTTCCTCCAGAAAATCATCATATAGTCATGACATTTTAAATTACCCTGCCACTGCTACACACATATTAGAGGTCTTTTTTAATATAATTTGCAGATGAAGTCGCTAAAAAACGCAAATAATTTGAAGATCTCAAAGGTGCCAATAGTTACCAAGCAGAAGCGAGGAGACACAAGACATTACTCTACCACTAATAAATTGGTCGATAAGATGGTTATTGCATACATTTACCGTATATGTATTTGCACAATATAAAAGGAATGCCACGGAAAATCTGTATCGCTTTCACCATCAAATGAGTTACAGATGTGGCAAACTGCGGTCATGTTCTGTAGTCGCTGTGATGCTGAGCGTTCACCTGAAAAAAGGGGAACACCTCCGGTGGGATTGCGTTTGCATGGCATATTATGTTTATCACCGAGTCAGATCTACTGCGTCTAACTGTTCAGGTAAATGGAGCTCAGAGTTGTGTGTCAGAACCAGGTAACCTAGGGCCTTATGTTCTGTGAATGCTTTGTGACTGATTGTGTCTTTTGTTCTAATCATTATTTTTGCCTTAAACAAAAATGTATATGTTCTCTAATCCGACACAGACATAGATGAACATTAAATTTGACAAGAACCTTGTGAGGCTACAGAGAATCTTTAAGTGACTAAATGGTGATAGCTCGATCTGCTGGATTAAAGGTGCGAGAGATAAAGCCACTAAACACAAATCAATTCTTTATAGTTAAGACAAAGGGCACCTTTTAGAGTCAAAGGAGTCAGCCTGAGCCACGACTGGCGCTGCACTAGTAATGCTGCACTAATTTGTCATCAAGCAGGACTGTGACAGCTGAGCTATTACTGCACCAGCGTTTGGTTTGTCATCAGAACCAACAGACGGGCGTGGCAAGTCAGACTGGAATCTGCACACAGACTGCAACAAGCCGCTTGGGAAGACATCGTCAATCCGAACCCGTGGTACATGCTGTTAAAAGCACTGCTGCTATGTTACCGTCGCATACGCATAAGCTGACCTGAGACAAGTCAACAATTCAATTCGACAGACAGGATTATGCGAAGCAGTGCGTTTGTTGATGCACTCAAAATGCCAGAAATAAATTAAAAGCCGCAAAGATAATAACAGATATTTTATATGAGTGTGGCTTTTTTTTATGGTTTTGCATTAATATCACTGCACCACATTAAATAATCCATGAGAAAATAAAACAAATTATGTCTTTCACCATTGCCTGCAAAACATTAAGAGCTTTGCATAATATTTTTTTTTTTTGGAGCAATTCAATACGTTTTAGGATCTAGAGCAGCAAAGGCAGCTCAGTAGGGTGGACGTCTATCCACAGGGTCCTCCAGTCTCATTCCTGCAGCACCTCAGAGACACTTAGTTAACTCAGACAGACTCCTTTATAACCAGACCTCTAATGAGCTGTACATGGCATGTGGACATGTGGTCCACACCCTGCCTGCTCATTAAGCAGAGCTGTCTCAGACATCGTGCAGAGGTTCACTGAGGACGAAAAGCCTGTGCTTGAGGTAAGAGACAAAATGTAGAACACAAAACAGGCGAGAGGAGCCACGAGAAGGAAACGAAAATGGAGAGCAACGGGGGAAAGCAGTAAACCGATTTAAGAAATTGAAAAAAATAATGGATCTTTCTGTATCTCCGGTGGTTCCTGAGGTGAATGCTTTGAACCATGTGAAAAAAAATGACCATACCGCGTCAAAGTGAAAGGTATAACATATGAATCGGCTGTTGGAGAAATTACCCCTTCCTCCGCCTCCTCTCTAGGGATGAAAAGCAGGCTATACACAGTATATAATCCTCTAGTCCTACAGCACATGAGTAAAGGTCTGAGTGACAAATGACATACTGCAAGTCATGATCCAAAGGACCCATTACACCACGAACACCTAAAATACAAAGTGAGCAAAAAATCAATATATCTTGTGACGGCACAGACAGCATGTTAAAACAGTCACGTATACCTTTCTGCATCTTGTGTGCGGTTTTCTACTATATTACATACTACTACAGAGAAGGATCAAACATTATAGTAATAATGCTGGCTATTAGATAGGTAACAATCATACACACCACTAGAGGAACAGTAAAATGTGAAGTGTGTCAATTGGCTCATTATTCATGACTCAGTGTGCTTAACAGAGCTGTAAAAAAGCCGCTGATAAAAATCCGCTCCGACACAAATCTCAGCAAGTGTGGCGACATATTACAGCTTGCACATCCGTGTGTGCATGCGTTTGTAACATGGTCGGTGAACTGAGGGGGCAGTCGCAAATAAAGTTCCATACGAGGCGAAGGAGGTGAAACAAACTCGAGCAAAGTGTAAAGAGTGAGACAGGGTCAGCGCGTGGGCAGGAGGGCCTCTTTAGATGTCTCGAGGTGAAGCCGCATCAGCCGTATCCTGCACACCCACCAGCCTCAGAGTGCACGCAGAAGCGTTGTTTACCTCTTTGAGGCAGCCCATGAAGTTGTTGCTAACTGGAGATCCAGGCAGGTCAGCTGTACTAGGACTCCCTCCAACATAGAAAAAGTCATCAGAGCCTAGCATGGTGTAGTCTTCTTGCGTATATCCTGTGGTGGTCAGAATCCCATCCACGGATATTGTTACCTAGACAACAAAGCACAGGGAAAGGACATGCTATACTCGAGTAGCCTATGCACCACAATATTATTGCCTTTTCCTTTTTGTTGTCTGCGTCAGACTTCTCAATCATTTTCAAACCCATTTTCATGTCTGTTTTCATTGTCTTTTTTCTTGTTTGTAAATGTTATTTTGTCCAGTTTGATTAGTCGGAAATGCTGTTCTATTTAGAGTTAGTCAAGTGCCCATACTACAGTGTTAGTATTTCCTATACTGCAACTTAAAAATACTTTAGCAGACACAAAAATGGTGTTAGTAGAATGTTATTCAGGTTAGTTTAACATTTTTTTTTTTCCATATTAGTACGTCCAGCAGTTCTACAAAAGAAACCAGAACATGCCACTAGGTTAGAGAGGGAGCGCATGCCATGAAAAGCAGTCATTGTTCAGTAAAGGACAATGACAAAGGGTATTTAAATGAAAAATACCACGCATGCATTTGTATTTTCTTTTTGTTCACAGGCACACAAAAAGAAAAAAAGTCCCAAATTCCAGATTGGGACACAGATTCACTATTTTGACATCACATTGTCAGATGCATGCAAATCACACAAAAAAAAGCATGAGAAGCAACAAAGACAAACACTGATCAACTGTCACAGTACTGTCGACAAAATGGGCGGCGTGAGTGCGTAGTCAAAGTGTGTGCCATGCAAAGTGATTGGGGATACAACTGGCTGAGCCAAAGAGCATCAGGCCAGCCGGACAGAAGAGGGTCCTCATTATTAACCACAGCTTGATGCAAAAGGCTCGAAATGATGCTCCTAAAAAGGTGGATCAAACAGAATTGGACAGGAAACAAGTTGAAATAAAGAGGGTGAAACCAATGAATGAACCGAGAAATTAAAAAAGGACTTGAAAAGTAAGCAGAAGAGTACCAACCGCAATTTCCCTTTTTTTGTAAATGACGTCTACAGTAAAAAAAGAAAGAAAAGAAACACACGGCAAACCCAAACTAAGAAACAATTAGAATGATATCTACCGAACAATGTAGTTTGTTTACCATAGCGTGTCCAATGCCTGAGTGCTTTGTGGAAAAGGGGGGAGAAAGGAAATTAAAAACTGTGAACAGAATAACGATTGTTACTCAAATAATATATGATGGTCAATACTGTTAGTACATTGTTAAACGGCAAAAACCATACTGGTTAGTAGAATGGTACATTCCATGAATGATGTTAGTTAGTTTCCAAAGCATGTTAGTAACATAGAGGTAAAAAGGGCAAAATAAGTTTAACAAGAAAGAAAGCAGACCAAGGAAATAACAAGAACGCTCCAAAAGAAGTATCAGAGCTCAACCAGCGACACCCTAAGCTCCACATGGTGTTTTTGCACCATGTTATGAACGTGAACAGCAGACAAACCCCTAACCTTAGTCCTGACAAAAGTTTATGATTGACAGACATCAAATGGTTCGTAAGAAAGAATGCCTAAAGCACATCAGTTGACCCTTTTATAACAGTCCTACGTTTCAGACCATTTTAAAGCTTTATTTATTTATTTATTTTACTGGTATCGATATTTGCGTTCCTTTGTTCTTGGTTTTAGGGTTGAGACCAATCCAGTGTATCAGACTTCCCGGTGTTCATACAATACTGTACCTCCGTTTGGTCTTATTGATGAACTTTAGGATCACTTTACTGCAATGAAAGAAAGCAAAGGAGACCCTGACACAAAATGAGGAGGATGGTAATTTTGATTCCCCCACAGTGCATGCATTCAATATCTATGGATATCTTTCACAATTTGAATGCAGTGAATGTTCAGCCTGGCTTGGTCCTCAGGTTTTGCCAATAATCAATTTGCTGATTATGCAAAAGAAGCAGCTTTGGTGGTGAAGTGGAGAAAAAACATTTCCCACCAAATGAGCAGGAACAAATCTAGAGATGTCATTTTAACAATGTATTTGTCCATTTTAAACAGCTTACATTTAGTTTGATACCTTCAGATAAGTTCACTCTAATGTAATCTATGCACATGCAGGGCAAAACCTTCTTATATAAAGCTGATCATTTATATGCATCGTGACATCCTCTCATCATCAAAGCCTGCACTTGCTAAACTTAAGCCTATCCCTGACAATGCTTTGATCCCAGCTCTCTTCATCTGTTCTGTAAAACAACGGCCACCATGCACATGATTTTGCTTTGTTTAGTTTTTATTATTCTTTATATCCTATAGGACCAAATCATTGACATCAAAATGGAGGAAGAGAGAGGAAGAGCAGAGGAAACCCTATGTCCTAATGTAAAAGACGAACTAACCACCAATAAGTCCTAAAATGTGCACTTAGTGTTCATGGAAATAGTAAAAATGGTTGTATTACTGTGGTGACAAACTTTAGCCAATAGGAATGTAAAACTCCCAACAAAAGACAGGTTTGGTTATCACTGACAGTTGATGGGAACTGGTGTAATGTCCAGGGGTTCTCAGCCATTTGCTGAGAGGCAGCTACACTATGACCCATTGCGAATATTTTTGCTTTGTGTAAATGCGTAGTAGTTAATCTGTTTGAAATGTAACACTGCTTTGTTTTACACTGCTTTATTTACAGCCAGGACAAACTGTTGTTTCAGGTGGACGTGTTTGGACATGGCCAAAGGCTCTGCTTTACACCTTCCCTTCTGATTCCTCCGCTCTGGCTGAGTCAGACATAAACCAATGCTGTTGATACCATGTCTCGTCTCCCACTTAAGAGCGGTATTGCCAGGGGCGGATGGCGAAATCATTAGGGTGGCTGGAAGGGACCATCCTCTGGTGCTGAGTAATGAAAGTGGCACAAGCTGCTAAATGGAATGGTGAGTCTAACTTGTAAGAAGCCTCATGCTGTCTGACCTGGTCAGACTGTCACGACATATTCTCTCAAGAGTTATTCATGTAGAAGTGTGTCCTCAAGGCAGTGGAGAGCACTCATTAGAGCATATAGATATGTTGGTGTTGCTTGTGGAGCTTTACAAACTGTATCTGTACAACTATAGTATATAACAATGCTAGACTTATAAGACATATTATAAACTCTTCTAATATCGCTACATGTGCAGCACAACTATATTTACCTGTGGTCAGAAATAAGAAAACTAAACCAACGCACACTGCACTAACATTTAAACCCAAGTAAAAAACGGGAAATTTGAGATCCTTTTGTGTGCCTACATTGTATAAAAACACGTTAACTATAACATATAAATGTTATACTCTGCCTCTGCTGTAAACCGTCCAAATGAGGCTAAATGCTGTCTTAAAAGCACAATCTGTAACTTAATAGAGTTCTTGATTCATGTCTAGATGTCCCTGTTCATTTGCGATTGCGTTTTATCTCCACCAAAACCACGATGATCCGATTTGGCAATCCAATTACAATGTCTGGAAAAGGAAAATAATATATTGTATGATGGCAATGATTTAAAGTGGATTCGCTCCGATTGGTTTATTGAGTCTCAGTATCATCCTCTGTACTGTTACCTGACGTAGATTCCTTGTTACTTTGACATCATGCCAATCATTGTCATTAAATTTCCCATTGACTGGCTCCACAAGAGCTTCAAAGGCTCCAGACCCCAAATTAATGACGAGTGATACAGCCCCATTTTTCAGCGCCAGGTTGACGTAATCAGCTGATTTGCCCGTGTGCAGCATCAGTCCGTTCCTCTGTAGGGTTTTGAATGACAATGTGATTTCATCACTGCTGCTTTGTATTGGGTTCAAGGACAAGTCGTAGCAGAAGAACTCGGATCCTTTGAAGGTTGCGACGTACTCTTCTTTTCCTGCGGAGACACAGAAAGGGAAAAAAAAATGCTGCTTTATATAGCTGAGGCCTTTTTGGTGTCTGTTGGAGAGCTGTGAGAAGGAAAATACAAATAGGCTATCAAAGTGTAGGAATTAATAATGAAAACAGAAACAAGAGAGAGATCCCATGTAAATTATGGGAGGTACAAGATATGCTGGGGTCAAAAAGTCTGAGGCCACTTTCAGACAGTGGAAATATGGTCTCCATAGTGACCATCCTGTACCTACCTGAGCCAGCGAACACAGGTGAGTAGACAGCAGCGCTGCTTTCGGGTTTACCTTCTATACACATCAACTTTTAAGACATTTGTAGGGTAGGATATTGCTCAGCTACAAATACAAAATGCACACAGCCGGTATAAAACTGACCACTGAGCAATAAGTAACAAAGCCTCTCAGCTAACACAGACCACAGGCTACACAAACACTGACTGAGATCTATTTCACCTTCATACTGATAAAATGAACCACAGGAGTCAGCTATTAGTTTCATTACTTCTAAGACCGATGTGGTATATACTAGCATTGGCCTTCTTTGGAAAACCACAAGTAATGAGAACAGACAGACTTAAATAACCTCTGTAGAGGATTTATTCCCAAGTATTAAACCCAGCTAGTTAGTGACTCTGTGATGTAGAGGTGACGTGCGCCGAAATTTGGATTTCTCACATCAAAGAACATCAATATCCCTTAACTTCTACAAATCGAATTGTGGAGGTGTAAAGGTTTATCAATAAATTCCCACTTATCTGTTTCTCTCATAAACATTGACCACCAGCATTTATCCCTTTCAGCAGCACTTGTTCAAGCAGAAAGCAGCTTCATATGGACTCCATAAAAAAAAAACCAATTCATTCAACATGTTTGTGGCTGTACTCGGGCACGTCTTGCCCTCTTCAGCCATCAGACACCAGTAGATATGACAAAGGACTTGAAGAAGCACAAATAACCTTGACAAAAAAACAAACAAAAAAAAAACCCTCACCACCATTGTGATGTTTAAAACAAAGCATTATAGAAAGCATTTAAAAGGACGTTTAGACAGATAACGAGCCATTAAAGCCACTAGCAGAAAATAAAGCATGAAAACACAAATGGACCGGAGCATTTCATTATCACAAATGGGAAGAGCAGCACATTAATATACATATATATATATATATATGCTTGCCAAACGCACACGGTCACACACATAAACCCACTTTGAGTATCGCATCCAGGCATGGACACAACAATGCTACAAGTAAAAAGGGGCTGCTGTCCACAACAATTTGTCACCTTATTGATTCCCCCTTAAAGGCACTATAGTGCACCTCTGGGAAAACTACAGGGCTCTGTAATTGAAGTTGACTGGATTTCACCACGCTTTGGTCTTTCCCTCAATGTCTGAGCCCTCTATCAGTGAAAATAAGAGACCTCTCCCCTCTTCACAAAACCCAACCATCCCTGCTCCATGAGCTCAGTGGCCACATAACAAATTGAGCTAATACTCCAGGGTCATTCTCATCTTTCTCTCCACACATCCCAATGCCTGCACTTCACAGTTAATTCCCCTAACCAATGGACAAAGAATTGTGTGTGAACAGCAGGGGCGTTGTTGGGAATTTACAACACTTGGGGCTCTGCCCAGAGGCAGTTTTAGGACCAGTGGCCTACATCAATTCATTAATTCATTCCCTGGCAGTCTGTTTCACTCTGATGTGCGCGTAACTGTATCCAGGTCTAAGTGAAGCGGGGCAATTTGAATGTCAGTCTGCATTTAGTGTTGGATTTGAAAATAAAAAGCAGTTAATAAAAGGTTATGCTTCTTCCATTTTAAACAGGGATGTGCATGGGAGGACTGTTTTAATAAGGACAATGGACATATAACGTTTGGATCTTCTAGAGCACTGGATCATTTTTCTCACACATTCTTTTTTCTGAGCCTTGATCTATATCAAGCAGCAATTGTCACTACGAGGCAAATGGATTCAATAACCATTCTTACACTATACAGTAAATGTATCACAAATGCCTAGTCACCAGCATACAGTGGCCTGTAACAAGTAGAAATAGATAAAATAAGGGTTAGAACATTTGCATCCTCCTCTGAACAAGTTAAGTTCAGCATTCACTGGTCATATTCACAGAGAAAAGCATCCGTGCCACTTACTTAACATTGGATCTGACAGCAGCTTAGGGCTGAAAAGTGAGCAAGTATAAAATAATATATCAAATAATTGCATGAAATCCTGCTTAAGCTATATAAGGCTCTGGCTTATATGCCACATATAATGTCATTTTGTTGCTCTCAAATCACATATGACAGTCCCTGGAAGTGCCCCCCTCCCCCCCCGACCAGAAAACAGACATAGGCATTACACATACAGTCAGCTGTGCCGTGAGGCATCATGCCGTGTAGATTAAGCACATGTCTTATTTTAATGGAACATGTCAAATAGTGATTACTAAATCAAGCACACATGGGCTTTGTGAGGAGCAAGTCAAATTAATATATATATATACACTATTTGGCCACACCTGTTAAGTATAGAATTCAGGCATTTCAATCAGGCTTTGGGCTCGTCCCCTTATCTCCAATGGAGGACGATCTTCAGCATACTAAGGCATTTTGGACAATGCTATTTGTGGCAACAGTTTGACGAAGGTCCTTTTCTAATCCAACATGACTGCGCCTCAGTGCACAAAGCAAGGACTATAAAGACATGATTTGACAAGTTTGGTGTGGAAGAACGTGACTGGCCCTCACAGAGCCCTGACCTCAACCCCATCAAGCACCTTTGGGATGAACTGGAATAGAGACTGTGAGCCAAGCCTTCTCGTCCAACATCAGTGCCTGACCTCATAAATTCTCCACAGAATGATTGAGCACATATTTTAAATATAACATGGTTTCTTCTTCTTTTCTTTTTTTTTTCCTCACATTCATGGGATATAATAAGCACAACCGAAAGACAGTCAGATTTTCTCTCCTCAAATTTAGGCCAGTGCCGGTACAATATAAATAATTGTTAATCAATAGCATGTAATTGTCGCTGCCATTCAGGAGCCTCATTCTCTATTGCCACATTACATTTGTGGCTGTGGTGCAGAACAAACTGCCCACATTGATGGAAGTAATACAATTATTCGCCGCTCAAATCAAATTAGTGTCACAGAGTCAAAGAGGTATGCTGCTGCATGCAGATACCGTGAAAAAGTTCAGTATACTCTACTGCAAAAGAAAAAGAAGCAGAAATGTCTCCATCGTATAATTTAACTCTCCATTAATAGCAGCCTAGTGTGTAGAACCAAATCACTTATTTATTATGAAGCACCGAGGGGTTACAAGCGGGAGAGTGTCGTATGTACAACAATGCCAGCATGTGACCGAGCGACAGGGAGGCTTCCTCATCAGTCACTTTCCTCTGACACTAATCTGGCATCTGTTACTCTATATGGCTGCTTTTTAAATTAGCCTGCACCCAGGGGAGCACACTGCTGTCAACACCAAATCATAACAAAACAGTCTGAAACTGACTTGGCAGGGAAAGAAGAAAGATTACCCATTAAATGAGTGACAGGACAAGCTTTGATTTTAATTGCCACTATTCTAATCTGTAACTCTTTTGACCTGAAGATGTAAGTAAGAAATGTGTTCAATAATAGATGTGGACAGTGAAACAACCTTATTTCACATATACTATTGTTTCGTTATACTATTTACTTCATACATAAACACTGTATAATGTACATTAAATCTTTTACGGTCATTAAAAACAAAGCTAGAATTGGGGGTTCTTGCGTTTCCCCCTCTCCATTGGTGTTGTCGTGTTCATGGCAGTCCCCAGCATGAACTGACTGGAGCACCACGACTGTCTACATCACGGTTTCCCTGTCAGAGATATCCCACACAGAGACACACACCCCGCACCACCATGAAATACCTTCCTTCAACACTCAGTAACAAGCCGAAGTAAAAAGAGAATGTGGTTTTGCCACAAGGTTTAGAAGACGCTCACAGATGAGGGAAAAGAAGGAACATGCACTTCCAAAGTACCGCCTGTGGATTTTAAAGGACTAGCTGTGCTGTAAATAAAACTGGATACTAAAATAGATTCAGTCTGAGGACCAAAGTTGTTTTAATGGTTTGTTGTAAGACTCGATGGTGACTGACAGTGGATTTAACTCGGTTTTCTTGTTTGATAGGAAACCTATTAAAAATGATGCAGAAGTTAGTGCCTGCAGCCTATTAAAGTAATACGAAGTTAACATCACAAAGTGGCCTAGGCCTCTTACATTAGGACAGAGTTTGTTTAGTGCTGTATCTCTGAGAACGCGTTTTAAGACATGATTATCACGCCGTTCCAAAGACTTCTGCTAAGGTAGACCTGCCCCAATTAAACGAGCGCTGAATTTCATATAAATGCTCACTGTTTGTTTTTATATCTGCAATAACAATTAAATCTGTGAGACACTTTTTTTTGTGGCTCATTGTAATTACAGAACGGCCATGGCTAGAGTGAGAGTGAGAGTGAGAGTGAGAGTGAGAGTGAGAGAGAGAGAGAGAGAGAGCCTAATTAAGCTAATTTTAACATATCCAGGCATTCAGCAGAAGGTGACAGCATGAGTGGATGTGTGAGCGGAGTTCTCTCAGAAACCACACTGTGCCGGCTCAACGTACAGTGTCATTTAGATTCGCGGTGTGACGGATTCCTTGCTGTGCTCAAAGAGAGTCTCCTTCCATAGTGTCAAGTCTGCAAAGTCACATCATCCACAGTGAGCGCATTCATAATTGGCGTTGCCATCCAAGCATCAATTAGACACTCACTGTATTAAAGCGTGCGGTTCGTATTTAGCAAACTGCTCGGTCTTTCGAGTTGTGCGTCTAATTGTGAACAGATTTGTAAACACACACAGGTTAAGTGCTCGTCTTAACTCAATCACTTTTTTATGATATTTCACAATCAAGTGTACAGTACTGCCATCATGAAGACAATTATTTTTATCTAAATGTATTTCTAAACACATCTCTTTAACTTATTCTATTAATAGCTCAGTTAACTTAAATTATTTTGATTTATTGACTAATTGTTGAATCTCTGAGATTCAGTGCCCATTATACCACATTTTGTCTGACTAACAGACCATAAGATTTCAATTTACATTTGAATTAGCTTTTAATTCTATTTTGCATTTGATTTTTAAGATGTCAACAGTTAACCATGGGAATAAAGTGGTGCATATTGGCATTCTTCTGGATTTCTAGGAGCATTTTTTCCTTCCGTTTTACATCAAATCTCTTCTGTATCTGGATGAAGCCGCATTTGATGCAACCATTTTGTATATGACACAAATACAAAAAGCCATGGCATATAAAAACAGAAGGAGAAGATGAACTATTTCTAAACAAACTGCAGTGGTGGCAACTAGAGCTGCAGCTAACGATTACACTCATAATCGAGTAATCGTTCGGTCCATAAAATGTCAGGAGATGTAGAAAAATACTGATCAATGTTTGTCAAACCTGGAAATGATGACGTTCTCAAATGTCTTGTTTTTGTCCCCAAAGGAAAATTATTTAGTTTTAATGATTTATATGTTATATGGAGCAAAGAAACCAGAAAATATTCACATTTAAGGAGCTAAAACGATCAGAAATCTTGAAAAAACGATAAATCGATTTTCTAAATAGTTGACGATTCATTTAGTAATCGATTATTCGAGTAATTGTTTCAGCCCTAGTGGCAACACGCTCCAAACACTTTATGTCAACTGCTGACAGAATTCTTGCTTCTCCTCGAGTATAGGTAGCACAAGGGTAAACGTGAGAACAGACTCCTCCTAGAGGATGGGTGTTAAAATGTTTTGTTGTTGTTTACAGAGCTCTGTACTGAAAACAGTAAATATTTCATTGATATATACAGTACGTGTATATATATATATATATATATATATATATATATATACATATGTATATATATATTTTAAGGACAGTGATGTTTGTTTGCTATTTTGCTGTTAATTTTGAGGGGGGGGGTTGTGTTTTTGTTTATTCAGATTCCTTTTTTTTTTTTTTAAATGTTGGCCAATACAACTGATACTGTGTTTGACCCTGAATCCACTGTCATAAATGCAAAGGTTGTTAATGCTGTTATTTTGCGCCACAGGGTGTTTGGTCCTGTTAATTAGCTTTATATTCCACGGCTTTTACACAGTCACATTCAATTATTTCACATCAAATTATATATACATGGATGCCACCGCTGCCAACAGCAAGCATCACATACAGCACCCTGTTTAATAACAGGAAGACAGCATAGCATTACTTTGTCAACAAACCCATTCAAAAAGGAAAGCGGCGTATAAAGGGGCCTCATTAAACCTTCTCTTCATTGCTCACTGGTCCATGTTGTACACGCATTAATATGTAGAACACTACAGAGGACGCACATTGTATATTAACAGACATCATTACAATCACAGCCATGACAAAGATCATGATCGTGACAAGGATAATGGTGTTTTTATGACTCTTGACATCATACTGGTGATATACTGGGGGACATATGTCAAAATAGCCCAATAAATGTCATATGTGAAATAAAGACTCATATTAAGTTACATTAGTATCATAGCATTATAACAAAATAGGATCCATGTTCTACTTGTTTCATAGCAGACACCTTCTCTGTACTCTCTTAGTCTCTTTTTTTGAATTATGCAAATGTATATTCATAAAGATGAACTGCGACTGAAAATTCATCACAGGGTGGAGCAAAGTCAAAACTAAATATTATCTGGGCAGACTGTTCATTACAGAGAAGGGATCTGTGTTTACAGCAACTGCTGGCGTGAAGCTGGAGTGAAGGTCAAAGCAACATCCTGTTATTTATAGCCACTATCTTTATCAGCATCCCCCTCCATTAAAGTATGATACTGTGGCGCATTTAGCATTTGAAAGGGAATATGACTTGAAGTGGAGCCAAATAAACCGAAAAAACTAAAACTTTATAACATGAAAAGAAAGAGAAATTCGACAGTCGCTGGTTGTTAAGGAAACCAGCTAATGAAATCTAACACATTTTATCAAACACAAAGAGACAAGCTGTAATTTAAGCGCGCGCCGGCAATATCACACACCGTCCGTGTCTGCTCACTCTAATTGGTAATGTCTCAGTCAGGCGCATAGGAAACTTTTCCCTGGAATCAGCCGTCAGGGGAGAAAACAACAACCACATGCACAGCTGTGGCGAATGGCCTCAAACACAAAACACCTGTATACGTGTGCGCGCGAAAACAAACACAACATATACACAACGGATGTAATGCAGACAATAGACGAGCACACCTAACACCCTTGACTGATACGTGGAGTGAAATTTACAACTTACAAAGGAAGATGTTACGTGTAGATTTACACGACCCATTTATCCGCATGTCAAAGACAAATATTCATTTTATTCAAACTGACCACTCGGCAACTACACCTCATTTTTTTTCCCCAGTGATGCTCTGAAGACATGAATATGTAGATGGAGCTGTGTCCTCATGAATCACAGACTCCCCACCACTGATTTTTGCACAAAAATAGAACAAAAGGTGACACATGCAAGTGTCTCGGCTTTAGATTCAGTATTGATGAGCAGGGAGAAAAGTGGAGAAGGCTTCTTGTTCAAAACTGCAGGAGATACTTGAGCTCAAATATATGTCTGAGATAAAAACTGGGAGACATTTATAGTTGGCAGCTGGGCCATTAAACTAGATCTTTTGGTGCACTCTCTCAACAACAAGAACATTTCTATGGAGTGGATTTAACAAATAACTCCCCCCAAAAGCGGCATCCTGCACTTAATGGTGCTGACATAGAACAAGGTAGTCAATCTCTTCAAGATATATCGAAGCCTCTTTTTATCCAAAGCACAGAGTGAGGAATCGGTATAGGTAAAAGTATCCGAGCCTCTCTCTAGTATTTAGACTTTACAACTGGTGAGACCTAACAAAGGGGCAACCCAATTTAGCAGGGCACCTTAGTAAGAGGAAAACAAGAAAAATGAAACTCACACAGACAGGGAAATATGAATGTAAATACCCAGGCACCCAGGCAAATCACACCCTGAATAAACACACACACTAAAGAGCACACTTTCAGCTGCAAAGCTCTCATTTTCTCCCAGTCCATTACAAAATCACAGCAGCATTACAGCGACGAGAGGGTGCATTGGTCTGAATACTAATCTGCAAAGCCCAATCCATTTCTGCACAGTAAATAGAGAAGATAATAATGTAAGCCCTGGAGAGATGGGGTGGATCAATATCCTAATCAAAAGAAGAGCGTTTGGATTTTAATATATAGTTTCTACTTTGCTTAAAGATACAGAGATAAATGAAGATTAATATTTTCGATATGTATTTGTATTTAAAGAGCAGCGGTGTCAAAGTCATTTTCTCCTATAGGATAATGTAATGAACCTATCAGCAAAGATCTATAATACCAGACTGATAATGTGATTTGTGATCAAAGGCAATGAAGTGCAGAAACAGGTGCATCGTAACATCTGATAGCAGTGTTCTGTCTGAATGGGCCATATTTGAAATGTGTTAGCAGCAATAAATCTTCGCCATATGCATCTCAACAAGCTGCTCAGTTTCGGATGTAACCTTGTCAAGGTTGCTGGCAAAGATCTAAAGTGCACACGGCGAGTGAGCGGCAGAGGTTACAGTCCACTTTTGATTACTGGAGCAGGGAGAGCAGTGTCTGACTGTAAAGGGCTGGCATTTGGCAGATGTGTAATTTGGGTCGTATACATGGAGTCGTGCGTTTCTCAGACAAGAGTAAAGTCAAGAGGTGCTGAGGCATGTCATTGCACAGAAATAATTCATGTGCTAATTACATCGCCAGTGTGTCTCCGGATGATTTCTGTGCAGAGCTGCTCTCGTCTCCCGGCTCTCATCCCCGACATCCACTCTGTCTGACACAGCATGAATCCTTGATAGCGAGGCGTTGCTCAGACACATCACCCAAAAAAAAAAAGAAAAACTGTTCTTTTATCTGTATCCTTGGCGCTCTTTCCGCATAGCTCAGACACGGCCCGCAGCAAATAAAATATTAGGTATGTTCAAAATCTTCAGTGTGGACTTTTAAATGCACGACAAAGGGATTATATTGTCAGCCTTTTGATTTGTTTCCAACAAAAACTCTATTCCTATTTCAAGTTGTGTTTTTCTTTATGTGTACATTTTCTGCTATGAGAATGTAAGGAAAAAACCCAATACGACTTCATTCTGTCATGCAAATAAAACTAAGGGAGCAGTTTCCAACAGCTGTATTGTCAGTATTGTCTGCACTTAGACCTCAATAAAAGTACAATTGCTTCATCAGCTGTGGAAGAAATGCTTACTGGTGGTGTATTTTATGAGCTGCCAAAATAATGAATCCACATAATTTGGAAATCAATCACCATGTGGGCCTTTTGCTGTGACCTTTATGTCTCACAAGACGAGTGCATGAACCAGTATCTGAATGTAAGGGAAGAATTTAACAGGCAAACCCAAAAAATAATTCATATCTGCCTTTTAGCAACCACTGAATCTTGCATGAATAAAGGTATTAAATTATGTAACGGCCTATAGTTGTGGAAATTGATTTCATTCTAACCTGTTATCTGCACTTAGTCTTTTGGACATTTATTACAGTTCTGGCGATGAAATGTAATCAATAAAGACACTGGAAAACAACTTCCCCACAGTACAAGTGTTCAAATGGCACACAAATAAGCTTTTGCACTTCTTGTTCCGAAGTCAAGGCAGTGAGATCAGATTGTTCTTTCATGCCTTACATACTCTGACACTGGCAAAGTGGCCTGTCTTTCAAGACCAGGTCTTTCAGGTGCAGTGAGGTGAACTTGAGTTAAATGTATCCTGAATCTAAACCAAATCTTCCCACCACTGTGTTTTTTTCTTTAATGGAAAATGGAACTTGGTCTTTTGAACTTTCTTCTTTTTCAAAATAGTTTTTTGCCATTGAATTCGGCGAGGCCACTCAACAGATTTGTCAATAGCCCACAAGTGTTTACAACACGGCACTGCTGCATGTTGAGCATCATCACACCGTGTTTTTAAAAATGTGCTCCAATGAACTGTACAGAAGTGTAAAATGTGACACAGCTCCAGCATCACCCCCATTGAGCTGCACACGATCGCAGCACCACATTGGATTTAGGTAGATCGCTGGGTTAAGGACTGCACTTTACACATTGTTATTTTTTGTTTGAGATTGCTCTAATTTAATAACCAATGCATTCACACAAACAGTAGATGATAACACAGCAGATGTCCAGTCATTTACTTTCCTGTTAAAGTTGCCCAAAACATATCCTTGAAGCTATGAGACTTTCCTCAAGAAACTACTATATATATTTAACATTTGAAGTGTCTTTTGTACTGCATTGAGCCTTATTTCTGCAACACGTTCCTTTTTGTGTCTCGCACAAAGTCCTCCAGCTTCGAGTAGAATACACAATCTTTAGCAGTGGAGGACCAGAGGCACACAGCAATGGAGATGAAAGACAAATAAAACTTAGTACTAGAAAAAGAAGCACAAGAACTGTCACCACGGCACTTCTAAAATTAAACCACCTCACTAAAGTTGTGCGAGAAACGGGCTGTGCACTGAACAGGTGATAGGGAAACATGGTCCTGATTTTACAAAACAAATAGCACTCTTGAGGATTTAATGACATCCAGTCTAGTAAGAGCACAAATAAAAACTGCATATAGACTAATTAAATGACCCTGTACTGGAATGCAAAGCAATACACTTTTGTGCTATTGTTAACCTATTCCTCAGTTTTGCAGTCTGCCTCATCAGATCAGCCCTCATCTCTTTAATTACATTGATGCCGCTGTGCTCACTCGGGTTTGTTCACAGAGGGATGGCTTGCAGGGTCAGCCCTTCTTCCCCTTCCATCACCTTAGCGATTCCAAGTGGCAGAACCCAACCTCCTACCTTTATTATAGTCTGTGTGCAAAGATGCTGACCCATGGAGAGAAAATTACTCACTTTGGGGTGTAACCGTTTCAGTGGCACAATGGCCCCGCTGACACTACACCAAGGTCATTTCATAATGGGTTGTCCTGCTGCCACTCTGCTGTCAACAGGCCTGAGTGATGAGGGAGAGTGTAGCCACTTACAGTGACAGGAGTCAAGGCAATGGGAGCTTGATAAAGATCGGCCTCTATCGCGGGTGAAAATGAGAATAAAAATGGGATACAAAAAAAGATGATCATGCATTTTGCAGGATAGCCCCCCCCCTCCCCAAAAGTAGTGACAAACAGATCTCCGTCTGCATAGCCGTTCTGTTTTGCACTTTGCTCGGAGCTGCAGCTGCTACGATATTACAGGAGTAAATGCCTGTGATTGGTAAGCAAAGTCAATGAGACTGCAGCAATACCCTGAAAAGTATTGCATGTGTTACAGCTCTTTTCTGTGGTAACTGTCAGTCTTGTTTATCCTATGAAATATGGGTTCATATGCTTCAGAAAAATACACAGACAAAGAAATCTCTGTATATGCAGGCAGAGGTGATCCACGCCCACCAGAGGAATCTAAGTATTTTATTATAACTAATATTCCAATTTAAACAGTTACTTTTCTATTAGCTTTAAATGAGTCTTATGCCAGACATGGTCATATTCTTCTTTTGGCTCTTTACGTAAAGGGGTCAATGTCTGCCTTGCTACATCCTAAAATTCTATTTTATACATTATTACTTGCTCTGGCTGTGAGTTTAGAAACATAAAACAGTACATGATATCAGGTAGTACTCCAGAGTGCCTCATATGGACAATGAGACTACAGTATATCGACTATACGTGCCCGACAAACTCGTAAAGCTTTAAAGAACTGGATCAGGAAACCAGAAAGCCATGGACTAATAGAGCAATAATTTAGCATTTCATTATTTTAATGAAATGAATTGTGGTTTGTTGTCTTTTACAGTCTATAACATTTTCCCATGAATGCATGAAGTGTTAACCCTGTTATTCTTGTGTGGCCAGCATTCTTGTGAAACATCTGGCTATGTGAGGAGGGGGAAAACCCACACTGGGAGCCGTGCCATTGAGGGCAGCACCATGCCTATAAGCAGATATCTGGTTGTAGTGTATTCATGATGCTTCACAAGCATGAGGCAAACTAGATTCAACCCTAGAAATGCAGATCTGAGTGTTATTTCCCATGTATTGCATCGCCATAGCTTTTAGACAAAATGTGTGTTAATTAAGTTCTAAACACAGTTACAAAGCAAAAACGAAGGACATACAACAAACACATTAAAATATTATATTGACTTGTCAAATCATTTTTAAAGAAAACCTCTTATACTGCTTATGTAATGAAAATATGTTAAATCCATTCATAGCAAACCTTCAATTCAGCAAAGCCTCCACTAAGGTTTACACAAGTCAGAGTATCTATAGATGTACCCTACTCCTATCAGAATATGTAATTTTAGTTACTGGTGTCATGCCAGTAGCTGTGTAATTTATATTAAATGTGTAACCATTATAAATGAATAGTGTATGTATGAGAAGGTAGGGGGTTGTTTTGTTACTTGCTGTAAGTCGCAGGATTACTTCCAGCCTATATGTGTACTTTCTGTTTACTTGTCTGCCTCGTACTAACACAGCGTTATCCTGGAACAGACTCTGGATTTAATGGGATTTTCTTGTCTCTGCAGTTTACAGACAAAGAGATGATTCAGTTCATCCACAGCCTAATTCAATTTCATTCCATCTGCTGTAACACATAAATACACAAAAGCTGATATATTACAGTATGCAAAATGCACATCTTACTATTTCACAAAAGGAGAAACAAAAATCTGCAAATTTCTGTCTCCACGCCTCTCATGAGAGGCAGACTCTTTCTATTTCTGCAGGAAAATCCTATAAATGTTTAATCAAATTAAAGAATGGGGTTGGTTTTTTCTCTGTTCCTCTAAAGTGTGCTCCAGAGACTGGTGAAAAAGGGTCCTGCCGTGCGCTTCTTTAATAAATACATAGATGACAATGAGAGACAAGGGGCGATGTAGATTGTTATTCATATTTGTCCCGTTTTAAACTGTTACTTCCCTATTCTACATAAAACGCGACCACTGTGGGCCACATGTATAATAGCGAGGGTGCCGTTTAATACACTTATCCCGCTGTTATCACCAAAGACTAGAAGTGAAAAAGAATATTATTGATGTATAATTCAGGCTGCTTAAATGGTTTGGGGGATAATAACAAACCTACAGATAAGTCAGCTGTCTGGCAAAATCTGAGAAGAGCGCAGCACAATGGAAGGATCATGTTTTGTGTGTTACTTTTGTGAGGAGTCCTTCACTAGCATTCTCTATCAGGGCCATAGCCCAGGGTGAATGAGCCTTTTACCTTTCTGCTGCATCTAACCACCTGCCATGACAATCACGTCTGTTTCCTCCATATGCCTCAATGTTCTGCCAAAGCTCTCCGGTCTGTTCTGCCACGATCAAATTTCATTATGGGATGGCTGCGAGCAATTGGCGCTGCTCATTAACGTAATCAGCGTGGCACGTCACCTTAACACAGGGGATGCAGGAGGTTGAACACCCGCAGCAAAGTAAATCAGTTAGCAACTTGTGTGTACAACTTTTCTTCAGTAAAATATGGGGTGATAGCAAACAATTGTGTCTAAAATACACACAAAGAAGGGACCGAGCAATGTGTGAAGATTGTTCTCTACGTTTCTGTGTGTGTGTGTGTGTCTGTGTGGGTTTTTGCCTTTGTCTACATTTTAAAGAAATGTAGGCTGGTGTGAGTTTCGTCACTGGAGACTCTAAATTGAAGGTGTGAATGTTTGTTTATCTCTGCATGTTGGCTATAATAGGTGATTTTCCAGGATGTCAACTGGGATTGGCGCCCGCTTCCTCCGTGACCATCAGAGGGTAAGAGGTAGAGAATGAATGAATAACTTATTTTGTGGGAATGGAAAATATCTAAAAGATGTCGATCAAAATAACAATTTTCCATTGTTCTAAAATCATTGGGGGGGAGGGGGGGGGGGTATAATTGAATTTTTTTAAAACATTCATGCTCTAAACAAAAAAAAGGCAAACTCACAGGCAATAAATTGCACCTTTTGATTAAGTCAAAATTGCTGCAGCCTTAGTCTTAAGTGACAATGGTGGTACAAATATACCTAAAATGTTAAATTTTTCTGCATATTGATAAACATTAAATCTCAGATACTTATTTTATCATCACCCTGTGACAATCTGAATTCCACATGTTTTGATCCGCATGTTGTGCATGAATTACTGATGGCTGGGTTATTCATCTGCACATGCTGTTGTGGCTTTTTTTTTTTTTTTTTTTTAATAACAATCCTTATCTGCCATGGTGGGTTGGAGCTAAACAGCTAATCTTGGCACAGTATGTGAGCTATGCTAATACACCATATGTTTACTAAGACAGAGCCGATTGACTAAAAGATAAGATATCCTCAACTATTATACTGTAGATGAGCCAGTGTTGTGCTGCCATGAGGCAGTGGCAGTCATCCACTAACATGGTCAGTGTATAGCCAGATGGAGCCGGGCCACGGGGATCAAATAGAGAGTTTTCCTGCCAAATAACACCCACCTCCCTCTGACATTTTGCTGTTGCACCGTTCTGTATCTCCACACTGCCCTTGAAGACAAACTTAGTTAAGTTTGCTCAAGTAGCCTATAACCATCTCTTGGCTCAGAGGTGTTTCTGAGCACCAAAACACTAGCAGCTTAACCCCCTGCCTGTCGTTTGCATTGTTTACTCACAATCGTATCCCCCCCCCCCCCCCCCCCCCCCCCCCTTGTGCTACCATGCGAGAAGGCCAATCTGTGGCCTGTGCTTTAAAGAAGAGTTTAGCCTCACTACACTTCAACATGATGTTCACTCGGCCATACTAGTGCCATGCACCGAGAACCATCACAGTGCATTAATCCCTGGATGCTGCCTGGCACTGTCTCACTGGTCTGCAAATCCCAGAGTGTTTGTAGTCTGAAGGGTCTGTGGACTGGTAGAGGGGGAAGCAGGTTGAGGTTTAATCATACTAAGAAAGAAAAGCAGACAAGAAGATGGACAACAAAGACCATTATACTTAGCATGAAGACAAATATGTTGTTTTGTCCATCTGACTGAATGGTTTACTAGTTACAGTACGTGAGTGATGCATGTTGAAGTATATCGATCGCTTCCCAATAAACCGTTGTCAGAGATGGATGAGATACAGGGGCAGCTAATCAATGCATCAAGTTATTTACTACCTTTAACTGTCAGTAAACCCCTGCATAGCCTAGAAGGCAGATTAGCTGTGTTGCATTCTTACCACATTTCAGTGGGGGAGAATACAGAAACAAGCACAAAGTGCAACCTTCACCTCTGATTTGTGTGCAATATTTTTACATCTAACATCTCTGTCATCTGTGCAGGGTTTGGCCTGGCTTCCAGGGTCTGTGCTGCACCAAGGCCAGTGATGGATTAGAAGGTGTTTGGATGTGGCATGGCTTCTGTTCATTACCAGGGATTCACTACAGGCACCCGTGGTCTGGCGTTGCTTGTGAAAACAGTAAAGACGGACATAGAAAATATAAATACAGCGATGACATAATTTGGTTCTGTTTTTAGTTTTGAGTTTTTGTTCACCTGGGAGAGCTCAAAACAAATCAAACCATATTCACATTGTAAAAAGGCCCTTGATCCAGTTATTATAAAAAAAAAATATCCTCAATGCTTTTACCTTACCTTGAAAAATGTTGAAAAACCAGTCCTGCATGAGGACGTGACACTACAAAACCTAAGACTCTCTTTTACCTCTTCTGCCAGACAGCATCTGTATCTCCTCACTTTACTGTGAATACTTATATGGTCTGATAGCAAATGCCAACAGAATACATTTCCAGGGCAAAACTGAAAACTGTGTTCCTGCTTCTCATAGACAGAGACAAACCGTTTAAGTGTTGATGACTGTCTCTCCCTAGGAACCTCAGGCAAACAGCAGTAGCAGTAATCACAGGGGGGCATGATGGGTTGGCACTCAGGCATGATGAAGGGCATGACTTCACTTCCAAATGACCCACACCAGCAGCTATCAGTGCTGCACCGTTAGAGAGGCAATCCACACTGATGTCTGCCCTCATTTACTACAATGCTTACAGAGATTAAAATAGCCAAGCAGCTTCAACAAATTTAGATAGCCAAGGGATGCATACTAGAGGCAATAAGTCACTCGCTGAAGCTCTACTCTCATTGTTGCCACTTTGCAGATCCTTTTTTTTTTGGAATCCAAGACTGTCCCTCTTCTGTGACCCCAGGGCAGCAGTCTGTCAGGCAGGACTGACACCTAACCAATGTCTAATGGCTCTTAAGCCATAAATATAGCGCCAGAGTTGACAGCCTAGATCTACAGTTCCCCATTATCTTGATTCATTCCACTGCAAAAGGAGGGAGTTTGCAATGTATTGTGGCCAACTATAAAGGACAATTTGGAGGGATTCACAGACATGCCCTACTGAATTGCAAACCGGCTGAAGCCCATTCCTCTCTAATTAACATTTACAGGGCAGCTTAAATAGTCTCTTAAGATAGAGTACCAGGAGTGGCTCTCAGACAGATAGTAAAGTTTTAAAAAGAAATGGCTTTTAAAAGACACCCAGATAATTCAAAATGCATTTCAGCACTTATGGAAGAGTCATATTGCGTCTCTTACCATAAATCTAATAGTCCTGCCTTCTTTGAATGGGCCTTGTGGACACATCCCTGCCAGACATTAATTGAAATGGGGCAAGAGTTGGTCAGTTCAGCAGCTGGTCTACAGGAAGGATGATAATGCCTCTCAGCAACATCAAACGTGCAATGTGAGAGACTGGGGTGATAAATATTTCACTGTTTCTCCCCGGGATGCTTATCCAACACATTTTTGCCATTACAACACTACTCTCTTACAAGACATTAGTTTGTGCCTACACCTGTGGGAATCAGTGAGGTTTTATAAATGCAGTAAGTTTGGATAGTTTGGATACGAATACCACAGTAGTTTCCATTTATATTCAGGGACTGAATATTCATTATTTTGCACTATATGATAATATATAGTGACCAAATCTGTATCATATAACAAGAGTCATTGACTGTGTGTGAAGCTGCACTACGGCACGGTGGTGCTTTAAAATGAGTGATAATGTATGCAGTCCATGAATGCTGTGCTATTTACTCAACAACTGCAAAGACAAGTCAGGTGATCAGTGATCACAATTTGTCCTGCAAAGTTCCCAAATCTTATGTCAATCTGACTAAAGATGAATGTTATTCAAAACAATACATGTCAACTCCAAGGTGTTGAAAAAGAAGAGATGTCAGGAAACCCATGAAGAGCACTGACGTGCTGTCGGTGCCAAAGTCATTGTCAGCAAAGGCAGTAACTGATCTCTCGGGAGACACTCATCGATCCTCGAGCCCATACTTTTACTTATTATAAAAGAATAACACAATATGATATGTGTAGTTACCTGTGAGTGGCCACCACTGCTCCTTTACACAGCCACGTAATTAAATTACAGCACTGAATATGAAGCTTTGGCAGGTCCATCTTTCCATTATGCACCTGCTCATATAACACAGTCTGCTGTGAAAGTGGTGTCTAATTACAGAGCAGATTAATGTTGGTGATAGAGAATGTATTCATACATGTAGTAGGTGCTCAAGCCTCTCCCCGAGCCCTGGAGAAAGAGATGTACTCTATGATGTTGTGCCACGGGGAGGAACTTCATTAATCACAGCAGTGACTCAGTCACTGGTGAGAAAGCAAAAAATAATAACTTGGATTTGAGAAAAACAGCAGTAGATACTAAAAAGAAAGAGTGAAAAATTATGCCTACCATTGTCTCATAACAAAAGTGCTTCAAATTTGGTGATTATTGTTTAGTGTCATGTAAATTGTATTATACTGAGGGACTAATCATCACAATCGTGATGTACAGTGTGTCTCCGTCCTGTCTCCCTCATTCAAGCGAATGCTGCCTGTGCACTGCAAGGTCACCTGGGTTAGCCTTGGCCTCGGCTCCCTCAATCCCCTCACAGCTTAGCATGTAGTCCATCTCATCAGCCTTGCTGACTACAGCTCACTGTCAGGACAGCCAGCAGTGCTGAGAGACAGGGGGGTGCACGCCAGCAGCTATAAAAACAGGATGGATGTACGTGGGCCGAGGGAGGGAGAACGGCCCAAGACAACTGCAGACGGCTCGGGAGAAAGGAGCCACCGCACCCAACTGGACAGTATCATAGTTGAGAGTGTATCCCATTCCCAACTGTGTGCTGACAGCCTCAAGCAGGGCCAGGGATTTCTGAGAAAATATGGACTCATGTCATACAAGGCCAAGGATCTTTCTCATGGATAAAACAAACAGCTGTGATATCAAAGGGCTGCTGACGGGGTGAAATTGAACTGTAAAACAATGTGCCATGCCTCGCAACCAGTGGCTATCTAATACTAGTACATCACCAATCATGACACCTCATCAGAGTGAAATACAGTGTAGTAAATGCACCTGGAAATAGTAAAATCCTTACGATTTCTTGTGGCAAGTCTATTAAAAACAGAGAGTAAAAAAAAAACAACAAGAATTTATGATTGCAACATAATCTGATTTAATTCTTTATATGGGAGTTTGCTCATTTTTACAGCCTGTCTTGCGATGCATACCGAGGACAGCTTCCACGTGGCCCTCCGTCTGGTCATGCTCCCTTATAGCTTGTCGCAGACCTCAATTGCAACTAGTAAATGAAGCCATAAATTTGATGGAAACCCATAAACAGGGCTTTTAAATTGGTGAGCTATTTTTCCTCTCTGCTGAATAATGATAGAAGGTACTCAAACCCTGGTAAGACCTGAGACGATTCCCTTTTTGCTATTTATTTATCACTTTCCTTCCATCACCCTGCATCTCATAATTTTCTTACCACACACACAATAATTTCAGAATGTGCCAAAGCTGATATTTAATCTTAAAGCTACTAGGTATCTGTGTGTGGTTCTGCTTTTAGGTATCTGTGTGTTCCAGGTATTACTCATGTTGTGGGGACTTTTGAGATTAAATTTTAAGGTAAATACATGCTGCATGGTTAGGATGAGGTTAGGGTTAGTATGTGACAGCACGCCGCAGTCTCACAAATAACATTTCAAACAAAACGGCTGCAATGAATAAAGAGTGAGGGGCCTTTATGAATAAATAAAGGCAGATTGCATGTAGACAAGAGTGACAGACAGATATAGAGGAACCCTTGCCAGCTGAGATAGAGAGCGGATTTGCACTCTGTATCCCTGTCTGTGATTGGAAAGTGCCATCTCAGCGTGTTACTGTCAGTGGGAGGCAGGAGGGTGGAGTATGCACACCTACTCCTCCATAGCACCCTCCTGCCCCTGGCTGGCCTGTCCCGTCTTGTCTGTCAGAACGCAGCAGCATCCTGAATGTGACACAATGTATTTACACATTTTTATTGATGCATATTTTAATTAGCGTGTGGGTGATATAATAATTTGCTACTTCCACAAGGAGTCATGGGGTCCTGCTCTGGTCTGGCCAGTGTTTTCTGGTAACTTAACAGAATATTTGTCAGTGTAAGATCTCGACACTGCTCTTTAACTTGCATTAGTACGATGTTGGTATAAGCCTAAATTCTGCACTATTATTTTTACACAATTATGTTTTTGTTTTACCATCCCTAATATATACTGTATATATATAACACTATTTTGGAAAAGAGGTTAAAACTGTTTTAATTATAATAATAGAAAATCACATTTATGTTTTATCAATTTTTTTTTTTACACACTCTTTTGTCTTTCTTTTGTCATTCCAACATTTGTTTTCATGCAGGACGCACTAATTTACTGCACAAATACCATGCCAGGTCTTTCAGTGAAATGAAAAATATACTGACAATATTGACAGCATGAATAAAAAGCATGCAATTAGATTGATTACACAGGAATTTCTGATTAAAGGTAGCCTGTTGAGTTTTTGAATACAAGTTGCACTATGCATGCTTGTATGACACACAGCGTGCACACACAATATCACACATCCAGAAACACACTTTCCTCCTCCAGAGAACAACAAGAAATGGAATGTGTCAACAAAGTCAAAAAAATAAGAAGAAGACTCCCGGTGAGCAAAAATGCTGTAACTTTAAAAAAACATCGACATTTGGCGCTGTGAATTATTCACAAGGAAAGGAATTCACTTGAATGCATGTTAACTACAGCCTTAAGAAAAATTTAATGTAAACAACTTTTGTTTGTTCAGGGGAAAAATCCATAGGGTGTCTTTCCTTGAGGTGTCCTATTCAGAGGCAAAAAGCAACCGCAGCAGAATTTACACACACACCCTGGACTGGACTGTTGAGTTTGGGTACAATAGGGCACTGGTGTGATAATAAACAAGAGCAGCCATAACTCTAAACATGACATTGTGTACCTTTACAATAGCTCAGTAGCTGACAAGGGTGTCAAAGGAAAGTTATTGAGCAGCACATTAGTTACGCCAGTACTGGAGAAAAACTGCTCGAGGAGGCAAATACAATTATAAATCAGGGGGGAAAAGTACCTTGCATACTGTACCATCATTAAGCTAATTGGTTGGCAAACATTCTGAGATCTCAAGCCTCACTTGCCTTCTCCAAATATGATTAAATTATCAAATGTGTAATTATTGTGCCACTTATTATGCAAAGTTATCTTCTTTTTTTTCCTCTAGAATTCATTTGGATCTCTGTCCAGCTACGCGGCAAACATATAGGGACAATTAGGGCATCACTGCTAGCGTACAGTGTGACTAAATCCCTGAGTCACCTTTGTAGTTAGGCTTGTCATTTGAAATCCTGCCAATAGCCACAGCCCCTGCAGTGTTAAGTAAAGTACGGATATCCAAGTGCTCGAGGAGGGCAGCTTCATCTTTGAGTCAAAAGGAAGGCTAAATAAACTAATTAAAAAGATGGCTGGGAGCGTGCTGTGTTCAAGGGGAATGGGTTTGAACTTAATGAGTGGCTTGACATCAGGAAACATAGCTGGGGGCACAAACACGCTCAAGCCCTGTGACAAAGCTTGTATGACTGTCGCATCACCTTTGCTATTTACGTCCTTGTCCCCCCCCCCGTACTCGGGATGGACGCTTGGCTGCTGTAATCACAATGCGAAGGAGTCTCTCTGTGACTGGTACATCAATCTGACATGGCTCTTCACGCAGCAGAGAGGAGACAAGGGCCTGCCAAAGACTGCTATGCCATATGATTCATTATGCCAGTGGGCAAAAGAGAAAACACTCACTGCAATGTAAAAGTGACACCTGGAGAGGAGGTTACAAAAGAAGGAAGCCAAGGTGGGTGAGTGGGAAAATGCAAATCAGGTAAAGGCAAGTAACTCAAATGAGAAGATTCCTGCAGCTATTTCTCTGAGGTGGATGACACTTGCAATAAAAATATCATTGCTGCGATTGTCTTGCAGCTATACAATATGACAAGGTCAGTTTTACCCTGTGCTGTACAGTATGTTGCCATGGTGTTAAAATAATAGCAACAACTATATGAAAACTTGTGCTGTTAGAGAAAAATGTAATGTTGTGAAATGTTTTGAAAAGGTGCAATTATGTCAGCGCAGCTTTCAATAAAGTGTACAATGTAATGAGATTGGTGCACATCGAGAATCCTTATTAAGATGATGATGGAGATGATGATGAAAAATGCTACAGATTTATGGGGAGATAACAATGACAATTTAGTTTAAAAAAAAATAATATTTTGTTTCACTCTGTTTTTTTATCTTTTTGCAAACAGAAAAACAGCAAAGCCAGTTGTCTACTTTATCTCTTAGCAACATCTATTCATCTCCAAATCACAATGTGTTCATAATAATAATAAAAAAAAAGGGTATGGAAGATAAACAAAAGTGAAACAGCTCCTATTGTAAATGCAATCATTATTTTTTATAAGAGCCTGACTTTCTTTGCCGTTAATTAAGATGTTTGCTGAGCAAGATATGCTTTTATAGCAACTTTTCTTCAGCAAAAGCCACTGGTTATCCCTTTCATGTTCATCAGAATCAGAGTATCTTTCCTTCTGTGACAGATTGAATATGCACGTCAACACACAGTAGACAGGACAACTAATGAATAAAGTGTTATTGTATGCTGTTGTTTTGTTGATTTTGGGAAACGTATGTAAGAACAAAACAAAACAAAATAAAATGTATTCATTCATTCATTCAAACAACTGCTTATTAGGGCCCATCGGGCTCACATAGGGTATCTATGCTCTACGAGTGATGGACATTGAGAACTAACACTGAATTGGTTCCTTGGTAGTCAATACCGAAAAAGTGCAAACTTTGCCACTATCGATATCTATATTTTGTGTATTCTAACTCATCTTTAAAATGGCAAAATTGAGCAAAAATGCAGCAACTTGTATCATGTAAAAACATAGTTGTGAGTACATGGGGTATTCACCTCACCTCCACCTCACAAAAGAGTTACAAATACAACAGTCTACAGACAAACATTACTCAACGCAGCATGTTTTGAATGCTTTAAAACAGCTAACGTTGCTGCTGCTGCTCACAGAACTGCAGTGTTCCGCAGGGTGCAACCTCCCAGGGCCACCTTTAATGGATGTAACATTCCTTACGTAGCTATACTCCTGATGCTGTTAGCCTCACATAAGAACCTTGAATGTACAAATGTGTTAAATATTACCAAACAACAGCTAGAGAATTCAGACCAACCATTCCTATGCTAAACAAGGGAAAATGCCAGTTGACGTCACAGGGATGTTGCTATAGAGTTATTGTTAAAAAGTTCATTGGAGTTAATTGGTTTAAACAGAAGAAGGTTATAACTCACATTGTGTATAACAGACTAGAAAAGTATTTTATATTTCATAACCTTATTCCCTGAAAAAAAAAAAAAAATCTAAAGAGCAATTGAACTCGTTGGCATGTTATCAACTTTGCCTGCACACATTGTTAACTTTTCTTAAAGAGGTCATGCTAAAAAGCAAGTTTCATTTTTCATAATATTGTGACATGTTCCTCATTTTCCAGGAAATAAACTACACGTCTTTGTGTACAATAAATTACAGTTACATCTGCAAGAGTACAACTTGGTGTGGAAAACCACACTTTTTGTTTTTGATTGTGAGATGGGGGATACGCTGTGGCCAAGCGGACAGAGAAGGCTTGTAACTGGAGGGTTGCCGGTTTGAGTCCCTACCTGGCCAAAGACTGGGGTACCCCAGAGCAAGTTACCCAATCCCCATTGCCCATTGTTAATTGTTAAACTGAGCTTGGCCATGGGGGCCGGTCACAAACACAAAAAAATAAATAAACTGCATGAGGAAAGGCATCCGGTGTAAGAAAAAAATAACTGCCAAATTCAATATAAGGATCATCTGCTGTGGCGACCCCTAGAGAGGGAGAAGCAGGGAGATTAAAAAAAAAGAAATTATTATGAGACCTTGGTAGACGTGGTCTTAGCAGAGGAATGTGAATGGCTTTTACCTGCTGTCAAACTGCTTCATCAAACCATTTGGCCTCTGCTGTCACACCTAAAGAAGCTGCTGTCGCTGTTTGCTCAGTGTGTTGCTCCAGAAAGGAGCAAATAGACTTTGGAGCAAATAACAGTTTACGACTACATCAGGCGCCGCGGCAATTCAAATGCAGTACTATTCGAAAATATAAATGTTCACCTCTATGTAACGGTAAAGCAATTTCTGTAGAGAAATGGCATTCAAATGTATCATACCAATATTATAGTCACAAATAAATAAAAATAATCTAGAACACACCGTCACATCCGTCTCCGGAGAATTAAGAAATTGTCTCTTCTCTCTTCACTGCTGCTACCCCGCTGCTACCCCGCAGGACAAATGTCACCTTCATCTCTTACATAATTGTGTCTTTCAACAGCTGTCCAGTCACAAGTGTCCTGTGACATGCACGTATTCTATTTGTTTCTTCCCTTATATACTATATACACTACATATACAACCAACAAGGTCATTCAAAAGAAACATTTAAACTGTTCTGCGGCGACAACACACTGTACAAACTCAATGTCAGAGCAAGGTGAAAGCTGAAACCATATCCTTACAGCAATATTGATATCATAATGGGACCTGCTGCTGTCTTATTTTCTAGGTAGCATCTAGTTGTCAGGGGTCTATATTGCTAATATTAGATTTGTTACTTTAATTATCTTTAGCTAGACCACCGTATCAGTTAACCAGCTGAGATGTCACTGAAACTGAGCAGCATCAAGACGGAGTATATAGTGTGGACAACCTGTTCTTTTCTAATAAATGATTTAGTTTTTGTTTTCAGAAGTGTAAATTTAGATACATTGAGTTTATTTCAGTGTCCAATATCCTTAGCCTGGAGGCAAATAGAACAAATAAATTAAAGATGCAAATGAACAATTTTCATGAAGCGCAAGACCACTTAGAGAAGACTTAGAGACCACTGATTACGACTAAACTGTGGGTTCTTTAGTAATATCACTCGCAATAAATCTTGCCTTTTCTCCTTTTTACTTTGCCTGCCCTGACTGAAATGGAGAGATTCAGTTGAGGGCGGGCAGGTCAGTAGTGCAAGTGACTGTATAATAAAACATGGTGATTAATGAAGGTAAAATGTTTTTTGTTTTTTTATGTACTTCATTTAAGGTTTTTATATCAGATCAGGTACACATATCAAGCATCCTTTTGGATAATTATATTAAATAATTGAAATGCAGGAGATTCTTACATCAAGCTCTGCACAACTTGTAAAGACAAACAAATACATAAGAGAAGAATACTCTCATCTGCCCGAAGAATCATACAGGATCAAAGAAAGATGCAGAATAAAATAAGAAAGGAAGAGGAAAAAGAAAAAAAAGTAAAGAAATGTGGGCGCTAAAAAATTCTATTTCTATAACGTACAGGTTCACATGTGACGATTTTACCTCCCTGACCTGTTTTTTCAACAGCTTTTGCATGTCTGCACTTATACTTGTAATACTTATTTTAAGGTCTCTAAATGTGTCCTTTTATCGCTTAAAATCTCATGACAGGCAAAATATTGTTTTCCTTCTCAGGGGTTTGATACTCCACAGAAGTCTCCATGTTTCCTCCTCACCGCCATCTGATCTGCGGTCCTGTTGTGAGTCCAGTGATGGGTACACTTCCTTCTGCTTAGGGAGTAAAAAGCAACAGGCTTTTTTTCCTGGTACCATACAGTAATAACTATAATCCACTCATTACCTCAACCTGACTTCACTTACGGGATGACTCTGACTAGGGAGCCGCACATAGCAGAGGACCATGAAACACTGCACACTGAGGCTACCTCAATTCAATGTTAAGCCGAACACCATGGCGAGGATGTTGTTGTGCAAAACTGCAGAGGTTTATGGCCGCTCACAGGTTCATGAGTCCGGTCACTGAGACGAGTTCAACCAAGACTGCAGTGAACATCACAACTCAACTTCAGCCTGAAAATAATATGGTGAAAAATCCGGCACATGCAGAGTGGTGGGGATTCAGGTAATAATTTAAAGTTTGTGTATCAAAACATGTCATTTGTTTTTTTGTTGTGTGTTTGGAAATTACTATAATGTTTGTGCGCTGCAGAGTGTGGTTCTACTGTATGGCTGTTGGTTAGAATACTTGTGTTCTCAGAGCAATTTGCAATTAGTTTCAAAATGAACACTAATTACAAGTGTTTCATTAGATAGTGTCTTAAAACATAGGAGGGTTCAAATGAGCTTTTCTGTAAACTAAAACCAAGGGAAAAGCTAATTACAGCATAAGAAAGTGCTTTTTAAGCCTTAAGATAAAATCATAAGTCGTGTCTCCTTGCACGGAAAACAGAAAAACATCCTTTTAATGAACGTGACATTTGGTGGTGAAAAAAGCTTTGACGATTTCACTGTTGTACTTTGGATTTAATTTCCCTGCCTAATTACAAGGATGTAAATTATCCTATAATCACATCAAGATATCAGGTTGAATAATAATCCAAGAAGACAGCTGGATCTGAGATGCATACTAAAGTATGGCATAAGCTTCAAGACAATAGCAGTTGTTGTTTGTTGTTAATCATGTTGTTAATCATGTTTGGTGTAATTAATTTTTATAGCAGAGCTTGCACACAGATATACAATTTGACGAGAACAGGAATAAAAATACCAAAGAATACGATGTACTTTGTCATATTAAGTTTTTTTTTTTTATTCCCTTTTCTCTGGTAAATCATGAACCAATATCAGGTGTAACATTGGCCTACGAGATTTATGTTGGTTTAGCGATGTAAATGGAGTGATTTGTGTGCTGCGTATTATTGAAAAAATATCAATTTGTATAATTTTCATTATTTCCAACGGCCTAGGTCACAGCTCTGCATTTTTGTTTTATTTTACTAAGACACTATTTTCTAAAATGCTCATCTTAAAAGGAAACTTTTTTGCCCTGTGCAAAATATCAAGTAAAAGGGAAACATAGTCAGCAGTCAGCATAATAGCATTTCTTCTTTGCCTCAATTAATTCTATTGTACGCATTTTGCTTCTCATTTTCTCTTCCAACCAGTCAGGGAAATGTGGTGTTGATGTGTATTTGGCAAACTAATTTGGGTCACTCACAGAAAAAGGCTGTAGCCATGGCAACACTAGACATATCTGTTATACTTACGGCCAAGTCCAACGATATTGTAATGAGGAGAACCTTTTTCAGAGACTACACAAGTCAAAACAGCATCCACGGTGCTTAGTATATACTAGCTAATGTGTTAAACTAGTGTGGTCTAATTTAAGCCTTACAGACTCATAGAAACCAAAGCAAACCCAACACAAAGGCTCCAAATGTAAAGCAAGGGTCGATAAAAAAGCACTAAGCAAAATCTACCATATTGAATTTCTCATACACAGAAGGCTGCCAGCATATAAGAATTTCTGAAACACAATGGTTGATGGCGCAGACGTGAAGGGGCACTTGTGAGTAATGGTTACATACAAATCTGCCAATCACGGGTCAGAGGGCTGACATTTTTGAGAAGATAAACATTATGTAGGATTGTTGAGGTCTTTCTCCTGCATACAAACAGCAAGATTCCACACTCACCCTATTAAATGAGCAACCACTGGCACTGTGTATTAAGTGGATATTAATTTTCCCAAGGGTACTTATTAAAGATCTTAGCATTAATGATCCAATTCCCCATCTCATGATCCTTAAGGACTTCTCAGCTGCTATCTGACTAGATTCAATACAACACAAACTGCATGGGCATGGACCATATGGTGCAGTTTGTAGAGGTATGTATAGTAGCTACTGCGTATACAGGGAAGTATATAGTTAATAAAATAAAATCAATTGGAAGCAAATTAAAAGGGAAGCCTGCTGGGTAATCCTAAGGAGACGAGTGACTTATTTTTCCCGTAATATTACCTAGTAAAATGTAAATAAAATGTTAAGCAATTGCACAGATGGATTTGCACACAGGGACTGTAAATTAGATTACAGTAAAAGCCATGAAAAAATGTTCACCAAGATGCTATAATATTCCCCAACTTGCATTTTTTTCACTCACCATGCACTAGTTGAATTTTTAGTTGGGGTTAAAAAATGTTTTTTTTGTAACTTCATTGCTAGAGTCGGGTCACTATGGTTAGTCTCCTCACAACCTCTTTCCCTCCCTTATTGGATCTAATGTAGTCCTCAAATCAACAGTAGTCTATCCACGAGTAAATCTAATATGGTCGATATCAGCAACATTTTAACACTGAAAATCCATCAATCAATTTAAATTGGCTGTCATGCTTTGCATTTCTGGCCACATCCTGGACTGATTGGAATGCAAGTGACTAGGTGGACTGTCAGCACATGCTCCGCACTGGCAAGGCAAAGTCTGAGTCATTAACACTCAACAAGCATGGTGCAGCCCCAGGGCACCGTGCTTTCTGACAGTAATGCATTCTAATCTTGTCAGCCCATTGAGAGCTTCGGCAACATTACAGATAACAGGAGCAGAATCAAACACCACTGACTGTCAACATCTCAGATCAATCAGGAGCTACAAGTCTGTGGGGCAGCCATGCAAGAAAGACTATTGGGCCAGTCACCATAAGTACAAGATGAGGTATTAGACTCCAGTATTGCAAGACAAGTCAGATCAGTCATGCTTGTTTTTCAAATTAATACTGGTCACAAAAATGCAATGTGTCCCAAAAGTGATTTCAACTAATGTCCTTCTTTTGCAACAAACTCTCAGCACAGAGTACAGTGTGTTACTGAGTCTCCAAGCAATAGTGGGGCAAAGAGCAGGGAGTGGAGCTGGGAAGTTTTATTTTGAGGGTTTGCCTGTGCATTATTCAGCAAATCCATGTGGCAAACAGTCATGTCAAATTCACAATTCACAGCACAATTCCTCCCTCGTTAATACGTAAAATAGTATTATAGCTTACTCCTAATTAGTAGCTAATGATAACTTAATAAAAAAAAACTCAACAATCAGGTTGGGCAGGCCTGGCTCAAAGAGTCTTTAATTTTTCAAAATCACAAAACAACTTCTAGTCTACTCACTCTACATGATATTTAGTGGGGTCCAAATGTCTGAGACCACTAAGCCCATGAATAGAAAAAAGGTCTCAGACTTTAGGAAAACCCTGTCTCCTGTTTCCACCACTTTACCTTTCCAGTCATCTCGTATACATATAGCGATACTCCAGACCATTAAGTAGATTCATTATTCATAAGGAGATTATTACTTTGCTTGTCCACTTCCCATAAATGTCCTCATATTTTTTCCCCGTGATCCGTGGGTACAGGAAGTCCACAAGAGGAAGGATAAACATCATAAATAATCAAAAGGATGTCATCAACACAGACATGGCTCAGAATACAAAGATGTCCCTTATGAGCTGTCCCACCTGTCCTTTTGTGGGGTCACATGGGGGCCGAAGCCAATCCCAGGGGACACTGGGAAAGAGGTGGAATACACTTTGTGAAGGTCGACTGTCTATCACACAGACAAACTAACAACTAACAACCGCATCTACACCTGTAGGAATTAACCAATTAACCTCAGCCGCAGGTGTTGAGACTGGGGGAAGAAGTTTGTGTAACCACAGAGGAGAACATGCAAATTCCACACAGAAAGGTCGAGGCCTTGTTGTGAGGCAACAGTGCAATCCAACCAAACACACCAATTATATGTCTACTACTACTTGTAAACAAGAAAGAATAAAGGAAAGTTATCAAAGGCTGATCGGAAAATCTGATTTTGTGACATTTCTGTCTGTAAATATTCAGATTTCCGTCTTGAGAAATAAAAATACTATTCATTTCAAATATAGAGTATATCCACTGAAATCACTTAATAAAATAAGTTTGTTTAAGAAATAAATATGGAAGATTTCATCAGCTACATGGTATTTGATGCTGGAGATTTTCACAAGGACGCAGTTATAATAACATTAAGGTTATTTCAGTTGCTTTTGTTAATTATGCTTTATCACATTCGCATATGTGCCAGTTTTTTCAGATCAATACAATGGCACTGAGTTAATATTAGACTAAGTGTAAATGTACACATGGCATTCGGTTTAAAGCTCCTGTGCACCTATTTTGACAATTATGTCACAAGGAAAGCTATTTATTTTATTTCTAATGTACTCTTCTGAAAACAAAGCAACCTTTATATGCAACAATGGCATAGTAAGCATTTTGTGGGGACAGAAGCATTTAGGGAACAAACCAAAATGTTACAAAAGGAACTGAAGTCTTTCTGAAGTAAGCCTGTGTCGCTTTGCTCTGTTTGTCCACTTAGAAATGTCACCGGCTATGAGACTCCCCAGGACGCAGGCTAAAAGCTTCACTACAATGGTCCGTCTCATTTATTGGTTGAGTTGGCAGAGAGATAGTGCTCTGTTTTTGTGTACCCATGGCCACCAAGAGAGTCAGAGAGCAGAGGTCTTTATCCTTGACTAAACCCAGGTGAGGATATTAGTTTGGCGACCACCCTGGGGAAGGTTATGGTGCAGTGCAGATAAGAGCTTTTCACTGCAGTGTGGAAGAAATCAAAGACGTGGACATGACTCAGGAAAACAGTCACTGATCTATTCTTAAAAATACAGTAGAATAGAGTACATTTATGGTATGCGTAGCTTCCTGGGCTGGATAACGGTCTGGCTCCCTTACTGATGATTCAGAATGCTTTACTGAAAACTTATTTCATTCCTAACATGCCCTTAATTTATCCTGAACACACCGTAAGAGCTGGTTAAAATTCCAAAAATTAAATAAATTAAAAAAATTACTCACATGAACATAGGGATAGGGGTTACATCCCATTAACTCCTCTTTAGCCGTTTTAATGCTATTTCAGACTAATTCTACTGGAGTGCTAAATGTACAATATTTATATTGATATTTTAGTACACTTTATTATGGGAATGTTGCAATAAAATGAGTAAAACAAAACCGTTTCTTAATTAATTGTGCATATGAACCAACTGCAGTAACTTCAGATTATATGTGTCCTTGTAAAAGAGTTAACTGTGCCAATAAATCATACATTGGACGGTGCTAATGAAATAATGATAATGACGTGACGCTACTAGCATAGCATTCACATGAACATGAAACTCCATGAAGTACTGAGCTCAAAAGCAACTCAAAACACACACAATACGAAATAAAACATATACTCACCTTGAGCCCTCGTCAGCCAGGCGCTACAACAAACCACGGAAAGTGTTCGAGACTCCGTTTTGCAGCCTTAATTGGCACATTTCTCTCGTTTTTTAACTTCCGGTATTGTTACCCTTTCAAAATAAAAGCATCGCTTTTGAACAGATGACCTACCACAATAAAAGTGAGACAAAATGTAGGTCATTAACAGCATATTTAAAGAAAAAAAAATCAAAAACTCCATTATTTTAATCATTGATTACAATTTGGCACATCATAAAAAAACATAAAAATACAGCTTTTCAGAGGACTGTCAAAACATTAACCTCCAATAATTGAATCCATAGGTAGTTTATGTCTCAGTTTGCTGCATGATTTCACAAATCAACATTATCAAGTGGTTCCGAGCAGAAACCTAGTGCCCCATATATAAGACAACTTTTAATTACGTGTCTTAATTGTTGTAGGAAACTGTCTTTTCTTAATCTGACAGTGCCCTACACTGAATGTTGATCATTTGCAATAACAACATTCTACTGCAGGCAGATATTGTAGAAAGCTAGAGAAAAAAACATGTGCAATGGATGTCACTGAACATACAGTAAGTCCAGGCTTTTTTGCAAACGATAACATTCATTTTTAGCTGATTATTTTAAAATCCAAGAAATATTAGTACACCATCAAATCTAGTCAACATGACTCAGATCCTTCCCACTGATGCTCATTACTGAAACACCTCTACACAAGTGTGTAATGAGAAAATGCCTAAATCAAGCACACATGTAATTAATGAGTTGGAGCTGCATATGCATACCTCCAGGAGGCTGCTTGATGATGTTAACCCAAAGTTATGTTGATGATGTTATGGAGCAGTAACACAGATTTCTATGAGTTCCCCCCTCGGGATTGCACTGGATGTAAATAAGATAAATCTCATCTCAAGGTAAAAAAAACCCCACCAACTTCAGATTGGAAACTGTAGTTCATAGGATGAACCTCCTTGGGGAAGTAGCTTGGGATTGGAATCACACTGGTGCCTTTGTTACCACAGGCTAGTCACCAGGGAGGAGGAGACAACGGGGATGACTGGAAGGGAGCAACGCAGCCAATCAGGAACGGCTCCATCTAAATTACAGTACACACTCTACTGTTCAACTTAATAGCTGGGACATTGTTTTCCTCTCTTCCCCCGACTCTATGTCATTAGTGGAAAAAACATAGGGGGGTAGAAGAAAGCACAATGGAAACAAAGTAAAAACAACAGGATATGTAATGAGTGTGGCAACACGACCCAGATCACTACTATTACACAACGCGCTTTTGCTACAGTTAAACTATCATTTGATTCTGAAATCATCAACGCTGAAACAATAACATATGCAGATTTGAAGGAATGTTTTTACTCCATATTCATTATAGCCAGTAGTTCAGTATTAGCATATTGATTTAACTTGAAAATCAATCAACAGTCCTGCAGAGGTTGCACATCATACACCTGTCACAGTAATGAATTAAAGCCGTTTCTGACCCGAACATTTTTAATGGGTCATCAATCAAAGTGAAGAGACACTGTATATAAATGAAAATGTAAAGGTAATGCATTAGATAGAATTGCGAGCATGCTCAGAAAGTCTCAGGGGTAAATTATGGAGACAGGGTGCTTATCAGAATAGGTGGCCACCCCAGGGTCATCCTTTATTAACGTTTAGCCAGCATAAATCTATTAGATATGGAGCGCCCATTGTCACTGTACACGAGTGGACGAGTGGACGAGTGGACTTTGTGAGGACATCAGAGGACGTATACTGCCGGAAAGTGGGGCTTTGAAAAGGGGGAGGGAAAAAAGTGAGGCACGCAGAGCCTTAAAATAACGAGGAGGCAGACCTGTCAGCAGCATGGCTTAAAGAAAAAAATGAAGAAAAGGAACACATTGGGAAATGTCATAACTCCCCAGTCGGATCTAGCAACACTTGCAAAGAGATGTGGGTCACAATGTTCATGTCACACGCTTAATGTTCACGGACATCGTGGGAATCTGTTTAATGTCTCTTTAAAGAGACAAAAATAGCATCTACACATATCTTTTGATATCACTGTCTTGCTGTGAGAGGAAACAAGATGGCTTAATGTACTGTAAAAACAGAAATGGTGCCGACTCAAATCAGAGGAGTTGGTTCATTTCACACTCAGTTGGTTACATAAAAAAGAGCATCATTATTAATGTATGCAAGTGCATTGACAATTAACAACACAGTGGCGCTGCACAAACAGGTATGAAAACTCTCATTGCATATTTTAATGCCACAAGACAACACAAGACTGGCGTTAAAAAGACAGTTTAAATACCAGAGGGGGAAGAATATTCCTCGGCTCTCAGTTTACGAGCTGTGTCTGTTTTATTGCACCACGATCTGAGGAGAGGATGTTGATGGCTGGTCTCACAATTTATTGAGTCAGGACTGACCTGGTACTTTGCCGAGGTTTTATGGGTCACCAATATGGGTCACAGGTCATGAATTACTACCAAACAAGCTCATGCCAGTGACTTGTTATCCACCTGGGGACACTGAGGGAAAAAAACACCTAAATGCTGTTTGATGTCTGTGTATCTTAAAGGCTAAAGTAGTTCCGACATAAAAGTTACTTGTTTGTGAGGGATTTGAAATGGTTCAATCGATATTTTCACATAAAACAGATTAAAATCACTACATGTAATATGAAAAAGTCACAATAAAGTAATATATAATTTCCCCCTTAGCAATTGTTTTCTTCTCTGCTCTGTGGAGTCATTGTTATTGTGGACCACAGCTTCTGTTTGCTCGCAGCTCTCATCAATTCTGCTGTTCTGCTGTTTCCACCAAGAGCGAGCAACTGTACCACCAGAATGAAACAGCTGTCAAACAAAGTGGGCACGTCGCTGATGAACAAATCAGACATTTTAAAAAGCAAACACGTTCAAGCTTTGTGAGTAAACTAAAAAATATAATGATTGCTGCTGCAAAAACATCTGGTTAAAGTGTAGATTGTTCTCCATTTCTAAAAATGTTATTAAATAACATTTTGTTTTTTTTTAAATGATTCACTATATCCCAATTCTGACAAAAAAGTATGGGCCATCTGGTGTTATGTTTCTACTTATAAAAAGTGTAATGAAAATAATAATAATAATAATAACGATGGAACAGAAGCTGGCTGAAAAACACTTATAGCAAAGGAAAGATTGAAAAGATAGAAAAGATTAATCAAAGGTTTGGGCCTAAAGAGTCACATAAAACAGAAAAAATCCAATGAAATGTCTGCAGATACTATCAGTTAAAAACGGGTATTTCTGTCGTGTGATTGCTATCGTAAAACAAAGTGCAACAAGTGCATCAAAAGTAGTATTTCTCTTTTATTAAAACCAGCTTGTCTGTGTTCATAAATATCCAGTGATGTCACTGTAATATCAGTGACATGCTGACAGTCTTACGCATTAATAGACTTTAACAATACGTTTCTAAAAGTCTCTAAAAAAGTTACCTTAATACCATCTTAATACACTGTTACCAGTTGAGAAGATTAGAATTCAGAGAAGCCAGACAGTGTGACAGAACAGTCGTGTAACGGGAGGGATGTGGGCTGAAATATCGACTGAAATTAACCTAGATATATTAGTAATTAGATCGATGAAAATAATCATTATTATTATTATTATTATTATTATTATTATTACCATTACCACTTTACTAATAATAACAATGAGGCACTTTTATCTTCAACAGTGGCAGGAAACATATTATGTGAGGTCTATGTGGCTCTGTCAGCCCTACATGGCAATCACTGAGTGATTTCATTAATCCTTTGCCTTCATTCCTCTCTTTAGTCCCTAACATCCTGCACATAGAAGTTCTGCCACTCCCATGTGCACGCGGCATGATTTATTTATACAAGTGTTTCTCTGGAGATAGAGCTGTTACTCTCTTCCGCCATCAGTAAATGCAATCTCACCACAATATGGCTGTTGCAATTTGTCTTTATTTAATTCCCCCCATTTTCTTTCTCAGCCACTGCTGTTTGGGTCAGTCCCTCTCTCTCTCTCAGTCTGCCAAAAGTGGCCTTTAGGTTCCTCAGTACTTCATTTGTCACGTTTCACGCTTGCAGCAATATTTTATTTTCTTTAAATATGTATACTGTAACATTCCTGCCTCACTTTATCTTCGTCAAGAATTGCAATTGTTCGGTGTCAGCAGATGAAAGAAAATAAATGCAAATAGGCTTCTGGCTTTGTAATAATAATAATATTAATTCTAAAAGCCAAGCAACCACCAAGATGTCACAAATTGGTAAATAAGTGTTTTGTTGCAGGGATACCAAAATGAAATTACAGTTTCACCAATATAAAAGCAATTACCAAAATAAAATCCTAGTGGCTTAATTTTTCTTTCACTAAGTCCAAGGAAATTAGATTTACTGCCATTAGGGGAAGTAGTTTCCTGTGTTCATATGCTGACAATGTGGTTAGAGCTCTAATATGAATTCACTCGAGTAGCCACAGCCTGTGTAGGTGTGGCTGAGTTCCTCTTGTGGTCTGACCCAGCAGTGGAAAACTGGGCATCTGACATAAGGCGCTACATCTCAGGACTAATTACAGCAAGTGTTGCCAGGCAACAGCCGCAGCAGTTGGGGCCCTGAAGGTCCAGGGGTGGCCTTTAGTGGTCCAACCAGCACTAGTCAAGGCTGTGATAGATCTTCATATGTCCTCAATGACCCTCTGGCCCTGTGATTTAGACAAAGCACCAAAAAACTACGAACGGCTTACGAGACATTGTATGTCATGAATTTGAACACTAGTGGAAGGGTGTTCACTGAGTTTATTTATTATTTCTTTCGTGTTTTTTTACATGATTATTTTGTTGGTTTGTTATAACAATACAACACTTAAGGGTGATGTATTATGTATGTATTATTCGTGTAATTCCACATCACTGAATCCCTGTCTAACGCTTAGCCTCCTTGCATGACAATTACAAGCTCTCCTATGACAGCATGGATGCGTTCATCACTTGCCACTTGTCTTCCTCCCGTGCCCTATACCTGTCCCTGTCTCATTGTCTTATCCCCCGGTGAGTTACGTCTCTGGAAAAAAAGCAGGCTGCAGTCCCAAGACCGTCGCCTCGTAATTATCACCCTTGTTTTTTTTTTACCAAGGGGATCCCAACAAGCTAATTACTGTGGAATAATCACATGTTTGTCAAGACCCCTGCAAAGTCAGGTATGTGAGCCTTGTGTCTCCCGTCACACAAACACACACGGCCGCCCTCCCCTGTGTTCAGGAATACTACGAGTCTCTTGTTCAGAGGCGAGGCGCTCAGCTCGGTAAATATGCATTTTATAATGATAACTGGATAATTACCGTACATTGGCACAAATGAGTTGAGCAGTATGTCCAATTCCTGATTGGCAGGACCGCGTATGCCGCATGTCATTTCTGTCTGTAATCATGGTCTCTGTAAAATGAAGGTATGTCATTTGATGTTGCCACATAATCTTGCTTATTTTTTAATGGTTATGGGCCAGATGTGAGGTCAGGACAGCTTTTGGGGGTCACTCTCTAATCTCGATGTGGGCGCAACATTTGAAGATTATCTCATACCAAACACATACACACACACACACACATACACCCAAATGTGAAGTGCACATTTGGCCTTTATGTTGTGAAATATCACACACACACATCCATAATTAACAACGTGGTACTCAACGACGGCAAATATCATTTCAGTGTCAGACTCTAAAGGCCTATGTTCAACTGCGCTTGTTGATTGTAAACACACCTAGATTAACCTTTTATCATGTCATGAACATGAATAGTAAAAATACTACAATACATAAATATAATAATAATAATAATAATAATAATAATAATAATAATAAAAAATAGCCAAAATAAAATACAATATTATAATAATAATACATTTTCCAGCTGCTTATCATTTGTCAGAAACACTTTTTTATACGTTTTGCTTTAACGTAACATCCAAGTACTGACAAACACCACCAACAGCAGCAACAGTTGCTTATATTTTGTTCAACCCTCATCAAAACAAAAATAAAATATTGTTGTTGCATGGTACTGAAGTACTTTTTCATTTTTCCTTCTCCTTGAGTGTCTTTGTTCCCTATTTGCTTGTTAGTCATAAAAACAGGATGACGAGAAAACAAAATGTGTACGACAAAGGGACAATTAAGTTGTGTTAAGATGAGTAATGGCTCCTCATGTATTCATGGCCAATTACTAAACGTGCTGTAGTGCTATTACATGTGAAGATGCTGGGACAACTTCAATCCTTGTAAATCCAGTTTCTTTAACTATGAAATCGCTTTTTAAATATTCACCACTTTACAGAAAAACAAAACACGGAAAAAATTAAACCGTTGCATCATTGTCGTGTTTTGAACAGATGTTGCAAACTTTCAATAATATTCACTGTGGGAGGAGTTGGATGTTTTCCGTGATCGCAGCCTTATGCCTTCTACCTTCTTTGGTTTTGTTTTTAAAGAAAACATTGATTTATTTTGTTTCTATTCAGCTGCATCGACATAGAGCTTAAATATGCATAAAGACACAGTTTCTTACACAAGTTAAGCCAGCATCAACACTGCGGTGGCAGCTTTCCAAACACAGTTTATAGGAAACAAAATAGCTTTCTGAGTGGGGTCTTACTTAGAACAAGGTGCAGCTGGCAAGAAATGTTGTATTTAAAAGTAAAATGTTAAATTTTGCAGGGTCAGTTACGTATTTTATCTTATTCTGTCGGTGCATGTGTAATTACAAGGTGGTAGTTTTTTATATAAATTTGCAAAAACATAATCTGTAATAAGAACACACAGAGAGTGCAACACTTTGTCACCTGTGTTTTACATATTTTTTATTTACATTTTGATCCACTGGATGTGTATGGGCTGATGTTTTGACTATTAAGATAAACTGAGGGTAATATGACCTTTTCCCAGTTATAAGATTGATGTGTTTTTCAGTAAGGATTTGGAAGCTTACGGGAACTTGATGTTTTTGTCTCAGCAGGTCATTTTAGGATAAGGGTTGTCCACACGCACACACACATGGATTGTCTAGTATCAGTAGTCAAGTTTTGGGGAGAGATGCTGATCTAAACTGAAGTTTCTTTGAAACAGGACAAGATAAACTCATAAGACAAACAATAAAAGGTCCTTTTAAAAGGATCAAACAAAGGCACCGAAACAAATTCATGTGGAATTCTGAATTTAAGTGTTTAGATTTAAGAAATGTCTTCTTTTTTGGCATGTTTTTTTGTCATTGAGACTCAAACAAATGTCATTTTAAATATGCGTTGAACTGTTCATGTTTCAAATTTAACACACAAAATCTGGTGTTCATGTACAATTACAGTGTTTTTTTCCTCAATAAGACATTTTACCTTTCTTTATTTTGAATAACTGCCAGATATAGAAAGTTATTGTGGTGAAAATGGGCAAAAGCACTTGCTCACAGGACATTTTCTGGCCCTTTTATGGTTAAAAGGCGCACATTTTGAGGCTTGGGTGTTGGGGTTAAGACCGTACAGTAAGAAATCACACTTTAAAACAAATACAAAATGACTTCACTGAGGCAGCTTTCACAGAATTTGCAGGTGAAGCTAACGATCATGACATCATATGATGTCAATGCTGATGACTGTACTGATACACAACAAGCCACACCGGCCCAAAAACCAAAGAGCAAAGAACTAAGAGCGAGAGAGACAGACAACTTGTGAAAACAAAGACAATGTCGTTTCAGATAAGAAAGACTCTCCTAACTTGGGCAGGAAATTGTGAAGGACTACATCACTTTTAATAGAAGATGACTGAGAAATTACATCAGAACATAAATCCTGAATCACTGATTCCGTCAAATAGTCAATGATGAGTTACACCAAATCTAACTGCCAATTATTTTATACCACATGAGAAAGCAAGACTTAAGTGGTTTTAATGGAACTGAAAAGGAAAAAAAAAGAATTGTATTTATTTTATAGCACGTTTGTGGTCCTGTGCTATTTTGCCATTCGCATGCTACCTGCACAGCTGTCAGGAGAACACGTTCAGTGTCTTCTTGCCCAAGGGTATTTCAGCACGTACAGACTATAGGAGACAGTCACATCCCCCCCATGACCCGCTATACCATCTGAGCCGCAGCTGCCCACCTGTGTTGAGAGTGAAGACAATTCACCTGAAAGCTAAAGCAGTATCAACACTGCAAAGTTTGGTGAAAAAAAAAAAGAGGAACAGCTGAGAAGTGCTGAGTATTGCTTGGTGTTCCAGCATCCTAAACACTACTTTCCACAGTTGATTGACCACTTTAGTGAATATTCCATTTATTCCTGCATTAGCACGCAGTTTCCTTCCTCCACATCCCCCACCTCCCGCACCCCCACGGCTCGCCTTCCTCTCTCCCGACCTCTTACTGAGCGACTGTGGTCCTTGCAGTCCACCCGTCTGGTCATTAATAACGCTCCCTGCTCTGTTTTTCCTGCCAAACAGGGCAGTGCTTTCCTGTCACCCTGACACAAATTAATTCCCCTTATTTATCGTCTGGCACCAAGGACGGTATATAGGCAGAATAACTGTTTATGGAAGGGGGGGGGGGGGGGGGGGGGTCAAAGAATTATAGATGGCATGTTCTTGATGACAGGGCCATTTTGTTTCCTCTTATAAGACTCACGTTCAAAGCTATAATTTTTGGTACCAGAAAATCCACTGTCAGCTCTTTTGTTATCAGTGTGTAAATGAGTCATATTTATGTTTACATGTCGGGAATACACAGCTCAGAGTGATTGCGCACGGGTCATTCGTACCAACATTCTACATGTCTCTATTTTCCTATGATGCAATTTCATTCTTCCTTTATTTCAAATATATATTTTTTCAGACTGTGATATGGTCGGGGAAGTCTGAGCAGCATTAGGAAACTGAGCTGCCTCCATGATAACAAAGCCTTTCGCGGACTCTATGTGATGGTGTAAGCTGATGAAAAAAAAAGTGGGCCATGAGTCGGGATCGTTTCATCATACATAATATTGCGTTCATTAAATATAAATTAGTACATTGGTGAACAGCTGCAACAATCTGTAATTATGAGTCAAGCGCGACATGCGAACGGCACTGACGTTTGACACCATAAACAGGCATTCTACATCCCATCAAAATTCTGTCATAGAATTTCAATTACAAATGATCAACTATATGTTTCTAGAGAAAACTACATAAATATCCCTTCTTTTTTTTTACAAAACTGGGAACATTTTTATTAAACATCTGCTGAAATACAATGTAATTTGAAGTTATTGGATTACTATGTGAAATCACATTCATTTCTGCTGCAGTTCACATGATTCCTGTTTATGAAGCACCAAAAATAACTTAATAGCTTAAATAAATAGATATTTTGTCAAATACTGCATCGAAAAACAAATTACTTTTAAAGACGACTCCTACAATGACGTTTAGCCAAAAAAAACAAAAAACGATACCGTCTTTAATACATTTTCTTATTATAGTCACAAATAATCCAGCAGTTTACAGTTGACACATTGCACAGTATGGACTCCATGTCACTGTGTATATGTAGCATAGGTCCCATAGCAGCAGCATGTCTTCATTCAAATCTAAGCTGCCCCTGCTCCATTGACAGTGAGAAATGGATTTAATAGCAGGAGAACAGCATGTCAGCATTCTAAAGAAAAAAAAATGTTTTAAACTCATCTCTGGATCCCCCGGGGTTCTGAAGTGGGGGGAGGATATTGGAAAGATTGGAAAATACCAATGTCAACATAGGATTCAATTCTTTCCCTTAGTAATGTACATGATTCATTGTCCGTTCACTGTGAAACCGTGTAGCGTCACGGCGATTCTTGGTGTAACATTTCAAGTGCTTATAGAGTATTGAAGATGCCCATGATGTACTGTATATTAACTGAAAACTGGTGTTTGATTGGGTGTATCGCTGTTCCTGTTGTGTCGTACTGCTGCTAATTATTCTCCAGCTCCAAATGTGTGTTGAAATGACTCACTGAAGAGGCATTTGATTATATTTAAAAGCTGATGGACGGCTATGATGATGCTACCTCGCCTGCATTTCCAGCCAAACATGCTGTGCCTCTGTAATAAGCTGTTTCAGAGCAAAGTTGTCGTGCTGTTCATGCAAACAAATGGGACAAAAAGGATGGGCGAAGTAGAGCAGCATAGCATCCTGCCTTTTCAGAGGAAATATGTCAGGGAGTTTATGAAGTAGTTAGAAATAATTTCCCTCTAAAGCTACACTCTAAGCTCGGGCACTGCTATAACTGAGCAAGAGGCAGTTCAGAAGGAACAGAAACCCAATCAGAACTGCATCAGGTTCTTCATTGCTTTATCACATCAGGGAACAAACAACATTCAAAGGAATTTGTTGCTCTGTTATCAGGTGAATCTTGTAGTGGAAGTGGAAACACTCTCCATCAGAGCAGTTTTAAAATGAAGCAATGGAGGGAAGGTAGGTCCATGGCTCTCTCAGCCATAATTGCGCAGCGCCCGATCTAGCTGTCGTCTCTCCAGGGGAACAGTAGGCAGCTCAGGGGCGTGTTGTTATATTTCACACTTAATGATGTGCAAGGCATCCTCAGCTCTTATCTCCAGGTCTATTTTAGTCCCTGACACAGCCTCCAAATTACACCTTAACAGCAAAGGCAGCTCCAGCGATGGTAAATGGTCAAATTAAAATAACGCTTCTCGAGAACCACACAGCGCTGACAAGTTAATACCAAAAAAACAAACTTCATCTCTCATATTTTTCTGTGACATGAAAATGTCACAAAAAAAGCTGCTACAAAACAATTCATAACGCACTATATTTAAATTATTCAGTTGGAATTTCAATACATTTATATATATATATGTACACGTATGTATACACACTGTCTGGATATTATTGTTTGTAGCCAGGATATATATTAAAAATAAAAAGCATGGTGATGCATATTGTTAAGTAAAAAAAAATAAGAAGGTGTAATCATCACATCTCATATCTGTGATGACATTCATTTTAAACTGGCTTGATTTTACGTTAAACAAGTTCAGGAAATATGCTTTTATTTATTGTATATTATTGTATTAATCTCTAAATGCTGCACAGTGGGTATGTGTGCTATTAAACTGCCATTAAGTCTCGTACTCAAATTAAAGGTGCTTTGGCTTTAAATAGTTTAAAAAGCAGATTTCCCAGCAGCAGAAAAACTACAGTATTTATTCATTATTAACAGTAGCTCCCTGTATGCATAACTTAACAACAACTATTTATTTATCAATGGTTCATAGACTAGTATTTCATCAACCAAGGAACATAGTCAGAATTCAACCTATAGGTAATAAAGACACTTTCTAACTGAAATTACACTGGGATTACTGTTACAGCACTTTCGCTTGCCCAGTCAAGAATTTGAAAACATCACCCAGGTTTTCAGTACATTAATTGAGGTTAAAGTTGTTTAAAGTATTTTTAAAGCTCTTAATTGTCTGACTTACAAAATGTATTATCTTTTATCCCAGCTTGCACTTTCAGATTCTCTGACGGGCTTTTTAAGTCTTCCAAATTCTCAGGGGGGGCCCGAGCTTTTGAAGTAAAAGCCCCACGGTTCTGGAACTGCCTGCCTGAAGAAATAAAGTAATGTTAGTGCAACAAACCATAATGCATTCCGTTTGTGCTTTTTTCCCTCCCAAATTTGACTTATTTCTAGTTGTTAATTTGATCATGATTGACATAATATATCTCTCCCAAATCATTGTTTTGAATATTTTATACATTTTTATAAATGTTGATATTTTTATGTTTCACTCTTTACTGAAACTATAGCTTAAATGTCACCATTGTCAGCACAATTAAACCACAATAAGCCAGACAGACAGACAGACAGACCCAGGATATGAAAGAGTTTTCTTGAAGAGAGCACTCGATTGCTCCTATTTAGGATTCAACTTTGTATTGAGGTTTGAGTTTTAATTTCCTGTGGGTAAAGTCACGATTCTCAACACCAGAATTTAATATTAGTGAGAAGAAAATCTCCAAATGTCTGACAAAGACGTGCTCTGTGACGCTGACTGATGTAATCTACTCTCTTCAGCATCATCGGCGTTAACTTAAACCAATATTGGCTGGAGCTTTTGCCAAACACTTCAGTTCCTAACAATGCCAGAACATCTTCCCCAGCAGAGGTTAGGGATAATGATTCCTCTCATAATGTATAATTATGTAAAATAAGTTGCCCAACAGAGGCTGTTACCTGGAATAATGGGTATATGTACATATATATATATATATATATACAGTATATACATGTTGTCCCTCATAGGACAATCTAGTCCCACAAAACCAGAAGGACAAATAACAGCTGACAAAATGAAAATGAATGCTCCATCTGGGCTTGATTCAGACAGTCAGTTTAATTCTTGGGAGCCTTGTTGTATAGTTGCACGTTCATATGGGGACACGGATATTTTGACAGCTCCCCGTTGACCTTCACCTGAGCTCAGGGACAGGGGAGTTATGGCATCAGCAGAGCCATCTACAGGCAATATATTTACGGTTTGTAGTGTCATTCTCCAGTGGCAGCACAAGGTTTATCGAGCATTAACGGCAAACATATTACTTGTTTCATTTTTGCAATGGAATTGTTTTTCATCAAATGTCAAACAATTTGCTGGCGAATTGTCTTTATCATCCATTTAAAAAAGGCAGTAGATTAAGTTTCACTGTGTGTAACAACTGAGCGACACATAAAGCATAACATTTAATTCTAAGAGCATAGGTTTATTGTGAATTAACTTCTAAATCAAGCTGATACACTGTACCTAATAGAATTTAAATAGTGACGTACAAACTTGCAGTAATTGCTGTGACACATTCACCGAATTTAGTTCTGAATAACTTCAAAACTTCAAATCAATGAATCCCCTCCTTTATTTATCCCACTGTGATTTGCTACAATATACCGAGACAACTGTAACACAGACCAGTCATTTCTTTGTAAGATTATCATTCCTCAAGTAGCTTAATTGTAATAAGAGGTTTTGTTGAGGCTTGTACAAATCGCACGACTTACAGTGATAGAGATCAGGGAGAAATATTATACTCAAATACTAAAGGGAATAACCACAAATGAAACAATTAGTTTCATCTATAATTCATGAGAGGTGTGAATGCCACCAGAGAGAAGAGATGAGGATGATATGTTCTTCATTTTATCCCATGATATAGATATTATGACTCCTGCAACACACCTTTTAAATCTTTTTTCTACTAAATGATCTTGTTTACAAAAAGATGAGAAGTGTTGCATTAAGATATCATTTAAAATACAATGCTGTCATCATGGACAGTTAAAAACACGTTTAATAATTGAAAAATGGAGAAAGCTACTTAATCATTGTCAACCAGAGCATGAAAAGTGTTAAAAATGAATTACATTTAGATGTATTCAATTCTCAATGGATATATTTTCTTGAAGAAATGTGAAGAAAATCACGTAAATATTGACTACAACGTCTTTCAAAAGTACTTTTTTCCCTAATGACACTGTGAAAATGTCAGTATATGGATTTTTAAAGGTTATACAGTACCAATCAATCCAGGTCTCACTTTTATTTAAAGTGCAACAACTTGACACTCATCATTGCCCTAAATCCCAGATTTTATTTCTGCTTGCGTGTGTTCTGAAAAGTAGCCTGGTATCAAAACAAGCCAAAACAAGCCGACCTGATGTCGAAGTCACTGATACAGCAGATAGTGAGGTCAAATAACCTCCCGCTGTCTTTTATATATCGGTTTTCTCTTAAATGAAGAGCAATGAACGACGGGGGAATCAAATATGAGCAGTGCAGAGGGAAAGGCTTTACATTTTATACAATTAAGCAGGATGGCTTTAAATGTAAAACTTGTGTTGCTGCCATTTTCCGGCATATTACGCGACGCCGTACTGAGCACAGCTGCTGTTTTTTAATTACCAGTGGACAAAAAAACGAAAATTTATTTACTGTCTATGAAAAGAGTTGAAAGTTGCAGTGAATTTCTCTTCATCATGTTTTTTTTCTGTCCGCCAAAAGTATCGCTGAGCAATAAACTAAGCAAATTAAACACATGGATAAAATTACACAGCGAAAAGTGTCCAGCCTTCAAATTAGTGACCCAGTCAGCACTCACTGTAGATGAATCCTGTCGTTCTCTCAGAAACAAACTCAAATGTTCAAAAAAGATTTAACTGAGCAACAATAACAAAAAAAGCCTATGACAGCAATAAAGGACATAATATGTAGTCTGTACATGTTAATGTACATATATAGTACAATAAGAACTTAACATCTTGCGCTTAAACACGCAATCATGATTAATAGCGGCATATTTTGCCATTAATCTCCACATCTGTGGGATCTGAGCAAAAATCATCATCAAAGTCTAGTACATGTACATGAGCGACTCAAAAACGGACATTTAATGAGATGCTGCCTTCACTATGATAAGGAATGGTTGATACTGTGTGGTTATTGTGCTGTTGTGGAACCTACAAGTCATGTTACTTCTTTGCACAGAGGGGGGAAAAAAAATACCTGTTTGCCAAAAGAAAAACGAGGAGGGAAGGGACTTTTTTTTTCTTTTTTTTATGTACATCGAAAGGGAGTATACAAGTCTCTCTTTAAAGAATGGTTTTGTCCCTCGGGACATGTTGGTCTTGAGTGTAATGACTCTCAGTGCAGACCTCCTGAGACAAATTGCCACTGACCCCCATGGATTTTTCAGGGTACACTCGATTGGAAACGGACTATTCAATTTCCCCCAGGGAGCCTTGCCATTTCCTTGCTATGCATCACTGAAACAGCATTCTGTGAGAGCAGCTGGACAAAATTATTCACAGAATGGTGCATGCAAAAACTCCCAATTACAGTGTATTATAGTTCATGTACTAAATCAATCACAGAAATTGGCAAAAGCTGACTCTTCTGCGCATTCAAATTGAGCGACACATTGTTTTTGGGAGGAGACATAACCTGACAGTATAATAATTCATTTGAAAATAGCTAAGCTACTTGCTTGCGCTCCTAAATAACCGACACAAAGCAGCACTGCAATAAAATACATCACTCTATAAACATGTATAATGAGTGTTTTGATCTTATATCTCAACATATAAGAGGCATAAAAGTGATTTCATACTCGAAATACATCACTCTATAAACATGTATTATGAGTGTTTTGATCTTATATCTCAACACCTAAGAGGCATAAATGTGATTTCATACTCTACAGTACATCACAATAACGCCTGGCATCCTTCCACCAGTGGAGGCCAGTAAAAATGGCCATAATCCATTATCTCAAAGCTGGAATATAACTAAACAAACCGACATGCAAACGATTCATTTCACAGTCTACAGCTCCAGTATAGGTATCTGGCTTTTATCTGTTTTCTGCTACGATTCATCCACTCCTTTCTGCGGGCCAAGAAATAGAGTTTTTCATCACTGCGGTCTCTCACCGGCATCGACCGGCAATATTGATCTGGAGCAGATCTCCTTCCACTCTACCTGGGGAGCCAGATGAGCCTTGTTCATATTGATCCGACGCTTTTTATTCTTCTTCACTCGACCCCCCCCCCCCCCCACTAGATTTGGAAAAGTCATCTTTTGTCATAAATATTCTTTGGGGAGCGACGTTGATAAATGTTAATCCAAAGTCTGCTGTCGTGGATTCTGTTGTCATGTGAAGAGACAGAAAAGTGCCTCCAAAATCTGAAAACCTGTCAGTTGTGACAGACCAGAGATGTGAAGGAGAGAGTGATGACGCTGACGACAGTGGCGACAACTGTGGGTGTCGCAGCACCGGGGCCCGTGTTGAGAGGCGGGTTTGGGATTTATAATCTATGCTGTGCTACAGAGTTTGTGTACCACTGTTCCTGTTATGTTATTTATTATATAAACCCTCAACCATGCATTCATACCTCTATCATGGTTTCCTTTTTTTGAGGTAAAATCGTTAGCAAATAAAAATAAATAAATAAAACTTATTCCAAATAAAATAAATACAAATATATATTTTGTGGTATGCTTCCTCTATAATAGATTGAACTGATGAATGCTGGGTACTATATTTGTTTGTTGTCCAACCGACAGTTGTCCAATGTCAAGTCTCTTTTTCCATCATGTGATGAGACAATGCGTACAAGGTTTAGGCGCTAAATCTGTGCATACAGGCAGGAAATAACGAACAGGAGGAGAAAGCAGCTAAGCTCCCTAAATTAGATCCTTTTGGATTATTTAAGAACAATCTCCAACCCATGGTCGACTCCCCTCCTAGTAGCAGTGCAGCAGTGCCACAACAGCCGACATCCACACAGCTGCCTGCACCGCTGAGTCAACAACCAGGTATCTTAAGGATAGCAAAGGAAATTGAAAGTTGGATTGTGCGTACTGTTCACCATGCAAGCTATTTGGAGACCAACGTTCACCCCTCTATAATAATGCATGGACAATGAAAATTGAACTCCATGAGTCCTCTCAGTTACATGTTGGAGCCTGTGTGGCGTATGAACAACGGAAACTCCACGGCACCATTGATGTGCAGCTGGAGAAGGACATGCATAAAGCTGCACTCTTTCACATTTCATGTGAAACTAACACTGGCTATTTGCAACCTATCCTTCTCAGGGACACGGGGAAACATTGGTACAACTGAACAGTGGAAAGTTTCTCGCAATTATCGAGCTGCTGCTCCAAGTTGTGACCCTGTGCTGCAAGAGCTGCTCAAACGGACTGAGGGTTCATTTAACTACCTCAGCCCTGCCGTCCAGAACGAGCTCATACTGTTTACATGTCGCAGCATGTTCTGCTGTGTGTGACAATAAGGCGAGTTCATTCTCTGTATGACCTATACATTGCAAAAAAGAGGCTTTTCTCTGCAGTAAAGTGGTTTATCGGATCAATTGTGTATAGTGCTGTTTTTTTTTTTACATTGCCATTGCGTGCACTATAGACTATTATTACTATCCAAACACTTGCCTATTTTTCAATTAGAATTGCTGTTGTGTTATTGCAAAAAAAAAAAAAACACAACCTTTTTTGTAAGTCAGTGGACATTTCAGCACCACGGTGACATTGAACAGCTCCTCTGCTCTGGCTCAAGCTTTGTTTTACCTCTCAGCACTCTGACCAAGCGCTGTCCATGGTTCTGACCGCTCCTCCTTTGACTTTTCCCCTCTACTTTTCCAATACAAAAGCCAAAGTAAAAGGCCACATAGTTGTTTATTATATACTGTATATAGTGTGTGTTCTGTGTTGGAGTTATTAGTAACTAGCAGGTATATAAAAGCTTGCACTGGTACCTGTCGTTACAGTGTTACACCACTGCCTGATAATGACATTGAGGCTGGTGTACAGACGCAAAATATGACTATCAGGCAGACAGAAACATTTTTACGCCCAACAAGTATGTCCAATTTCCCTCAAAAAGAAAACAAAAATTAATAATTGGTCATCAGACTGAATATTTTTTTTCCTGTGTGCGTTATAATCACATGCCTCTCAATATTTACCACATTCTTGCCACAATGTACCCCTTCATCCTTTCTCTAGCCATTCCCCTCTGCTTGTTCTTCAGAGAGAGAGAGAGAGAGAGAGAGAGATGTCTCTCTGTCCTTCAGTCCTGCACAGCCTCTTAGTCTTCGTGTCTGCCCCTCTGAAGCAGAATCGGTAATGTGAGGAGATTTAGTGTCGGCTTGCCAATCTGCTATGTCAAGATACACAAATCTCACGCCAGGCAATTACAGGCCTTTTTTCTTTCCTTCAGCACTGCAAGGAGTCTGTTCTTGATGGGTCACAGAGGCAGTTTGTACAGCTGGAGAAACAATTACCCTGTTTGTAACAAACACTGAGGGCCCAAGTGTGGTGTACGGAACAAGTAACCTGGCAAATACAGGAATGAAAGCGACATTTGTTGTCCACATTGACACCTTTGGCAAACAAAAACGTAGACGATTTTAATTTTCCTGAACTAAAATTGTTCGAATGAACTTAGAAAACCTTGCTTTAAGTGAATGTAAGCTATAAGTAAGAATACATTTCTACTGTATATGTCATTATTTGAGCATGCCCCATTATAGTTTGCAGAATAATTATTCATACTTCTCCCTTTACTCTGGCATGAATCATGATTTTTACACTAGGGCGAAAGTAATTATAGGTGTAGAAATTATTTTGACACACTTCCTGTAACATTTTCTTCTCAGTGCGTACATGCAGTACAGTATACTGTGGCACCACTTTCCTTTCTCCAGTAGGACGATTCATTTGTGTCAGAGCCAATATTTGTGTAATTAGGTGTTAGTGCAGCAAACTACAATTCATCATTAATTATATTATTTGATTTGTAAATTTTCCACCAATACATGCAATGATATTCAAAGCACACTTCCAAGTTTTTCAAGAACTGACGTGCAAAGCTTTAAAATTTAGGTCTGTCAACAGAGTTATTTGCTGAGGCTTGCAAAAGTAAAGGTTTTCTAAAAGACTTGAGGGTTTCTCAGCAGAAAAAAAAAAGCAGGTTTCCCTTAAAGCACTGTTTGACACTGTAGATACGGAAGAGATTTGCTGAATGTGTTGACCATAAATCACCAGTAAACTATTACTATATTGCTTTAATGTTTTATGCAATATTATTACAACCCTTTGCTTATTAGAGGGGAAAAAAAACTAGGAGATACTGATTCATATGCAGTATGTGCTTCAGTCAGGCTTCTCAGTTTAGGATTTCAGAACAGATGGCGATGATGATACCCATATGCCAAGACCTCAGGAATAAACCTAATTGAGTTTTTGTTGAAAGTCTGAGTCAGCTACTCAAAGAGCATTTCCACAAACATTTCACATGATGAGAATACAGATGACCACTCGCTGCATGTTGCTTTTAACTCTAAGTATGCCCTCCAGCAGACATAAGAAGTCAGATCTTCAGAAGCACTCGGGCCCACCTTCAATAAAGGACATCTAGCTTTTCTTAATTAACAAAATCTGACTCAATGAAATGAATATGAAAAAGCAGCGTTCGTGGACATGATTTATGCATATCATGTTAAAGCTGAGGGAGTAAGTGAAGCTGAAAGTAACATTTCACTGGCGGTGTACCCGTTTTCACGTGGAACTACAAAGGCAGCATCTGCTGTTGATTCAGCACACACCACATGCTGTTGTGTTACCTGTCAGATAAAGATGGCAAACAATCCTTGGCAAGTTGCACTCCATCATGCTATTCTCCATTATTTAAAGTAACTTGTCAGGGTCTGATTGCAATGTGCTGACTCCGTGGCTAAAAACATCAAAACATCCCTCCCATCATCTACTGAAAAAACAATCTTTCCAACCGACAGCATAGTCGTCAATATCACACAACGAGCAACGCAGCCGAGATGAATAAGAATGTGTTCCATTGTTTTCTAACTGACATGTGCCTGTACAGTCATGTGTAAAAGTAAGTTGTTAGAGAGCTATCATCTCAATCTACCTGTAAAGAAAAGCTGTGAGACGACACAGGCCATATGTGAACCCACCACTCTGCTGCATTCTCCTCTACACTCTGGTACAAATGTCACCTCACTGAGGTCGTACCAGACAAAATCTAATGACTCCGGTACTGTGTCTAATGACAAACACTAAGGCCAGGAGCAAACAGTAAAGCTGCTGTGATGTATATACTTACTATACAGAATGATTCATGGAAAAAAAAAAAAAAGAAATTACAATACAAACAAACGAAGCAGACAAGATAATAACCTCACTCACATCTGCAGAATGAGAGTTCATGAACTACTTCTTATTTAAAGCAGATATTGTGAAGGTATTGCAAATATTTGTTTAAAGTATCTGAGTTGGAATAATCTATTGAGAGATGTGCAGGGTTGCAAATGGCAAAACTGCAAGGTCTCATCCAAAATACCATAAACTACAGGTTTGGATGTGGCACTAGAAAATGCCCACATATTACACATCAAGGCCTATTTCACAAAAAACACTCCTCCTACAGCACTTACCCCCTGAGCTGTGCTGTATCCCTGCTTAAGTATTACGCATTACAGTACCATGCAGTAAGAAATGCATTTGCACACGTCCTTAAAGACGCCTTTTCTTCATGGCCGAGTCACATGTACTGGATAAGACTGGTGCCTGTTGTTGGTAGAGAGCCATGGCCTTTGTTAAAATCTAGTTGTATAACAAACTTTTATCTAACTGCATTGGTATTAGGTAATGTTAATTAAGGGGGTTTTGGTCAGTGACATTATTTTCTCGACCTAGCCTTTTGAGTTTCATTCACTATCATACAACAACTAAGAGATCCATCTTTGGTTTATTTATATGAAGTATTTATTTATTTATTTCTTTTTTACTTAACACCCACAAACCATGGTACATATGAGAATATAACTGGATGCACACACATTGAACTCAAACAGTGTAATAAATCATCAGAGTAATAAACTAAAGAGCAAAATGTTCCCGGCAAACTTAAACTGCACCATTTCTGGCTTGTAGATGGTGGCTACACATGAGTCCTCAATCACTATTTGTTGGTACCAATCAGCTTTAAGTGTTTGGTGTCTAGTTGAAAGCACACGCTGCATAATAAACAGAGGAGGCAATACCGCACAAATTGAAATTGTCATATAAACTACAAAAACACATGTGCAAACAGATGAGAAACCAAAATTCTCTAGGAAGTATAATAAAATAAAAATAGCACTTAAGTAATAGCCTAGATGCACCTGTAAGCCAGCCAGCACAGCCCGCAGTTAACTCTTAAGCCACAGTTCATGGCAGTCATTGTGATGACAGCAATTAAATGCCCGGTGATTTGTGTGTCCGTGGTATTATGATTTATCCCGCTGTGCGGCCTGCACTCGAGAGCTGATGGGAACAAGGTTTTATGAATCTAGTGGCAGTGCACCAGCTGAAAGCCCAATACATAAACCAGCCTGTCCTCAAAGGAGCCGGCGCCATCAAACAGAGGATAAACTGCACAAGTGGTTAACATGACACAGGAGGAGCTCAGGGGGGCCTAACATAATACACAATATTCACACAAGCTTAACGCAGACAATGAACACAGGTCCCTATCCTCAGCTCAGGATTGAATAGTCAAATGGGCAATATGTGCTGTTGACCACACACTACACTACACTACTGGACCGACTGTAGGTTTTCACTCTGTGCTGCAAACACGGACAACCATCCAAGGCCTGAATTAGAAGCTTTGTGCAACGCATGTCAAATTTGTACCTTGTCAGCATTCTCTCACTCTCCCCCTGTGGCTTTCCGTCTGCTACATCAAAGCTGGGCGTTTGGTCCCGTGTAGTAAAATCCTGCTCGTTATACAGTATGTGACGCCTTACACTGTGCGATACATCACCACAAACTATTTCAGAAGTATCAAACGCTCATTTCAAAGTACGCCACGTATGAAATGTGTAAAACTCTACATTGTCTAAGTAATTATCATCAATTGTCATGTGGTTATCATGTACACATGTGCTGAAAATTAAAATGACACTTACCTTAAGAAATGAGGGAGGGACTGGGGGACAGTGTGCATGCGTGTGTGTGTGATTTGTACACTTGCAGCATTATTTTACACAGTAAATTAAAAAAAACAATACACTGTACTTTCACAGTTTGACTTACCTGCTCAGATGACTCACAAGTATTTGTATTTAATAAAACACACTAATGCATTTATGGTATAAAGCAGGAGTCGCCAACCCCAAAAATTATAGGAAAACTAAATGCACAATGACCTTATGCCTGATCTGTGAGCGTCATCCTCTTTTGTGCATCAGCTGTAAAACTGTTGTAGTAGCGTGAGGCTGAATGGGAGGAAGAATTTATTTTTTGCATCAGTTTAAGACAAGTGCATATGACATATGTAATGTCACCAAACTCAAGCAGCCATGCGTGAACTTCCTGTTTAGCTTCAGACCGTGTTTGGAAAGCAGTGTCGCTGCACTCTTATAACAATAAGCTTCACAGTTTACTCTTATTAATGACACTACATATGATCTACTGTGTTGATATTTCTTCATACTATGAACATAATTCTGTGATGTAAACAGAAACCAGGCCATATGCCTCTATAACTTACAGTTCTTAAAGAAAAGGGCAAGAACGGATTCATATGCCAGAGTTTGCCTAAATAAAAGGCCTTTAGTTGGAAGTATTTTGGCATTTATTCCTCTCGATGCTTTAATAGACCCTGACCTCGGCCTTGGGCTCAAAAAGGTTGGTGACCACTAGTATAAAGAAATAAAAATATACCTAATGTCTGCATGTGAGTTTGTGAAACTAGAGGTAGTTACACAGTAAAATGTCCAAGTGCCAACAAGAGCAACATAAAATTAAAAATGATATCTATTAAAAAAAAAAAAAAAAAATTGAGGTAAATTGTAGGTGGAACACTTGAATTTCATCGTGCTCAAGCACTTTTCAAATTGTCAGTCGGGAAATTTGATTTCACACAATTTGCAATTTAGTTAATAGTCAAGCACACTCGATGACATTCAAGTTGCCCGTGCCTAAATCAGGTCATGAAAACGTCTCGCTTTATTTCATTAAACCAACTGGAAAGAAATCAAAGTTTTACCTTGAATGCCCAGCAGGGACCTTACAAGCCAAGCTTCCCCTCTCTGCCCTGAGGAGGAGAGTCAAATGGGAAAGATCAGAAGTCCACTTACCCCACAGAGAGTAGAGGATCACAGCCAGGATGGAAGGCCCACAACACTATGATCAAGCTTCACCCGCAACCCCAAAAAAAAACCATTATTTGAACAAAAACACAGTTTTGCAGTTACACCTGGGTGATGGTAGTGAATGCGCATGAACTACAGGACAGACACTATTGACTTCAAATGACTGCATGAGTATCATTTATGATTCCCATGCATACAACAGAAAAAGACACAGTGAGTACAGCTTTGACAAGGTGAATGCAAGGCAGAGGCAGCACCTACCTTGGAGAAAGCATTATTTATTATTTTTTTTAAATGCCGGTGACTTTATATACTTCCTTTAGCATGAGTATGAGTATGCAAAAACACTGATCTCATAGTTGAATGCTTTTGAATAATTGAAACAGCAGTACCTTTACTTTTACCTATGAGAATTGATGAAATGTCCCATGAAGAAAGCAGATCCCAGACACAAAGGGAGAACAAAAGGAGAGGAGACACCGATAAGTGCCATGGTCAAGTTGGAGAAAGGACAGAGGAGTGGAGAAAGAGGCTTGATGGCTACATATGTATAATATACGAGGTAATGTGTGACCGCAAATGGAGGTTTAAATTAGATATGAAGAGGGCACAGAAATGGGGATGATAAGAGAGAATGTGTAGACGTTCCCAACATGCATTACAGTGGCATGGACAGACGAGGATTATCTTAAAGATTCAGTAAGCCATTTTCCACTGCCATGCATTGTGCCCTAATAATGTTATTGCAAATGTCCCTTTACTTGAGCAACAACATAATAAAACACAGGAGTGGGAAAGTAGACGTGAATAATTAAAAGCACAAACAGAAAATACGGAGAGAAATGACACGGCAACAAAAGCAGAGAGCGGAGTGATTATCAACTGTGTCGTTCAAAAAAGAGAACAAAAACTACAGCCACTACCCATATCTGAAGCTTCAAGCACCGAGCATTAGAGCCACACACAGACATTTTCAACAACAAAAGGAATGGACAATGGAGGTATGATGGGATAAAGGAACAGAGCCCATACCTTGGTCGCCCATCATCAGGTATGCCAGACCTTAAAGGAAAACAAGAGCACAGTCAGCAGAGAACAAGGGATCATGGGAAACTGTGCGAAACTGTCACACAGGCATCTCCGTCAGAGCAGATGTCTGTGTTATTTCAGGAGTGTCGGGGCAGGGAGAGAGTGGGACGGAGTGAGAGACAAGAGGAGTATGAACAAGACAGGGTGGGCACGATGAACATTTGGTCAACCGAAGCAGGTTGCAATGCGTCATCAGCCACTTACGAGATAGCATTCAGATATTTATATTCCGACTGAGTTCTCAAGACGAGGAAGTCTGCAAACGTGCTCCTCCCACGTAACACTGGCATAAATCCCTACATATATACAGTATATATAACTGAAGACTGTTTAACCTTAACCTTCATCAACAACAACAACAACAGTCAAGTGTCCATGTAACATTTGAGTTAAATAGAGAAAAATAAATGAAAGAATAAGCAAAAATGTCTGTATCCCTGCTGTGTGATAATTAGAAGCTGTTCAAGGAAAGGATGCCAAGTTGACTGCAAGCGATTCAATTTCTGCTCCTTCCCATTAATGGGCTCTTTGTTGTGCAATAACGCATACATTGTCATTAGCCGTTTCAAAAACATGTGCTAATGTCGGCCACAAATCAGCAAAAGTCTCACCGAGAATGTGTCACTATTTATAGCAGTATGCTCACCCAGATTTTATTCATACTCAACCCAATAAAACCTGCATATCCAAATAAGTGATTAAATACCCACGCTCATTATATCACGAGTGCAATTACCATGAGCAAGCACTGAGGTACGCAGCAATATGGCGAGCTAAATTAAACTTTGGGCACTTGTTGTGTCATTTGGCTCAGATAATCATAAACCAAACATTGTTTTAATTGTGATTTAAGACTTCGCAGTAACGGTGACATTTGAGGATGATTTGTTTTACTTGCAATTAATTAAAAATAGAGATAAAAAGCATTGACAGTTGGTTGCTTATTTTATCATTTTAAACACAAATTAATTTTCCATCAGCTCAAATGTTTTGGCTCTGAAAATAAAATGATGTACAACAAATAAAAAGATGGCCAACAAGAAAAATTATAAAGCAGAAATTAGGGGGAGGAGAAGCCAGCAATTACTTACCATCCTGGTAATATCAATACCATGACCAGCATTAAGCAGTGGCTTACAATTGTATAGGCATACATTTTTTTTTAAGCAATAATGAAAAGTAACAAGTGCAGTGATATACCCACCTTCTTTAGGGCTGTCTTCTGGAAGCACGGACAGGCAAAGAGAAAGAGAGGAAAACATTCATTAAGCAGCATGCAGACTAGTACTGGCCATTGCATGTTGTAACCATGCAAGACATTTAACATCACATGCAAGTGACCTATTGTACCTATTGTACCTCGAGCAGAGTGAGGGCATTTGTGTATTTTCCAAAAATACAGGAATACAGAAAAGAGCCGCGACTGAATGAGCCCTTTTTAAAATATTCCATACAACCTTAAATTACTTTAAACAAGTCTGTGGCATTGAGCAGGAGGCATATGAGGAGCACATGATCATGTTGTTATTTTATTACTTTATTTGACTTTTTTTTTTCTTACAAACTCTAACTATGATATCAATAATCCAATTCAGCAGACTCAAAGGAATCCGTAAACAGCGTTCTATTATTATTATTGCTTTTCTTGCTCTCTCTCTTCTTAATTGAGAAGCTGCTCCGTAGTCCACATGTGATGAAGTGCACCGAGAGAGAAAATAACCTAAATAAATAGAGCTGGTTGTAGTAAAGCAACGGCGCCTCTACGGTTTCAGAACAGGCAGTGGGGGTCTCGTGTTACTGGACCTCTACTCGGGTGATTTGGTAGTGAAAGCACCGATCAGTGAGCACATACTGGAAACATGTTTTTATTTTATTTTGTTTTAGCAATCAAGGTGAGGTTTGTGGAGGTGGGAAAAGTGTTGTGTAAAATCTGTCACTCTAATACAAGAACAAGAGAGAAATCTGCAGGTTGGTCAAGTACTAGGTGAGGTACGCATCATGCTACCAGTGGGGAAAATAAACTGTTTTCACACCATTATGTGACTGGAAGCATGCAAACCCAATGAAATCAGAGTGTTTTTGTATCAGGCGCCATAGACTTCCTATGCAAGGAACCATTTTGTTCATCATGAAGTGCTTCTGATTTGTTTGGAGATGGAATCCTTTTCAAATATCTTAATTTCAAAAGTTAAAATGCACAAGATAATACTATACCATACTGTTACTTTTCCATAAAACAATAAGGAACTGAAATGATGCATGCAGTGTCTCCAACAAAAATGGTCCTGCCAGTCCAGTTACTGTAACCATGCAGCCAGATGGATACAAAACACCTTATTTCCACTCAAAAAAAAAATAACCTCCTACCTCTTAAAAATGGTTTCTTACCCAGATGTAAGCGATTTTTTTTTGTTTTTTGACCCAACACTTACCATTGCCACTGGGGGTTCCCTTTCCAAATCAGACACCATGCACAAACACCAAATCCAAAATCATAATTTTGTGAACAAATTACAAGACGAGCATTTCTTTCACACCACAGGATTGATTCATTCAAATTTTTAAATCAAATTTTGTCCGGGATCATAATCAAACTATTAAGTGCACTTTGTTCACAAAATGTAAGCGTGATGATGATGATGATGATGATGATGATGATGATGATGATGATGAGACACTCGCTGTTGTAAAAGCATTCTGGCGCAGGCATGAAGCTGACAGTAGCAAAGTGACCAAATGAGGAAAGTAAAAGAATCAAAACCATTTGTTGATGTCAAGACCCCAGAGATTGTCACCGATATAATAACTAATCAATCCCCCCCCACCCACTTTTAAGAGCACTCATTTAATAGATTATTTTAGATTGTGCATACGATGAATAATTTACTTTATCTTAGCTATTCCCTTCCTCTAATTACTGGTAATCGAAAACCCAAGTTAATATCAGGTTTAGAGGTTAGGGTTATTTTGACTACTTAAATATGGCTTTAGAGAATCAACACATTATCTTCTCACTTATAATCACATTTGACCCACTACAGGAGACAAAAGATACACAGTTATGACGTTGTGACACATACGAAAACACACAATAAGGGTTGAAGAGAATTTTGACTGGATAAAGGATAATAACACAGTCATTTAAGCAAACTACTGTACGTCTAGTATTGCCGGGGCTTCTTTTTGAATCACATTTCAGCAGCCTTTACTGCAGTAAATGATGCTTCATTTGGTATGGTTCTGTAGAAAAGATACTAACAGCGGCATCAGCTGACGGGGACCATTAAAACAAGCCTCCTATCACACACGTACACATACACAAACACACACTTTCACAAATGTACCCAGCTGGTTACATCCTAATCCAGAGACGAAAATCCATTTAATCCCCTTGACAAAGTGATCCCACTGCTATTGTGCTGGTAACACTAAACCAAAAAACACTCAACTGTCTATCAGGCAAACGGCAATCTCTGACGGGCTTGTGCTGTTGATTATGCACATTGCGTCGCTCGTGGAAGACAATCACATTACAGTTGATGCCTCGCTGACTGAAATATCGAGTGTGGCCACAATAAAACGAGAATGCAATGAAAAGGATGCGAGTGGATTTCTCCTCTGTTGTGTTTAGTTTTGCACATCTGATTCTGACATCTGTCTGACTGTGAGCTCACAACTCTGACAACTGATCCAAAGTGACAGCCAGAAGAAAGCCAATGTAGCCGCGCTCCATCCAAAATGTCTCAGAGTTGTCCGTGTCTGTCCTGCAGTGTGTCTGAATGCAGTTGGCTGAGGAGGAGGAGGAGGAGGAGGAGGAGGAGGAGTTGCCTCATTACACAGAGAGCAACTTGTCACACACCCAGACACAATGTCCGGCAATGGATATAATTTATTTCAATTCTCTGCCACTGAGATTTTTAGAACCTGCTGTCTGCCTGAATCAACCAGGTGCCACATAGTGCCATCACTTGCTCTATGTGAAGAAAGCTTCAACCTAATATAACCCAAATTAACTGGTTCATTCCATATTGTCCTACTGCTTTACATTGCCATGCCATCATAGCTATCCTCCACCTTGTCAATCGACCATATATATAACAGTTTTTGCCTCTAAATGAATTGTTAAATGTTACTTACTAATTGCTTTCAGTTCAAACTAACGTGACTTCACCTCACACTAAAACGTATCTTTGTTTATGTTCTGCATTCATCGCAGCCTTAATTCATCCTCACGGGAGACGGATCAGTTGGGCACGATCACCTAAATTGGGACGCGTCGTATCATATTGAAAATATAGTACGAGTGTAATTAAATATAGCATATGTTCCATTCTATGAATAATTAAGTAGTGTGACATTTTTGTAATGAAAGCAGCACAATTCCACTTCAGTTTGTCATGCCAGCACCGCTCTAAAGCTCCAAGAACCTCGGAGTAAATACCAAAACAGTCTGTGGTCTCTAAGAAACTGTGGCTGTATAACCCAGTTTTCTCTTCCCTCTCCCTACCCACACACACACACACACACACATACACGTACAGAGAGAGAGAAAATGAAAAAAAAAAAAAGCTGTGGTGTGTTCTATGTTGTTTCTACAGTGCTTTGGTAAGTTATGTGCTATATACCCGTCTTTGTTTTTTTCCGTACAGCGGTACTTGCTCGGACTGCTTCCAGGTGAAGGAAACCGCAGCAGCTGTGACCGAACATGTAGGCACGTAGTCGGGCAGCTGTTCGGAGGCAGCTTGATCGCTCTTGGCACGTGCATTTTACAATATGACACGACCGCGTTCACAAGAAGCCACACTCGCGATTGTGGTGAAAATCCTAATGGTGAAGTCCTGAACATCCAGGTTTATTTTAAGCACTAGCATCATTTGCTTTACTCATGTTGTGTGCTCCTTCCGCTTTGCCTGCTCAGTCGTGACAGATAATGTGTCACCACAGACACAGAAAGAAAAAAAAAATGAAAGAGTAATGTGGAACTGATAAAACACGATTACCCCAAGAAAGTACTACTAAACTATTTTTCATGGTTCCATCTTTAAGTCGTTACCTTGCATTGAAATGTAGAGTAGCTAATATTCCCATTGTGTCAATGTATCAACGCTCCATTATGTCTTAAGTACTTTATGCCGTGAATATTGAATTGAAGCTTTTTATATAAACGATAGCACATCACAGTATCTCTCAGAAAAAAGTGATATTTTCCCACACGCTCTTAAGCGCCTGTAGACTGGTGCCTTGTCCAGCATGTACCCCATCTTACGCCCTGTGTCAGCTGGGTTTTGCTCCAGGGACCCATGCAGTAGACAATGGATGGATGGATATTTTCCCAAAATCTAATGTCAAGATCATAAATACAAAAACAAGAGCAGGAGGTCTTCTTATTGTAAGGATTGTTCCAAAATGGAAAAATAAAGCAGGCAGGCTGCTTTTAAATCCCCCGTCGAAGAGATGCTTTCAGGGAAAATGTAAAAAGCTTTGCAGCAAAGGTTAGAACTACCCCGATGATTGATTTGTTGTTAAATTACAATTTGGACCAAATCAACAGTGATGAATATAAGTGAGGGCTCATCTCTGCGCACCGTGGCCCAAACCTAATGCATCTATCTAACAGACGAGTGTTAGTGGCATTACACAGCGCACCATCTTCCTCATTATCCTCTTCAAGCAGCAGAATGAGAGGAGAGAGCGGTGACCAGCCACTCTCATGGAAATGGATAGCTCGCTCACAATGTGGATATATGTTGTTGTTAGTAAAAGATATAGAGGTGAAGGGGGAAAGGCCTGCACATGCACTGCAAGCGTTTTCTTGAGGTGGCAAGGATACAGTTCTGACACGCACTTCAAATTTTGGACAATCACACAATAGATGTTCGGACACCATCCATCCACTTTCTACCGCTTTATCCTCCACATGAGGGTCGAGGGGGGCCTGTGGTACACCCTGGACAGGTCGCTAGTCCATCACCTCATGAGAAAAATGTTCTGCCCAGGTAATGTGTCCAGAACAAGCTGTGAGAACTCCCAAAGCAAAGAATGATGTCATTCTTTTCTCCCAGTCCTGGGAGAGAAAACACATTTCTCTGTTCATGTACAGGCCTTCATGCTGGACTCACATCGGGTTACCGGTTGACAGAGTGCCGGTCTGATGCTTGGTGCTGGAGCTGGCTATATGAGGTCTGCAAAGCAGCTTCTGTCATAACTACGGAGCAATAGATGATGTCACTTTACAGTTGCTAAAGTGATTGTGTTTGTGATGTTGGATACAATCTGTCCAACACGTAACATGGTATAAGGGAGAACAGTCTTGTCCAAGAGAGAGCTCTGATTGGGGCTGTGTAGTGTTTCAGCTAAATGTTAAACCTAAATAACACTGGCTAGTGCTTGTGGAATACTTGTAGATGTGATTTGATTGGCTGACGCTTGGATAGTTTAACATTAACTCAACTTGGGGTTGCCAGCCGCTCCATAAAATAAGGATGTGTTCCCGTATTTAACAGATGCAGAACGTACACTTTGTTTTGTATATTTATGAGCATGATATTTGATGAAAATAAAATGATCCTCCTGCAGTCAGGCCCTCTCAATCTGTCAGTCATTATGATCTAACAGAAAATGGGCACTTGGACACAATTGGTCGTCCGATTCACTCTCGAGTCTTGTGTATCGTATCAACGGCGACGCCGCTCGATGTAAAGGTTAAATTGCTAACATATAATATAAATATATTATAGAAACTCAGAGTTACATCCATATTGCTCTTATAAAACAGCATAACATCTTTTACGCAACTGTGAAAGAGAGTAGTGTGTGGAGGAGATCTGTGTCCTATTTAAAGTGCAGTATATCAGGTACATGGGGGGGTGTAAAATGCAATATGTAAACTGTATCACTGAGTAGAGAATGGGATTTTATTTCATTGTTTTAATAGATTTTTTACCTGTTTGAGTATGAAATGTACTGCACTACAGTCTGAGTAATTAACTGAACCTTATTATGCTGCTACTCTGGGGTTCTTCAGGGCAGATGGTGTGTGGACATCATATTACAATCCAAATATTTCAAATGAGTCAGACCAAACAGACAGGATTGTGGGAGCAGATGTGCTCTCCATTTTTTTGTCCAACATTTTGTGGGTTAGAATGATCCAACAGGATAATCAGAGCAGCTTATACAGTACTTCTAATAACCTTAATCCCACTACTGACAATATCTTGGATTGTATTAGGCCTACAGCTGTGGACTAAATCATCTTTGGGATGCAGTAGCTTAAATACTGTAGTATTAGACTCAACAGAGGAATTAAAAAAAAGATCATCGGTAACAGCAAGGTGATAAAAAAAAAATAAGCTCAGCTTGTTAGAGACTTGTCAAGAAAGACTTTAGAGCTTAATGTTTCAGCAACATACACTTGTGTTCACTCAGCACCTTTTCTGGCTAAATGTGCTCAGCAGGTGCTTCTGGGAACTGCAGTCATGGCTTCCACTCAGTATATAATGCTGTAACAGCAGAAATTGAATATACTATCCTTGAGTATGTTGGTATAAGTGTATATTAACTTTAAAATAAAAAATCGTGGTATGGTTTCCATAGCCTTACTGAATGTTTTTCGTGTAAGATTGCCGCGGCAATTAAGATCAATTACATCTATGGTCTGATTTTCTTTTCACCATCAACCATGGCTGTCGTTAATGGGATTGGAAGTGGAGGTGTCATATCATACAGCTCTCTGGGTGACCACATACCACAACTATAAATGTCCTCCATTTCTGGAACAACCTCTGGATGCGAGTATAATCTCAGCATTGATTGGTCGCCGTGACAGCTCAACACACAGTGATCAAGTTTTGTTAACACAGAGTCTTTTATATGTACTTAACGACCCAAGGTCTATGGAGCCTGTCATCTTGTACCACCGTGTTTCTACAGAAACAAACTTAATGGGCAAACTTTAGCCAGTGTGCGTTTCATGTTGTGCCACAGCTGACTACACAAAAACGAAGAAGAAACGACAACGTACTAGTATGTGAAGGCCATTGTAGCTCCCTGATGCACTTGGATGTGGCTAAGTCTTACACACTGGACCTTTAAACAAGCCCTAATGAAAAAGCAACCATGGTCTGCAATGACTCTATAGAACTGTTCTGTTCTTAGTTAAATGGCCACTTCACCCAAAAAAATATCTAGTTCATTACTCATTTCTGCGCTACAGCGTAGTCACGTAAGGTTTAATTGCAGTGTTACAGTCAAGAAAAAAAGAGTCATGTCAGAGTCATGAGAAGTGTTTGAGGAACGGATTCGTCTCTGACTCTATCATGAGCATGACAGCTTTTAAATTATGGCGGTGCACTTCGGAGTTGTTTTTTTGGAATTTCACGAGTCTCGCACGAAGTATGACAGCCAACCAGCAGCAGCATCAAAGGCAACTTGTGTTCAAAGTGAAACATTTGCAGCCACTGCCTGGAATTTTGAAGAGGCTTCATTACTCGCCTCTCAACAGCTTTCAAATAAATAGATAGATAAATAAATAAATAAATAAATAAATAAATAAACCAAACAGCAAATACCAAAAAGTAAGAAACCAAACACATGAAATCATAGCTTAGTCATGATCAATGCATGACGTTTGTGGCAGGTGTAGAGAGACAAGAGAAACGACATTCAATAAATGAATTATGATATTGGCTACTGTCAACTCCAGATGCCCTGGTACGACAAAGACACTGCGTTGTCTAGTTTCATACAAGGGTGCATGTGTGTGTGTGTGTGTGTGTGTGTGTGTGTAGGAGTCACTGATGTGTTTATCCGTGTAGTGACATGAATCCTGTTAAAGACGGAGTTTGGTGTCAAAGAGTTTCACAACACCCTTTGACAGTCGGGAGCAGTTGTATTTAAACAAGGCAAAAATCCTCTGGGTAAAATCCCTCTAATCTTTTGATCCCAACAGGATATCTGTCTTTGCAGTCAGAGACAGCAGTATACCGTTAATCTGCTTTTGTCCGAATGAAGCTAGGAGGAGGCTGAGAGAGAGAGAGAGAGAGAGAGAGAGAGAGAGAGAGAGAGAGAGAGAGAGAGAGAGAGAGAGAGAGAGATGACACTTTAAGAGATATGGGCGAGGTTGCATGGTTTGTGCTCATACAATGGCAGACATGCCTGAAGGGGAGTGCTCGGTCTAATTAAGAATTTATCTGACTGTGCAGTGTGTCTCAAAGCGTTTTTAATTTGTGTATGCAAACATTTGAGATCATATACGCCACTCACAATGCCGTCTAAATGCTCTCAAAATGTCTTGCATTGCCTTAAAGAAGTTAAATAACCTCATCATTTACTGCACATTTGCTGCACTTATGCTAGGATTTCAGGGTCACGGGTCTGTTTGTGGCCTACAACTGTTACCATGGTTGCTGCTTGTTTTCTTCATTTACAAAAGAGTATGAATAGATATGAAATAAAACGTATAAGGCATTACACACACACACACAGTCAGCATGAACAAACCCAATCTGAACCCAAACACGTTTTCTGAATACAAAATCTGTCAGGTTTCTGCTTAGTTCAGGTCAGATATGCACACTATTTGTGTCAGTCAGTCTTTTAGCAGAATTTCGATGCCAAATTCCAAAACTGGATTGATTAATTAAAATTAAGGCAATAACAATGGACGCCATGTTAGATAAAACTATTCCTATAAAAGCCTTTAAAAAAGAGTATACTTTTTTTGCGGAAATCTAGAGCAGATAAAAATTATTCATTTGATGATTAACGACAAGTTATCTATAGACAATTATGCAATTAAGTGATTAAATCATTAAATAAAACACCCATGTCATATGGTAAACCCATATCAAACTATTGTAAAAAGAAACCCTGTTATTCCATTTGAAATATTTAACTTCCATTATGACATGTCACAATTCCTCCTCCTCCTCCTCCTCCTCTTCCTCCTCCTCATACTTGATGTGTTGAAACATGGATGGAAGCTTGGTTTGTCTTGAATCAAATTAGCTGTTGGAAAAACCATACTTATGTCTCATTGTTTTATTTTATTTCCTTTACTGTGGAGGCTCATCACTGTTGTCGCCACTGCTGCTGCTGCTGATGATGATGATGATGACGATGATGATGAGGATTTAAATGTGAAGATAGGTGTAACCTAATTTCACTTGATGGAATTATCAGGCATTAGCAGCCGTGTCAAGTGACTTTAAAGTTATCTGATTCCAAACGTCTCAGTGAGTGACAGTTTCAGGGACTTTCTATCTTTACAAGGACATAACTGATTGAACAGCAATTTAATTTTATGATTATGTGTTATTTACTGTATCTTGCAAATGTGCAACGCACAAACGCACAAAATGAAAATTAACCATGTGCAGTCTTAGCTGAATATTGTGTTTTTTTAACCCGCCTGCTGATTTATATTTGGCTAATGTGCAATAAAAATAATTCCATGTTTTTTATCAGGCTAAAAGATGGGAGTTACGCAATGCATCCATGTGATTTCCATAATGAGAAACAAGAGGAGCGATTTTCAGAACTTACCGAGCATAGAACAGTGCATTTAAATAATTGTTTTAACTGATCAAAAGGGATTTGTGTTTGTGTGTGGGGACACAACGGCATATAAAACATTTCATACTTGCTCTGTTATCATGGTGATACGACTGGGACTGTGTGATTGTGTGAGTGCGTGCATTTGGTGAGTGGTGAATTCACTGGTCTGGCGACAAATCCAGCGAGTAATCCAGTGGTATTTTTAACTCCAATGCATCCAACAGCTGAATCACCGCATGAGCGTTAGGTAAACTTTACGTCTGACGGATCAGTATTTAAATTAATTCACTTTTTTTACCACTAAATATGGGTTTCGTGCAGGTCCGTAAAGTGAAAAAGACAAAACATGGATTTTGTTTTTTGGTTTTGTGGGTTCCCCCTGTACAACTGAACATGTTGGTAGGTGAAAAACATTAACAGGATTTAAAGTATTTGTTCTAGTAATTATTTTTGTCACAACAGGCTGTAGTGCAACTTGATCCTTGTCTGACAAGGACCTTAAATGCTTCCCGTCACTTTACTTACAATTTCTCCATAAATCCATGTAAAACTACTGGAGGAGGGTTTTCAAAATGTGTCAACACAGGAAAGAAAATAATAAAAATGAGCCTTAAAAACTATCAAACTATTGGTCTCCCTTATTTCATATCAGATTAATTACTGTTTTTTTGCAGGAAGTTTCACAACTGAGGGTGGAACAAAGTAAATATAGATGCTAAAATACTGCACTGGCTGGAAAAGTACAATATGGTGGACGCTTTACTCCAGAGTAAAGTACCATAATTTCATGCATTTTCCACACATATGACTCCGGTGGGAATTCTATCAGCTGTGGTTGCAATATTGGTGCTATTCTGGAAATCGAATATAAACCTACCAGTCAATCCTCGGTGCTGGTAAGTTATATGTTTCTTTTATATGGTCTAAAAATATCATAAAATAAAGTTTAAGATTTGAGATTATTAGGGAATTTCATTTTAAAGTCAGGAATTGCTCTTTTTGCCACTTGTGCGTGGAACTAAAATCTCAGTTATTGCATTTAAACTGATCTTGTATGCTTTAGTTTAAGAGCATTTTAGCAATGTGTGTGTGTGATGAGAGGTGCCACTTGTACTGACAGACCTACACGAGTTCAAACCTGACTCTGCACTCCCTCAGTGTGAGGCTTTCACAGCATCCTTCAACTTAGTTTGGATTTCACAGAATGTATAGCTTTAATGTTTTAGTTCAGTCTAAACACTTTCATATCTACAAACAACAGCAGCAGCAACAGGGAGCTCTTTCCAGTGGCAAAGCTCTGGGGAAGCCTCTGCTCACTATATCGACCTAGCACCATTCATTCATTCATTCATTCACTCATTCATTTTCTCCTGCTTTATCCTCCACGTGAGGGTTGCAAGGGAGCTGGAGCCAGCAGACATAGGGCGAGAGGCGGGGTCCACCCTGGACAGATCACCAGTCCATCACAGAGTCAATATATAGTGGTCAATGTGCAGTGTCCAATTAATCTAATTTGCATGTTTTTGGATGTGTGGTAAGAAACCAAAGTACCAGGAGAGAACCCACTAGCACACACTCAAGCAAACTCCTGCATCAGTGCGTGACCCTGCCTAGCATCATTAGGCTACATCTACACTGTTGCATTTCCATATGAAGACAGCATTTTAACTGTTCACACACAAACAGAAGATTCGGTTTGTGTCCGAGACAAGTTTCCGTCAGGACAATAAAGTCTATCTTATCTTATTTTCAGATAGAAATGATCTGCATCCAGATTTAACACATTACTATTCGGGTAAATATGTATATCGCGGTTAACAAGAAGCTGATTCTCTCCTCTAGATTTGTTTGCTAAAAGGAAGAGGATCTGACTGCAGAGCTGTAGTTGATAAGAACCAATCAGGTCAACGTATTTAATTTTAATTTTCGAAAAAACATAGTCAGCAGCTTTTTTAAACATCTGGAGCTCTAAAGCATTGGGAGGGTGTGGCTGGCAGGTGTACACAGAACAGAATGTACATATTTTTAAAGAGTGGATACAGCAACTAAAACCAGATGCTGATGTAATATCAAGCAAGACATAAACTAGTGTTGCTTCAGATACACCAATCAGCTGACCATGGGCAACAAACGTAACCTTTTAGACAAAACCTAAGCCTTTCAAAGTCATTGTTGCAAACCATGAACGGCGACAAGTGGTGGACATTTGTAACTGAGCACTACTTCTGTTTAGTGTAAACAGAGCAGAGGCTTGACTGAGAGGGGGTTCCACTGCTGTGAGGCTATGTGCGGTGACAGCAACAGACCACTCCACTGACAGATTGGTCGCGGTTCTCTTTGAGGCTTCTGTTGTGTAATGGCTTGTGTTTTGTAAAAAAAAAAACAGTTTCTCTTCCATGGTTTGATTTGATAATTCGAGCAAGATGTACACATGATAAGATGTGCGACACTGTGCATCTCTTTATAGTGTGTTTGTGTAGTGTGTGTAGTGTATAGTATAGTGTATAGTGTGAAACTTCTCTTTCCAGTAAAACTCCTCAATCTGTGATGCGACTTCTTTGCCATTGTCACTGCAGCAGATTGACATCAAGAGAAATGATACGATCCAGGGTTTGTTTGTGAATTTGTGGCTGACAAATGAACACTGTGTGCATATGTACACACATTATATAAGTCTATATTAAAACACTGAAGCTCTCTTCATTGCCACAGCATATTTATAACATAATCTCAAGCTACTCATTCAAGGACAATATCTCTAATTATATAATCAACCTGTTAACACTTATTAGAAAACCCCCCCTTGGGTGTAAATCAGGTTTTATTATAATGTATTTCGCCCCATGTACACACCACTAATTTATTCAAACTGAGTTTATAGGGCAACAGATTCCTATTCTATGTTTATTCTACGTTTTACCATTTAATTATTTGTATGTTTTTTTTATCCATTGAATCTAGTATTTTGGTTGTTTAAATATACACTCAATAACCTTTACAGTCATTTCAGCATGGTTTCAAGTAGTGTTACAGTACATTAACCTATGGTAATTTCGTTTTCAATGAGTTGAGAATGCAGGGCATCTACACCTATGTGTGAAAATGAATATGCTTGAAGCCCTTAGTCGTTAAAAGATTGACTATTTCATTAAACTTTTACGGGTGCCTTTTGCATTAAGATTCATCATCATGCACTAGTTTTCTCACAAAATGAAAATCACCGCAAGATGGATCTTCAGTTGTGCATCACATTAGCAAGTGTTATGATTTCCAGTGTTTGAAAACACTAGAGGCGTCCAATCGTCTGCATCGGCACAAGGAGCATTTTCTCTCTCTTGCTTAAAGCAACACAAAAAAAAGGCTAAGTGGAGTTTTATTCATTCAGCCTAAGTGTAATCAACCAATGTAGCGTCTTCTCTTTATTGAATATCGATGCCAAACGCAAACTGGTGACTCAGAGTAAAACAACGAGAAGTCGCGAGCCTGCAGAATTAGACGCCGGCGTGGAGAGAGCGTTAACGGGCAGTTATTGTCAAATTGAATTTGAACCAAAATCAAACACTGAGACTAACTCACAGTAGCAATAGTGGCAACATAACAGCGAAAGACTTTTGAATGTAGACTGTAGAGAGTTGCACTTGAAAAGAGCACACAACATAGAAATAATAGCCCTTTCGGTTTTAATGCCCACATATATTTGCTGCCAATTAATTTTTGATCTAGCTTTATCCAGAGTGCTGCGATGCAGTATGGCAAACCAGCAAACACTAGATCACTGATTTGGAGAAGTATAAATAAACAAAGGCTTAATGGTGCTCAACACTCAACAGGAATCCTGTTCGTAAAACTACAGCAACAATTACTTGAGTCAGTGCACGAGGTTGGTAAAAAGAGAGACTGCGTCCTCTCCCACAAAACAGAGCATGAATAAATCAGAAAAATGAAAACAAGTGCATGCAGTATGTTGAGGACACTTTAATTGGTGCTGTTTCATATTTGCCTCAGTAACTAATGGCAATCAGATGAAAATATTTTATGCTGCAGCAGTAGGTTATCCAACCCTGGGCCCTAATGAGCTTATTGTTAAAAAAAAAAAAGAGAAAGATTTATGTGCTTGAATAAAGACACACGAGCTTGTGAAATGAAATGTAAATTAGTTACGGGCTGATGTTGGCATCCAGTACGTTAAAATTAGCCTTTACGCTCCTGTGTACGTGAATAAACTTAAAAAAAAGAAAGCAAAAAAAAAAAAGAACACATAAGCATTCACACCCCTCCCCCAACAGCACTAGGCCTGACCAATAAACCCGCCTCTCCCTGCCACAGCAGTGAGCTGCCAACCTGTGGGAAGCTTTGCACTGAATACCCTGAATACTGATACAGTTTCAGTGCAAGCAACACAGAGGATGAGAACAACAGTGATATCATGATCACAAAGTCAAGACCAAAAGACAATGCTACTTCTCTTACTACCTCATAGTAGCTTTGTGCGTATGTTGGGTGGGTCTGTGTTTATTAAAATCTCTTCATTATCCGTTAGAATGGTTAAAACACATTCACTTTTTTTAAATATAATTTAAATTTTATAATTATAAACCAGGCATGTATAAGAGATGATCTGGTGGCAACTGATAAGCAAACGTCCAGGTAAAGTCAATTAATACTTGAGGTGTTTTTAACCCTCTTTCTGATTATAAACATACAGTATGATGGACATTTTTAAACTCCTTTACATCATCCGTGTTTACTCCAAGTGACTTTTAGTTGACTACGCACTCTGTTGCTCTTGAGTCATTGGAGATGTTTCATAGGTCAACCAATCCCAGATCACCTGTTTGATAAAGATGAAAGACACCTTTGGGGGATGGCGAACACCTGCATGTTTTGCTAATGAGGCCTTGCAGGAGATTCGCTCATTAAAAACAACTGTATTGGAGATCCATGGCAGACACTGTACGGCTAACAAACATATGGCTTTAGTCACGTAGAGGAAGGGAATGCAATACTTAAAAGACTGATGGTTATTACAATACGGTGCTTGAATTTGAAAAGTCTAATGGTGTTGTCTGACTGGAACAGAATCCAGATATCTTACCTTCACTGCAGTCCTTTCCTTGGAAGCCCGTCTGAGAGCAGTCACAAGTTGGTTCATTGTTAATTACACTGCAGACTCCTCCATTGAGGCACAAGTTGGCTGTACCGCAGAGGTCCTTTAAGACCCCTTCACTGTCGATCATTACAGGCTCCGTGTTGTTGACAAGTACGTCTGCTATCCATCCAGTGAAAGGCGGCTGATCCTTGACTCCGGCTGATGTCAGTCGCAGGGCCACAGATCGTAATTCCGGCGGTATTCCACCAACAAACAAATGGCTGAAAATAGTCATATCCCGTCTTTTTGACTTCACCTCCACCCACTTTATCTCATTGTCCACCATTAGGGTTGTGTTCTTGAAGTTTCTCCTGATGGTGATCGCGTGCCACCGGCTGTCACTGACCGCCGTGTCAGATATGACGGTTGCAGGCTCGGCACAGAAGATGGAGAAGCGGAGGCTGAGTTTGCCGTTCAGTATGAGAAGTTCTAAAAAGTCGCAGAATCCCTCATCGTCGAAGTAAACGAGCAGCCCATGGGAGCTCTTCGTTTTCATATTGAAGCTCATTTCACTTTCACAACACGCATTCCATACTGGAAATCTAGCCCACTGTCCCTCGGCACCTGTGAATTCTAGACAAGTGCCTATTTCTACGAAGCAACAAATAAGTAGCCCAACCCATAAAATATGGGAACTGTGTGGTTTTTGTAAAACCATTTTGTAATCACAAATTCTGCGTAGGTAGCAAGGGACGTATAGGGTTGAGTTTACTTGCAGGAAACTTAGCTTATAATATAATTGACTGTCTACATTGATAAACCACTGTGAACTGATGCATTTTAATACAAAAGATGAAATGCTGTATTACATTTGCATAGTAATGGGCTTGGCCAACTCTTATTTCCTGGAGCAAATACCATTACCTCACACTATCAGGCCACCGGCCAAACCTCTCACTGCTGGCGCCAAAACAGTTTGAACTGTGTAAAGGTCCTTATTACCATGGCTATGTAAAGCAAAATGACAAGGACTCAAATATCCATTGGGCACACTGGCTCTAATTTATGTAATTATGAAAGCGTTCCCTCTGCTGCCTGTTAGAATGTACACAGTTTCACTGGAGTTGAAATGGCAGCTTTAATCTTCATCTTCATGCCAACATTCTTTGGCGGGTACTGGAAGCCTTGCTCGGGGGCTTTTCACCCTGCATCCTCTGTAGCAATGAGAGAAAATGTCATATGGAGCCACACTGGCGATAAGCTCAGCAAAAGAAGCAGAATGTCTGTAAAGGCAGTCCTCGCTCCCCAAAGCTCTCTGCAAAAAAAAAGGAAAAAAAGAAAAGCAAATTCAGTACAGTATCAGCATTTCCACCATATCTGTTTCCAAAGTCCACTTTGGTCAAAGCTTTATTCAGAGGCCAAAGTTAATGCTACCCTCGAAGCAAAAGCAGCAATCAGGCACTTCTATGCAGAGGCCTTTATTATACAGCAAACACGGGCAGCGTCATTAGATTAATATAAAAAGGGCTTTCCTGTAACCACAGAGCAGCAGTAAATACATGGAGCATCCATCCAATATTTAATTTCAGTAGTGCTATGTAATTTATGGGAAATGGAGGTTTAAATGTTCTCCATGGTGGCACAGCTACAAACGTAATTCCTGCAGACCATTTATTTCACACTAAATTAAAAAAAAAAATTCTTCTGATTAAGGATCATTGCTTTTACAACAGTTAATGACGTTATCGACAGCATTCCGATATAAAACCGTCTTTTCACCAGTCTGCCATCTATCCAAGTCCCAACATGGGGAAAAGTGCGTCATTTGATCTCAGTGTGTGTGTTTGTATAAAACGAATCTGCCGGGCTGCCACTAGATCTGAGTCAGACCCCCCCAAAAAAAGATGCTCCTCCGAGTCCCCATCTCCACAGATTATTCTCTCGGACTGGGAGATGAATTCTGCTTTACAAATAATAATAATTAAAAACAACAACAACAACAACAACAACAACCTTGAACGCGTTTTAGACCAAGTAAAAAAAGACAGCAATCTCATTCTCAATCACCTTAATTAGTTTACACCTCAAAGAAAATGCGTCCGCAGCCCGAGCTGCTCATCATCTTCACTTCTGTCGCGCGCGAGACACACCGACACATCTCCATGAGCATCCAATATTAATAACAGTCAAATATTCAAATCATCATCGTGATCCGAAAATGGAATCATCCTCGTCGGAATTCAGCGACGGCAGAGGCGGGAGCATTCCTATTCTCAGCAGAATCTCATCATTAACGTGCCCCAATACCATAACATCTCACCCGGGATGACAGCTGGATAAAGGGCGCACTGTATGCGCCGATTTCTGCTTATATCCGCGCTATTAACAGCGCACAGCTCTAAAACTCCGGGGCTAAAACAAGACAAGGCGTTATTTTTCTAACCTCATGAGTGCGCACCTTTACTTCTATGGGACTCTGAATAGTTGTTACGAGAGAAAAAATGATTGGGTCTTTTTCAGAGCTCGTGTTGAATCTCAAATCCTCTCTCGCGAACCCCCTCGTATGAAGATCTGATTCCAAGTGGATCACGGCATCACAGAGAGGAACAGCGGGGTCCACTTTCACTCCAACAACTCCTATAAATACCCCACTGTTTGAGTGCTAATGAAATTACCTTAAATGCTTCGTCCTCCCGAGTTTTGCGTCCCAGTTAAACAACGTTAAACTAAAGAGGAGAAGAAAGTGCCGGGCATGGAGAAGAGGCTCGAGAGCGCGCGGAGAAAATCCAGTTATCTTCGTGGCAGAGACGGTGCAATCTGGTCTCCCTGTTGAGCTTATCCAGCGACTGTCAGGAGCCACAGACACAGCAGATCACGTGTCTCTCCGTGATGTCTCCCGGGGAGGGGCTGAATGCAGTACCTTGGACAGCGCCTCTGCCTCCATGAGCATCCATCCTCGGACATTTATGGCACAGGCAACTTTGGGAGATAAGGCTTGTAAAAATGCCCAGATTGATTAAATGATAGCACTAAACGCAATGAACAGAGGGGAGCGGCCAGAGATGGTTAAGGTATTTTTGGAGCAGAAGTACATGTGTGTGAATAATGTGTGTCTGTACTATACTATATACCGTGTGGTGTATCCCTCTATGTTATAGCTCACAGAAAATGAAATTACCCCACCACAAGTTCTCAGTTTGGTGATTATTTCTTAAGGCTGTCAGCGGATTCAAAAAATACATAAATGGCATCATTTGCTGTAATTTAGATTACACACATGTATAAATGTAACAGCACATCATTATGTTGAATCAATGTAGAGGAATATACACAAGGGACTATGACATAAGATACAAATCTTTCATAGAATATAGTTATTTTTGCACACTAATTAGTGATAGTGAATTCCCGGGATTCGAACCAGCGACATTCCAACTACAAGCCCAGTCCCTTTCATCTTGGCCATGAAAGCATCTTAATGTATAATGTATAAAGTTGCTGTGTGTAACTGTGATTTTTGCAATACTACCAGACCTGACTGTGTTTGTGCATGCAGCAGCAGCAGCACAGACACGGCCAGGACAAGAAGCATTCATTTAGTTGAAAAAACACAGTTTTTGCTTTCTTTTCTTCTCTGTTTTCAGTCACGCAGCCGTCTCACTTTACTCGTCCATGTTGCCGTTGCCGTTGCCCTTGTCCGTCTTCACACAAAACAAACCTCTTCCCGTGCGCAGCTCGGTAATGTCACCAGGCGACACACGCGCTGCACACCATTATACCGAGAACAAAATCCTTCCACACTGTGACAACGATGACAAAAGGGCCCACACAAATGTTTTTACAATTACGCTGACCAATGAGCCGTGACCGATAGCAGAGCAGGGGGAGGAGCTGCTCTGACAGTTACAGTATTGAAAGTGTTACTACCGGGGAGTGGTGTGAGGGAGATGTTATTCAAGACTGTCATCACAGTCAGATAATAATCTTAATCTAGTCATTCCCAGAGACTGGGTTGGGACCTACATACGAGTCCAAGGAGACTTGTTTGGGGTCAATAAATGAACTTGCATTTACACTTTCAGTCTTTGTTCAGTCAGTTTAATATGCTGGAAATGGCTAGTTTACCTTTTGAAAATTATAACAATAGGTGTTGCATGGAGATTTCCATAAATTGGGTCATGACGTCGTAAGAAAAAAAAAGTTTGAGAAACACTCAAAAGTCCCTCAAAACGAGGCACTTCAGCAGTGGAAAAAGATGAATCAATGAAATTTGACAAAGCAGTTATGTTTTGGGGTCATGAGATGACCTTCAGTGTAGGATCAATTTCTGTATTTCAAACTGAATGCGCTGAATACGAGATTCCCAAAGAACAAAAATGTCCCAGTTGCTCAAAATGGTGATGCTATGGACTTTGTCAATGTCCATCTTGCAGGTAAATAGTAAAATAAGCTTATGAGGCACGACATTCAGACAGAATTCAGCAATATCCTTTGTTGCAGGACTTTTTTTTTAATCTCACGTGATTCATTGAGATAGTCTCATTCATTAATGAGGGGTCACAGCAGGCAAGGAATTAACCGAAAAGACACAAACTGTCTTTAGTATACGCACCGTATGAGTCATCGTCTCTCTGCTCCATTTTTACCGAGGCGTTTCACTCCTCACCAGCTGATACCATTTTGTCTCCCTCTATTGAGAGCATCTGCATCCCATAGATTAAAACTGATTGAATTTGGGAATCTGTATCAGTGCAGTTATTAGATTAGGCGGGAGGAAAAGGGCATCGCGACTATGAATTTCATTTTAAGAGGATTTTAATGAAACGTAGGAGTGTGGACCACAGAGCCGGTCCCATGTCCAGCTTAAATGAGCTTACTGATTGTATTGACTCTTACATAATGACCCTACTGAAGATGCATGAGAAAAGCGTTAACATGCCAAAAGAAAATCTGATTAAATCCAAGAATTCAAAGCCTGACCAAACAGCCTGGAACAAATTGCTTTAGTCCTTATTGACATAAGATCCAGGGATTATTGAATCAATTGATTTTCTGTTCTTTCCACCTTTTTGAGTATTTGCATTTTTCTGTACACGTCCACTGCAGCCATTTACATTAGTTTTTGTAATGTGCTTTTTTCCCGGTTATCCTACGCTCTGTGAGCCTTCAGAAATTGTCTGTGGACAATGGGATAGTACAATTGGTTAGTACACTTGCATGTAATTGAAGTATGACATAGACTTTTACTTATAAGAAATACAGTACGGGCGTATAATGTCTTTGAAGACACGTTAGTCCTACTGTCGTACATTCCACCTCAACATTTTGACATTTAACCCTGTAAGACCTAATGCTCAAAACGTCCGTCTGGACTTTTTGCTTATTTTAACCATAAAAGGGTCAAAAAATGTCCTGTGAGTGAGTGTTTTTACCCATTTTGCAGAATAGCTTTCAATATCTGGCATTACTATTTAACATTTAACATTTCATGTCAAAATAGTTGAACAATTTAGAATGAAGAAAAACAAAAGTTTTATCAGAAAAACACTGTAGTTGGACATGAAACTCTGCGATACGTTCAGTGTTAAAGGGTTTTAAACATAACCCCTATTCACATCACGGCTTTGTTCTGGTCAGGGAAATAGAGTGTGCAATTCAAAAACACACAAGAATGGAAGACAAAGAAAAAACAACAACAATGACATTGTTTGCTGCAAATGAAAAAAACATGCTGCAGAACTATTTTCTGACCTTGAGTCAAGACAAGAAGAATCTCACCCTAAGAATGATAGAGTGTCAGTACAGACAGACTAACAGCTGCTGATGTGCGCAGTGTTCTGTGTTATTCTGTGGTATTCTGTGGATCCTCGACAATCCCTCGCTGCCTCATTATTGTTTTTGCCATAACCTATATGTCTTGCTATAGCAAAAGGACATTTATTCAGTAGCGCTCATGTTTCATGTCATAGCTGAATGCCTTTTATGTACTAATGTCAGTCGTACGTCAAGTATCTCTTGGATGACTGATGTGACTGTGTACTAGAGATGTGCCGCGATGTGTTTTACAGGTGTTTCTGTGCCTGTCCCTGCACCATTATTTGTATTGATCTATTTTTTTTCATATCTGAGCCTTGTCCATTGTTCCATTTGACCCTAAAACGCCGTAGTAATTCAATCACACTTGTGTCCCCTGCTTTCAATATTCACGTCAGGCCACTGGATCCCAAAGATCTGGAGAAATGAATTCCTAAAGATTGGGTCAGTAGATCATCACAGTTGATCAGTTCTGCATTCATGACAGACGAAGCATCGACTTTTTTTTTTCCTCAGGGGTCTTCATCCACTCTTATCTGCACAATATTCATGATCTCTGGTGTGTGTGTGTGTGTGTTGCCTTGGGGACTCTCAAGACTATGTGTAAATAAACACGCGGGCAACTGTTTACACATAACGTTTGTGTATGCAAGTCCATATGTAATTCCTGCCCCTGTGATGAATAATGGATCTGAACAAGAATCCACAAGGGACTTCAGGCAAACCTTGACCGCATCAGGAAATGGGCATTAATCCTCCTGATGCAGCATCACTCATTATTTCTCAAATCCTGTTCCATCAGGTGCAGCCATTAAAGGATTATTTGTGCAAAATGTCAAGGTGGAATTCCAAGAGTTGGAGACTTAAAAAGAAAAGAAAACGTCCAGTTCATTTTTTTTCCCCCCAGTTTTAAACAAACATGACTTCAACGTAATTAAATATATATTCAGACTTTTCTGAATCCAAACTGTAAAATGCATGACATCAGTATGCACTGCAAAGGGAGTTCTAAGCTTAAGAAGCAAGAATATCATTGGCCGGTATATGATAATGTAGGATAATATTCTCTGGAGAGCAAGCTGGTGTGAAATGGTCTGATAAAATGCGAATGTTGACACACCTGCTGATCACAAATAGTAATCCCAGCATTTTATGGCAGCTCCTTTCCCTTATCGCCTGGGATTGTCAGGGCTTTTGCAATAGAAAAGGCCTTTTACTGAATACATGCACAAAAACCCCAACATAGCAAGAGGGTTAGACACACACACAAATACACACACACACACACTAGATGTATTTTATAGCACACCAAGAACTGAGCTTATATAAAACCCTAGTTTCAGAGTTTTGCTCCAACTTTAACTCCTTGGATATTGGACAAACCCAAGTGATAAAATCTAAATTCAAATGATCTGAAGAAAACAATGTTCTAGGCCCGATGTAGCTGCCAGATCATTCACTTTAAAAGTTACATATAACATGTTAATAACAAGGTTAATACCATAGGTAATAGGAAACTGATTATCTTGTTTGTTCAAATTCTCTTCACGCTCCTACAGCATGTGAGTGGAATGGGAAAAGCAGCAGAAGTATTCTGGCCAGAATTCTGTTTTTGTTTGTTTATTTTAAACTGGAGCATCATCTAATCTCTTACTCCAATTTGGCTCTGAAGCATGTTTTAATACACGAGGAATTTAAGGGACCACCTACACTCTCACAAGTTCAAGACATCACCTGATTTATGCAAACTGTGATAAAGCAGTATTTTTCAGGTCATGCTCCATTTACTTTCTTCAGCTGGCAACTTGTTTTTTTCTTGTTTCTAAAACTAACAGATCGGGTGAAAACTAACCGAGTATAAGAACTCTGAACACAGACTAATTGTTTACATTTTTGCAGCAGGCAGTGAGCAGTTTCATTGGAGTGACCAGAGCAGGGAGCGTACAGATGAGCGGGAACAGGAATTATGCTTATGCTTATGATGTGCCTGACAGCTATCAATTAATAAGTTGTCTGAACAAAAATGAATAAACATGACATAATTTTTTTGGTGTAACCGTCAAACAAATTACATACTCGGGATTTAATGAAACTACCTACGATGACAGATTACACTCAGGATTATACAGCTACTGTATCATTTCCAAGTGCCTCAGGCCAGATGTTGCCGTTGTGCAAAGCTTTATTAAATGAATCAGAATCACAGGTGCGGGTACTTTCCTCAGCTTAGACATTATATTTAGTTTTAACTTTAAAAATGGGCTGTATTATACTTCAATGAGAAAAAGATCATACAAAAAATATGACTAATTACTTAAGATTTATGTGACTTATTATAAAACGCAGAATGTTACATAATCTGCATCAAAATATCAGGAAACTATTAATGTGTTGTGATTACAGGGTCACAAGTTCCAATATACACAGAGAGTAACAAGCTGCTCAGTAGTGGGATTTCTCTTTCATTTCTCAAAGATATAAAAGAAATATTCTTTGGCTAAAAGCGAGCTTCAGACAAGGAAAGAGAGATAAGAGCGGGGTTAATATTGATCTGACATTTCTGCGATGGAAAGCTCCACGACCCCCCAAATGGCTCCGATGTGATTTGAGCCCGGCCTTTCTCATCAGTAACTTGATGCATACATTATGTTACATGTCTGTTTTACCGGAGATCAACAGAGAATAGACAGAATACATGCTTTATTGCTGTAGTGTATTATTTATTCATAGATTTTATGGTATAGGAGAGTGCATTGATCATGTGCCGTACTTTAATTGTACTTTAATGCATATGACAAACACATTTTCAACTTACTGGCATCAGCTCTCGATTGCTGTATTCAGGTCAATTATCAATACTCTTGAAACGATGCAGTTCGATTTCCCCAAAGCGTCGCAGGTTTAAGATTGTTTTAAACTATGTTGAAATCCACCTTTTGCCACTCACACAAACATTAGAAAAAGAAAACAAACAAAAAAGAACCCTCAGTGCAGTTGTGTGACTGGAGTGGAGATAAAGGGACAACCAGGCAGACAATGACTAAGTGATTAATGACCCTGCAGCTCTATTGTTCTAGTGTTTAAAGATTTCTTGTCTTTCACTTCATTAAACAGTTAGATCAAGCGGGAGTTTTTAGAGTGCCGTTTTGAAATGCAGCGCTAGAGGAATGCCCGCCGCCTCTATGTATACACTGTGGCGGAGGACAAACACCACACATGCGTACATGAATTATGTATAATGCATAAATCTTTGAAGTGATTAAGAGTTAGAGAGTGAATATATGACGTATAACTCACCGAGTGAAGCTCAAAGGGGGGGACGTTTAACAGTGGCTACATATTAAAAGGTGCTTACTCACCAATTTAGCTGAAATATTGGCATCAAACTTCCATTACTCGTCAAGAACTGTCTCCAGCAGTTAATGCCAATGCCAGTTTCAACGCTTGTTTTGTATCCCTTTATCCTTTTCTCTGCTCGTACTGGATTTACCATGCTCACTAAACATATGAGATATCTAGAGCGTCATATCTTTGTTTTTGAAAATGTACATGTCAGATGGCCTTTTTTTGGTTCTCCCTCTTCTCTTTTGAACATTATAAGCAATCGGTAAGACTGTGAGCAGTTTTCTTTACATTATAGGCAATAATGTCAACAATAACAATCAGCTTTCTGATATAATATTCCCTATACAGTATGTACGTCTGATATACTGCATTTACTGTTAGCTAAAACCCCTGGAAGCCCATTCTCTGGGCTCAAAATAAATTCTAACAAACAAACAAAAATCTCTTAATGACACTGCAGATTATTCTTCAAATGGTTCTTTGTCACCGCGTCCTTACAATGCTTAAGGATCGTGATGTGAACTCATTTGGAAATGTCACTGTGCAAGTACACGGAAAATAAAGCCAGAAGTGTGGGTTCCAGACTTGCGTGAAAACCATTTAGATTGTTTAACCGTCTAATCGAATGCGTGTGCTATTCAGTGGCAAACCACTGGAGCCAGTAGGATTCCTTCTTATCAGCTTATTTATCTCTCTCGGATTAATGCATTAATTACTTTTACATGCCTCAATAACCCAGCGCATTTACAGAAAGACTTAACTTTAAACTGTATGATGATAATAGGCCAGTAAATCAGTAACTAATAATAAAGTGTGTATTATCCACTGGTGCTCTTATTAATCCTTCCCTAAGTATACTTTAGGAGAGGGGGGGCAAACATTCCGAAATTGTCCAAACATCACCAAAATGGTGTTGTCTATCCAAAGACAGGGCTTAATATTCTAACACATAATCCAGCATTACCTCGTCTTGCAAATTAATTTGCTAAAAGCACAAGATAGTACTGTCCTGACAATGAAAATAACATGATCATTTCATAACAATTCAAAGATCAAAGTGAGTAGCACGCATAAATCGAGTCTCCGTGTATTATAAGCACCATAAAAGAGCCACAATTAAATGTGTTTAACAGCTGCCTGGTTAAGGCTGGTTGCTTTCACATCTCTGCTCCTGACAGGAAGAATAATTGGCCAATTCACAACCATCCAACTTCCCCCATCCTTTCATCAGGGGAGGCGGGGGGAGAGAGAGAGAGGTCCACCCCGTTCTGTGGTTTCGTCAAACTGCCAACCAGGTCCCAGGAACACACTTCATTAACCGCTTCTATGGCAGAGGATGGTGTCTTTTCCAGGGACCACGCATCACACTGAATCTGCTCGTCACTCCTGCCCGGGTTCATTTCCTTTTAGTTGCCAGCTCGAGTCAATCAAAGGAAATGAGAGGAGAAAGCCTGGCTATTATTTATCAGTTTACCCACAGAGGTTGGTTCATCACCATACGTCAACACGTTACACACGAGATGAGTCACAGAACAGACATATCTGGTTTTGGAATTTCAATTTCACTTGCCAAGAGTTTTCTCTTGGGTTAAAATTAAAATGCATGTGTTTTTTTTTTTTTTTAGTAACACATTCAACCTGGTGACAGTCAGTCAAATATAGCATGGATAAAATGTATGATAGGTCGGAGGGTATAAGGTGCCAACAATGTGGTTGTTTTGTTGCTTTTGTGGTCTTTTAATGAGCCTTTGCTGTGTATCATGCCTGCTGGTGAACCATTATATAGTAACAGCAGTGATTCAGCACAGCAAGTTCTTTTCTAAATGTTCAGTGTTCTAATTTCAGGGGGTGCAGGGGGTGGAGTGGCTCAGTGGTTAAGACCGGTACCCTGTGTGTGAAAGACATCATGGTCGCAATGGTCGCAAGTGTGACTCCACCCCTGGCTGATTGTACTCAATTCCATAGTGAGTCGCTTTGGATAAACGTGTCTACTAAAATGCAATGTAATGCAATTTCTTTGCCAAATCCATTTGGGTTCATACAATACAACTACAGATTGCTTTGTTATTCTAGCAATAGCACTATACTTTTTAGTTCTTCTCTGGACTCCTGTCAAATGTTTTGTTTGCCACCCTGTGACGCAAAACAAACAGCGTTAGTTTGAAGGCTAATCAGTCACCAAACAATGCAGAGCGATTTAGGACAAATCTTAATAATCACAGCAGAGGGGTTGTTAGGATCTTTAAGCAATGAGTGGTTCTCCAAGCACAGACATGCTGAGACAGTGTTACAGTTCTCACAACATGAAAAGTAAAAAGGAGAAATCTGAGTTCTCATCCAAAAAAAAAAACCATGATATTGACAAAGCAGTTATATGCTAGATTAAATGTTGCCAGTCCTTTGTTCAATTTTGAAATTCCACCAAGCCTGATCTCATATTTTCTGCTTCTAAATTTTGACAATAGTTACATGTTGTGTTAATTCAACTCTGTCTTTTTTGGGGTATCTTACTTATGTCTATTTATTAAAATAAACAATATCTTCCATTGCACACTGTTGTACCTTACTCATGATGATTTAAAACGCTGCAGACTTTCTCCTAGAGAATAAAAAAGATTTACAGCCTATGCTTAGATAAATATACTAAGATATTAACTTATATACAGTTGTGCCTTGAAAATGTGTATTTCTTGGTTTGCCTTGTGGCTAAAAAAAAAAAAAAAAAAACATGAGAGAACCACTTTGCCCAAGTAGCTTCTAAAGAGCGCTCTTCTTTACCGACCCGAGCCTGTAGTTGAGAGGGTGACATCTTCACTTCATATAGCTTCATATATATTACTGAAAAAAATAGTAGCTATACTCTTAGTTTTATAAAGATATCTCAGTGAATTACCTTTCTAACATCTTTCTCATGTATTTTATTGGCCAATGAAACACATGCTGAGTTGTTACTGCTGTTTTTCTGGAGAGCTGATCAGCATATTTCTTTTGTGCTGTAACTATATTTGTTCTTTCTTTGTTACATAAACTGTATTTTTTTTACACACATTTAACGCACTTTACGCACATTTAACACAATTTGTATGTTAAATTAAAGAAAATGTCTTATGTGAATAAGTGCTGCTTTTGCCCATTTTTCCAGAAAACCTTTCAGTATCGTGACAAAGACTCTGATTCGCCGCCTTTCTGGAACAGCACAAGTGAAATATGACCATAATAACCACACGTTGGCTTTGACGTGCAACTTTTCAGCTTTCAGAAACCGCTGTGGAGTTTTTTCAATAGCACAAACCGTTGCGTATTTACGGTAATGCAAACCAGTCACCTGCGATACTCTCGGTGTTAAAGTTGACATATTTCACAAACTTTGATCCAATGCACCATGACCTTTGACGGATCTGGGGAAAAAAGAAGAATTACTAGTGCTGCTCTTACTGCTAAACAAGTTAAATCCAAGTTTAAAAGGTCCAGTGTGTACTTTTAATTAAATTGCCTTTCGTGATCACACAGACAGACAGATGTCCAATGTACCAATTTCATAAAATGCCATCGCGGCACAGCCTACCTGCTATGAACAGGATGGACAACAAATTGGAAGAATCCAACTCCATGCATGCTCGTGCTCATTTAGTCCCACCTACAGATTACACATGTCTGCATGATATTCCCTCCCCAATGACTGGGGCTGAACACTTGAGTAATAACGGTGTTGTGTAAACCACCTCGTATCACTGGTTGGGCACAACATCTAATTTCCTTGGTCATTATTCACAGTAATTTCAATGATCTTCCACAGCATCCTCAATTAAATGTTCATTCCCTCATTCATTTACCTTCGGTTATTTATTGTCACTCACTCAACCTTGCTGGAGGTGGCTGGAGCATGATAGGTGGGTGGGAACTCAATGATTTATGAGCAGACTCATTGTTTGAAAACATGTGTGAGACCATACATAAATGTGCACGCTGCCTCAGCATCATTACTCTATATGTTCCATCTCGCAGCATTAATGTTTAATGTAAAGGTTTTGCACAATGAGAGGTAATTCTCAGCCTTGGACGTTAATGGCACCAACATCTTTGCATTGCGTGTACTACCGGGGAATTCAATTCCTTCAAAGTGAGAAATACATGCAATAAAAACAAGGCCGTGACTTATGAGCTTACAAACACTCTATAATGTGCGTATAGTGCCATTAAGCATTTAAGTTGGTCAGGGTACATTAACCACAACCTATTTCACGTTATAATGACTGCACATTTCTCTCCACCAAGGACGTTTTGTCTGTTTTTCTGTTACTCAAAATCTACAGAACCTATTTTCATTAAGATTTGGAGTGTTTGGAGTCGAGATATGGTGTTATTCCCATTTCCACATATTTCCACTACCTGTCCCTAAAGCTGCACCAAGCACAATTGGGGAATGATGTGGGAACATCACCTGTTACACCTCAAATGGGAGGATGTGATCATACCTCTGCCATTAAGTGTTAGTTTAACACCAATTCTGATTAAGACAAGAAACAAATCATCATTGATCCATGCAATGCAACAGTGTCTAGGATTTCCTGAATAATAACACATTTAAAGCATTAAGTTTACTCCTTTGTTGTTACTTAAACACCGTTGATGAGATGATACCTGACTCTGTGAACAATGTGAAAAGCTCCAAGGCGTATCACTATTTAAAAAGTAAAAAGATTGGCTTTGGTGTTTTGTTAAAGTAGTTGGGACACAATCTTATTTAAAAGGGCAGACAAAGCGCTGAGTGTCCCACATCATCAAACCCGGGTTTTAGCTGATGCTCAAGAACTGCAAGAGCAGTGCAATTGTGTAGTCACATGACTGCCACCACCGCCACCACCACAGTGGACGGCCCCTGGTAAGAACTAACTCCACCATAATCATTTTTCCCGTACGGTCTCTGGGAATAAAGTGGATGTTTTTGTGGTGTAAAAAGGGAAAAGGCACATGTAGAAGGACAGAGGTCACATTTGGTGCAGATCTGGATAATGATTAAGCTATTGATCTGGTTTTTAGTTCTGGCAGAGGTTTGTAGTGTAATTCTATTGATTTCAGCTATCTTTGTCAACCAGCATCATTCATTTTCTATTTACAGATAATACAGGAATAATTACCTTGGAATTACTTTATTTGCGAAGGTGTATTTAGAATACAGCTTTCACTAAAAATGTTACTTCGGTCATTTATTTCTCCAACATTGTCTGAGCTAAACTGAGCGACTATCCTTCCTCTTGAAATGTAAAATGCTTTGACATTCTAATCAAGACTCTCTCCAGCAGTAATGAGTGGGGCGTGCCAGGCTGGAGGAGCTCGTCCATGAGAGGAACAGATCTGGTGGTGAAAAAAAAAGAAATCCTCCGTAGACATTTGACACCCGAGCCACATTCACGACTACCCAGAAGCACATATCAAAATGGACACTTATTGGTGATAAAAAGTGTTTTAAAAAACAACAACACTACAATAAAATGTGCCTGACCTTGAGTCCAGTGATTCTCCAGTGAAGTGGAGAGTCACACTTCCACCAGTAATTTTATATTGAATCAATTCTGCATCAGTAAATAAAATGCAAAGAAAGACTGTGTTCCTGAAGCAACATTTTGTATTGGATACGTCTAGTGAAGTCTGTGTAGCCCAAGCTTGACACTAATGGGTCTTTTCAGACTGAAGTGACTCATACTGTTTTTTTTTCCAGCTTTAAAAAAAAAAAAAAAAAAAAAAAAGGACAGTAATCCAATTGTCAATTCCAATTTTAAAGTCACGTAGATATATATCTGACATGTGGCCATGGGACATCCATCTCATCCATGTCACATGACCACGCATGGGATATATCTGATCGACCTGCACCACGGAACAACGGCAAAAACCAAACAACAGATGCAATACCCTTGGTATTCGGAATGTGAGCCGTCAAATCTCATCTGCAATGAATCAGATTTGAACAATGGCTTAAATTCTTTTTTGTGGTGATTTTTGCCATCTTTAACATCAAAATGAAAATGAAAACAAACCTCTGCACGGAGCCACATCATGGAGGAAAAACCTGAGCACCAGCTGTGAAATAAATATGTAAAAAAAAACAACTAAAAAAATCTAATACTTTTACAATGATTTGATCAGAGCTGATACAATTAATTGATTATTAATCGATTAATAAATTAATCAACAACTATTTTTGATAACCGATTAATCGGTTTGAAGCTTTTTTTCATGATTAAAACAAGATTTCCGGTTGTTTAAGCTTCTTAAATGTGAGTATTTTCTTAATTTCTTTGCTCTGGATAACAAAGAAATGATTAAAAGTCAATCATTTTGGTTTGTGGACAAAACAAGACATTTGAGAACATCTTAATTTCCAGGTTTGACGAACACCGATTAACATTTTTAAAGGTTTTCTGATATTTTATGGACCAAACGATTCATCAAGAAAATAATCGACAGATTAATAATCGATAATGAAAATAATCATTAGTTGCAACTCTTGATTTGATCAATAGAAACCAACAAGGTATTTAATTCAAGATTATAACAAATAAGGAACAAACTATGTGCTGCATATGCTGTGAATTCACAGAACGGTGTGTGAGGAAAAAAAATCCAAACAATAAAAAATGACAAGTAATAGAGTGAGAGAGAGGGATCTGGAGAATCACCGTTTTCACCTGTAGTCTATGGTTTAGCACAAGGAGATATGGAGATTTGCTCTGGGAGGATGGATGGAGTGATGAACTGCGTTGTGATAAGGGCTGAAGAGGATTATTCAATCAATCGCCTGTAACCATATCTTTAGACAACTTCTCTGAGGAGACATGGGAAGTAGTCGGCGCCTCAAGGGATAACAGAAGAAAGAAATTACATGGGGTCTCTCCATTTCACAAAGGCTGATCCTTAAGCATCGCGCCTGAGAATGTTATTATGGGAGCTTGTGATAGTGCGCATGCCAATTTGCTGATACAGGATAGGGACACTTTAAATAACTGCTCTATTTCTGTTACTTAGAAAACATTTTTCAAGCTTAATTTTTAAAGCAGCATTCATTAAATTTTAATTATACACATTATACACAACTGAATTTATGGACGAGGTAATGGGGAAAACTTTGATGAATGCAAACTCTTAACAGCGTGGTCCTATAGATCAAGGTAAGAGAGGAATTATACATTTTTTGGTGTTTGGTATCCACCGCATTGAAAGCATACCCTCATGATGAGGCAAGGCATGACTTGTATGCCATTCCCGCTGGTCAATAAAGTCGTTTTAAATGAGTTTATGACCTGTGGGATTGTGTTTAATCGGCATTCACTCCCAGGTCAAATGACTTCGCAGAGTACACAGGTTCTGTTACGATCAACATAGGAAGGAATACAAGACAGGGGTCAACACACTCATTTCATTTTTGTATTTTTTGGCAGTGACACACCAGAGGCAAACCTTTGTATACAAATGGGGCAGCCCTCAGTGTATTACATGAAGTAAAGTCAAAAAAAATAATACAAACTAGTAACCACTGTTACATCATCACTGAGGTCCATGGTCATGCAGGAGTGAAAATAAATGAAAATGAAATATTGATGATATGATAAGATAACTGGTAGTATTTGTGCCTGATCTTTTTCAAACTCTTACTTATACAGCACAAAATGGTGAGAAAGTGAGGCAGCAGAGTGTGGAGAATCGACTGCTGTGGTATCAGAAGAATAAAAATCTCATCTTAAACACTTGTTTAAACAGTGCCAGTACTACTGGTCGCCATAATACATTCAGTTTTTGTTTGCTTTATTTAAATCATCAAGTAGCTTTTGTGCGGGGTCTCTAGTTTATTGACTCGCTGGTATAAATTATTCCCTGACATTATCGCTGCAATCTCTCTCCTCCTTCCACTTTCATTTTAATAAAGTCAGTGTTGACACAACACCATCTTTCACCGAATAACAGCAATAACAGTTACAAATGCTACGCCGAGTTACAATGGAGATAAAAGGGAGTGTGAGATAATATGAGAGGGAAGGGTATGAATTTTGACCTGTGAAGGTTGAATCCCAGCGAGCAGATAATGTGTTGTTTAAGGTACTCCACTGTGAAGTATTGAGCCAAAGAAGAGAAAACAAGGGGTACTTTGAGGAACTCACAGCCTAAACCGTATGATCATTTGGGGGGTTTGTTGAGTGCGTCCTCTCAGGAGAACACACTTCCCTATACCTTCATACATTTATTCTGCATTTGATTCAGAGCGTGAAGGCTTCTGCACAAAATGTCAGGAGGTTCAAGCTTCAATACCATCCCAGGGCGCTAGACTTACAGTACTGACTAACAATAATTATTGCTGAATAGATTGTAGTATCCGGTGAATAGACAGCAGAGTATCCCACCTAAAATAACTCCAGGTAATATAGAGTTCAGCTTTGAATGATTTTCCAATAGTGGTTTGCTCAAAATAAAACCCAACAACTGGTGAAAATAATTAACGAGTTGCCGCAGCTATTTTCACTTCTGAATTTTACATCTTTAAAAAAGCACCAGATAGACTTGGGTGCTATTGATTCTTGGTTTCATTGATTTCCTCTCTTTTTTCGTCCGTGGCAGAGCAAAGGGATGGGAGGCGCGGTAGCTGTGAGAAGGTCTGTCTCTGAATAAGAATTGTGAATCACTGGGCACCGGGGTGAGGTGCTGCATGAACAATAACTGCAGGAGCTGCTGCACATTATGCTGCATCCAGACTTGGTGTGCTAAGGGGCTCTCACTGCAGATGTGCTCCTGACACGTTACAGCAGGTAAATTGCCAGGACTTAATGAGACCCCCGAATTATTGAATTCCTGTCGGCTTGATGTGAGACACAAACAGACACGCTGGCTCTGTCCAAAAGCTCACTTAAAAGCTTCCTCAATCCCTGCATGTAATGTTAACAGAGGATGTCAGTTCCCAAGATGAAGCGATCAGCTGTTGGTCTTTTACTGGTCAGTGCTACAATAATAGGTCACTAGATCGGATACTGGTTTGAATGTTCTCCCTGTGTGTGTGTGTGTGAGTGCATGTGGGTTCTTTCCTCCTCCAGTCCCAAAACATGCAGATTAGGTTAATTGGACACTTTAAATTGACCATAAATGTGAGTGTGAAAGTGAATGGTTGGTCCTCTGGGTAAATAGTGGTAATTTGAATCACTACACAGCACAACACAATACAGAACTATTTTTAAAATGTTGGAAGTGAAGCAATGTCAGGTTGTGAGGGAACAGGGAAATACGGTGCAATATGAATTATTTCCTTCTCTCTGCAGCTTTTTCTTTTAATATGTTTTTAATGCAAAATGTGTTAAATTACAACAAAGGCTGATTTGAAACTACACTGATGTTTTCACCTCACTAGCATATGTATGGCATGTGCCATAAGTGTACCAATCTACAGTATGTATATCCTTCTCTTTTTATTGCGTCCCAAGATGCAAATATGAGCAATGCCCACAACAACAGCTCTCCACATATTCTATTTCTAGTCTATTTCAGCTGACCACAGGAACCCTGGTAAGAGAGGCAAGGATGAGGGGGAGAGGAGAGATAAATAGGAGGGAAAAAGAAAAGAAAGAAGACAGAAAAAAGGGAGTAATGCAACATTATGGGTGCCAAATGGCGTACAACAACGAGAACAAACAAAAGAAAGTCCAAACACAAAGAAACAAAGTGGCAGAAATGTTATAAAGGGCTTGCATTAGCTTAAAAAAAGATCCTCATTTCTTGTGGATGAAGAGAATGACTCAAACTCTGTGACACAGACTTCTGACAATGTGAGTTATCACCTCCCCTTGGCTAATCTTCAGTGGAGGCTGGCTGAGGTCACAGCAATGTCTAGGCTAAGGTGTTAAGGGAACGGTGCAGGTGAAAAAATATGCTGTTATTTATTCCCACAGCTTCCTGACCTTCATGAGTAAGAACAACACACTATTTTATCTGCCAATTTAAGCAGTTCAGCTACAGTGAAACCAACGATATTTATATTCTCTCTTTTTTTTGCTGAAAATAAGCAAATAAAGATAATTTTAATGTTATCTTATAATAAGTATAAGTTGTTTTTTTTTATTATTATTATTATAATTTTCAGGCATAATTGACGTTTCCACGGTATTATTCACATTCGGAGGGCATGTTTCCACATTCTCACGAGAAAAGAAAGCTCTCAGTTTGATCGCAACCACGGTCAGATGGGATTTTACTGTGTGGCGTATGCATGTTCTTTGCATTCACGTGTTTTCTGTTTTCTCCGAGTGATCTAGTATCCTCCAGCAGTTCAGTCATGCAGGTCAGGTGAACTGGATAGTCTAAATTGCCCATAAGTCTGTGTTTGTTCATGTTTGGCTCTGTAGGAAGCCCGAGCTCCCCTAAGAATCTTGGAAAACAAGCGAGGGTAAAGACAATAGATGAATAATTCCATTGTGGTGCATAATAGTCATGCAATATTTAACATCTATTGCATTCTTTCATCTAGTACTTGCATTACGTTACAGTTTCTGTAGTTAAGCAGAGCAGAGGCCAACGCTATAACATGAGTGCACTGTGCTTCAAAAGCACATCAAAAGATCAGAGCCCATTAGACATTAAAATGCAATGGTATTTTGTTGACTCAATCTGTATTCAGCACACTGTCGTGTCCTTAAAGAATAACTACACCCAGGCTGAAAGGTCTACTTGTACTGGACTCTCAGTGTTTCATCACTGTTGGGTAGTGTCACATTTTTATATTTATCCATCTGTATATTTTAGCTCAGCCTCGGTTTTCCCTCAACTGTGTTTGCTCCAGGTGACTTTGCCCAAAACCTTAGTTTCTAACAAAACTTCACTATAGGATTATTCTGTTACCGAGCACTAATTAGTCGCCATGGGCTCAACGGCGTTCCATTGTCCCTCTGTTAAGCTGCTACATCACAGTCAGGAAAGACTACGGCACGTCATCGATCCAGCGTTTACCAGCGCCAGCTTGACGGTTGCCGGATCATTAGCCGCCGGGGGAGACCGACACAGCGGCCACAGGTTTTGGAGATTCACCCCAAGTCTGCACAGATGGGGTTGACAGCGGCTGCAAGAATGCTGGATCTCATCATTTAAGCCGATCACCGGTACCGGCCAGGTGTCGGTAGGATATAGACAGCGCCGGGAAACAAGGAAACTATGAACCCGATTTATTTTGTGCCAGAGATAGCATAGAAGTTGTACACAAGGAGGCTTGCAGCCTTGTCAGCTGACCGGTGTGTCTACCCCAGTGTCTGTGGTGCTTCTTCCAAGGGGCTGGGGCCGGTGCACAGACACGTATGCCTGACAGGAGCGGTGCGCAATCAAAACTCCACAATATTGTTGGCGGAGAGAGGGATTCAGAAGTGTTTGGTGATCGCACACCAATACTGAGTGGACAGTATTAGTGACGAGTGTCAGAAAACACAATTGACAGCAGTATAATGGCATGCCACAAACACTGGCGCCATCTTGCGACCAACAAACCAACGTTAATCATTCGTTAATCGTCCGTCTTATCTCCTCTGGTTCTTGGTTTTTGCTCCTTTTGGCAGCTTTCCTGACAGCTGACCTTAGTGAAGTTTATTTGTCCTGCCTGAGCAGTTTTAATGCTTCATTTGCAAGACAATTAAAATCAACTGAAACTTTATTATTGGCTCTGGAGGTCCAAGGATTTTGAAAAGACTTAATTGAAATGCGATTACCTTTATATGTTTGAATCCAATGACGTATGAAATGTGACTTGTAAGTTTCCATTAGCCCGTCCACGGCTTAAAATCCCTTCAGGTGTGTGTTGAACTGTAAAGCATCACTAGATTACTGGGGTGCAGAGAAGTCTCTGGTGCAATCTAATGAGGCCGTAATTGTTTACCTGTTCCTATACACTGCTTTCAGGGAAAAGCTGCAGCATTTGCCCGACGTGAATGCCAGTGTTTTGATAAAGGTCAATGAGAGTGAGACAAGAGAACTAAAAGTTCGGCCACTTTAATTAGCCTGGGCTTTGTGATCTCTTCTCATCCTGTAGTGTCGGTGCATCCGTGATCAGCCTGAGAGCCATTGGTCAGAACAAATATGGACCCAAGAGGGATGAGAACGGTTAACTCCAGCAATTATTGACTGAGATGAGACGCTCACATTAAAAGTAGACAAACAGTAATGAATTCGGGGGTGACGCCATCTAATTAAAATTAAAACTAGATTTGTTACCGTTCTTGATTTTTTAATCTTTTGATCTTATGAATCAAAACGCGAGTATAACACCTCGCAAAGCTTTGTTATTCACCCATGCTCACCACAAGGATGCATGCACTGGTGATTATTTGTAGTTATGTCAAAGCTATGTCAGTGTTCCAAACATATGAGGGTTTTGTCCTTACCTCTCATTTCTGTTCAAATCTAATTATATCATACGAGACGACACATTCACGGAGGTCTCAACAGCAACAAGCAAAGTGAGACCAATAGTGGCAAAACAAAAGGAGAAATTATTTATCCAACATTAAATTACATCAACAAAAGAACTGTAATTATTTTTTCAAAAACTACAATCTATTTCTGATACTTGCATTTGGATATAACAAAAGCCTTTCTCCGATAATGTTTTTCCAGCCTGACAGTACTCACAAACATGAGTGCATCAAGTTTCACATCTGTCCAAATCTGTAGAAAGCACATGTAGAGACAGCTCACAGGCAGAGCCAGCTCACAATTTGTTAAAGTAAAAAAAAAAAAAAAAACAAGCAACCTTGAAGTTAGAAATGTATTAAAGCCAACTGTAACCTCATGCATACAAACATTACTCAAGGATATTCTCTTTCTGCTACGGTAAAACAGTTTGTTTAGTGAAGATATTCAATAAAGAGAATTTATGAATTCCTTTCTGCAAACCACTCTTTTTTTCCCCTGAGTTTGTGAAGATACATGTTTCAAATGATTGTTCCGTCTTACAAAAGGTCATTCAGAGCTAATTATAAATGAACTTTTAAAAACAAGGTTGAGTCGCTAAAATACATACAAGCTCCAAACACGCTAATTAAAAGACTTTTCACAGCTTTATGGAACAAAATATATTGCAAAATATTCCAATGCTGTCACGTGGACTTCATTTTTTTTGTCCTCTCATGAAACAGAATGAATGCCAAATATAAAAAAACAGCGCCATGTTAACTCAAGTTTAAGAATGTGAATATTTTATGAAAATCTAATCGACCATTTTCCCCGTACAAGAAAATAAAATGGAAAATTAAGGTCAATCACATGATCAAACGTCTGTAGAATAAGTCAATATAGCGACTGTTGCAGGGATATTAATAATGTAATTCTAAGTGACAGCAACATCAGGAGGAACATAAGACGCTTTAAAAAGAAACAAGGGCTGAAAGGGGCTCTATAAAAGCCAGTAGTGGTCTCTGAGCACTCTGTGCTGTAACTCTAAAGTAGGAGAGTGGCAGATTCCAGAGACAACATCTAAGAGGTCTGTCCTGAGGAGGTACAGCTAAGGGACGCATCAAACTTTCCATGTCAGCAGAGTTCCGCTGAGGTCTGTGTGACAATTCCAGTTTGATTTCTGCCCGAAAATTTCCTCATGCGACAATCCGAACTGAATGCACCAGCTGTGCATGCTCTCTGTCGCACACTCCAGTCCAGCTTACAGTTAGTGCTGAAAACAATTAATTGATTAATCGATTACTGAATGAAACGACAATCGATGATTCGGTGTCAAGTTTGTGTGGTTTTTCAGCTTTTTAAATGTCACTATTTTCTGATTTATTTGCTCCATATAACAAAGAAATCATTCAAACTGATGAATTTTGCTTTGTGGACTTTGAGGTAATATGATGATGACCTAAAAGAAAGATGATAACGTCAGCACAATACAAGGATGTACAAATGAGTTTAATCTCCTGGAATGGCACATGGACCACAGGCTTGTATGTGCATGCGGAAATGCAAAGCAGCTCCACGCGGATACAGTAAGTATGACCTAGGCCTAAGATACTGGAAGTACAGTTTAGTATGTAAGCACCCAAGCTTGAAGGGGGAAGGATAAGACACCGCTGGCACAAGGGGAAAGGACATTTAAGGTAAGTCACTTAAGCTGCTTCAAAGACATGCACCGAGTCCGGACACTGTATATGTGAAAATGCAAATATCCACAAAAGTAACTCCCGAAAACCCCCTGAGAGAAATCTCTGGATAATGATCTCACGTGAGAAAACTCCACAAAAACCCTCCTTAAGCAGGGTGCCAAGTCTTTATCTGGAAGCTCCAACAACCAGGTCTTACTCATCAGCAACGCAGGCTTGTACCAGCAGTGATATCTCAAGACACCTCTTCCAGTAGATTACATAAACACTGATTAATCTAATTAATTATCTATTATCTCATATATATCCCATGGATGCAACCCACCTGTCAAGTAAAAGTGGCTGGCAAGATGGTATCCTGGTGTTTCCAGGGTGTGCATTACTTACCAGAAAGTAGAAGAAGCTGTAAATGGTCTATCCCTGTTGTCTTTTTAAAAAAAACAACAAAAGAAAAAAAAAAACTTCCACCACTGGACACAAATGGGTTACTGGTGGGGATACAAGTGGAGTCTAGATGTAGTGGGTTTATTGTTTGGGAAGATGTGGGGAAATCAGTGTAAACAGAGTAGTAACATGATTTGCAGCCGCTCAAACCGTGACACATTCTGACTTGTTTATCTGCATCTGATGCATCATTTATACACAGCAGCATGTTGAAGTGATCTGATCTTCCAAAGAGCTGCATAATTAAAAAAAAAAAAAAAATAAATAAAAATTGAAGCGTGTCTGTAAAATCAGTACACAAAAGGCAAGGTGAAGCACAGCAGCGCAGCATTGCCTTTAATCCTGTAAGCCTTACAATGTTTGTTTGCCGAGATGCCGTATGTCTGCGTATATATGTGCACACGACATCAAAAATGAATGTGGTTCATCACGGTTCCTGTGTTCAACCTACTTTCTTCAAGAGTGTATTTACCCTGAGGTGCACTGTAATGCACTTCCTCCGTTTATGCAGCATGGAGACTTCTCTGGGAACAGGCAAGCCTCGGCCTAATGTGTGCAAAAAGTCAAGATGACTTACTAGTGGGCAAGAGTAAGTACGAGAAGGGCCAAGTCTAGAGATTTGAGGAGGTCCTCAAGCTGCCAGCTGGGGACTTTTGCTCTCCACTGTATCGATTAGTCAGTCCACTCTGTAATTAGGCCTAGGTGAAAGCAAGCGGAAGAGAAATAGAATTGGAGGGTTTGCAAGTATTGGCAGCGAAAGGCCATTTTTGTATGTGGTGTCAATAAAGGAAGAAAGGAAAATACCGAAGGGATACTAGTATTTGTCACAAAACCCTCAATATCCTATGGCTCTTTGGGCATCTGAGAGCAAAAAGATGAAATGGGTGAATAGGGCAGTGAGGGGACCGGAAAACAAAATGTCACATATTGCTGTTGATTGACTGGTCAGTTAAGTCATCTCTGGCCCTTTTGTTCCAACAGCATACAAGGTGGCCGGGTGAAGGTGTCGCTGAGAATTATTGATAAGTTCCCAAGTGTCTAAATCCATCTGTTGGACTCCATGTTCTTCAGGGATGAACATGAAAAAGAATGGATATTGAACATGAAAATAAAAAGGAAAATGTGTTGTTAAAGTCCCCATGAAGCAAATTTAAAGTTTAACCCTCTTATGACCATGACCAGCTTCTGCTTCTGCCCCTTTAAGCTCTGTTTTCCAAGATAACTTTCACTCTCGATATCTGGCAGTGATTCAACCGTTTAGGAATAAGCTGACGTCACGAAAACGTGTGACACGCTGATGAATCTTGTCTGTGATTGGACAGTCGTTGCGCGGAAGACCTGAGGGCTACCGTAATGATAAGTATATAGGTGCAAAGCGCCATTCATCCGTCTTCTACTGCTTTATCCTCCACATGAGGGTCGCACGGGGTGCTGTGCCAATCTCGGCTGACAGAGGGGGCGAAAGGCGGGGTCACACCCTGGGCAGATGGCCACTCCAAAGTTTTTGAATATTCTAGATATCACAAACGGTCTAGGAGTTATGGTAATGACAAGTAGGCATGACAGGATGGTCACAGAAGGGTTAACCTCTTCACACAATATATATGTCGGAAAATAATGGCTGAGAAAAAAAAAACCTTATTGACTTTAAAATGAACATAAATAACACATTATTGACATTGGATGGTTTAGTCTACAGACTAACACCACGCCCACTCTGCTCGACTGCTCTCTGAGACATGGCCAAAAATGCTACTTTCATCCACACATGGTGACATACTGCACATGTTCAAAGTAAGATATTTATTCATATGCATTCATTCAAGCAGCCTCAAGTGACACGTTTTGATTAGGCCTCATTTTTTTTTATTTGCCATATGTAGCACTTTTGAACTGAATGATACTCATATAGCTTCCTTTCCTGTCTGTGGTGAGTTCACTCTGCTCTTGGCTGCTTGTTTCTAGTCCCTCCAACTCCCTTTGGAGTAGAACATTTTACGTGTAAAGAGCTTTGTCGTTTCCAGTGACCTCGTCTACTACATGAAATTGCTTGGACTACATCTTTAGACACGCAAAGTCCACTTAGTGAATTCCCCGAGGACGACACGTTTCCTTACACACTTTTAACAGTTTAGGTCGGATGAAGATGCAAATGTGTCGGGATCGGCATAAAAAAAAAGAATTGACACGGTTGTTAATGTTACACGTTGTGAAAGAAAACTTGTGTGCAAATCACACATTAATGTCAACCTGAAATATGTTTACACGTCATCTCTTATCTCTACATTTGCAAATTACCAAATTGTAAGCATGAATTTATACAGGATTAAAGGCCAACATAAACACTTTTCAGCGTCATACTTTTGCTCCTAAAATAACAAACTTGATATACGATCAGCATAAAATACCACTTTCATTTACATATGTTTTCATGTTTTTCGCAAAAAGTGCTTCAAAGATTTAGCAAATTTAAAACCTGCTCATTAAGAGAATCCAATTATGAAAACATAAAAGCACAAAAAGTGCAACTAAACAATTACCGAATAGAAATTGGTCAATTTACATGACAAGCACTGAGGTGTGGTCTGAAACCAGTCGTTGGGTGTGTGCTCGACAATGAAAATTAAAAAACCTCTTCAGTCAAACAGCGTCTTCATTCATTCAGCTGTGTACACTCCATGTTGCTGATTTGGTTATTAAAGTCATTATTGCTGGCATCTCAACCATGAAATGCATGACGAGAAACTATGCAGGCAAAAACTTCCACACACAGGAATGTCATGTTTAGATAATCAACTCAAAAGTAATTACTTGCATATTTTAATAGCAATGGAGAATGCATCACAAACAACTATCAAATTATGTTTTAATTAAGTCATGGTTGGGCATTAAGAGATGGTGGGGGTGAGGGTGGGGGGTTCAAATAATCTCACAAAACCAGACCGACTGGCTGATTGGTCGGGCTGTATTATTCTGCTATGGGGGTGAAAGAAAAACACTACAGCATATTCATATAATTGTCTTTAACAGATCATGATCGTGATCATCTTGGGCAGTAATAAACCCAGGATGCAGCAACCGCTCCTGCAAAATAATGTGGGGGTGGTCTTTTTTTTTTGTCGGGTGGAAAACGTGCTGAAAGACAAATGAAAGTGCCGTGGTGTCATGGGCATTTTGTGATGTAACATTAGATTAAATGGCCACTTAAGAAGGAAAAAACAAAACACTGATCAGTTCAGTGCTTCAACCTTTGATCTTTCAGTAGCTATGGGACAGTGACAACAAGCTCACTGTCTCTCTCTCAAACTCTAACTCTCTGTACATTTACACAGGGTACATCGCTCGAACTAATGATGCCACAAGACGATGAAAGACAGTTGCCTTTCCTTCGGCAGGAGGATAACCACTCTAAAACAATATCACAGGCAGCACTTAAAACCAGCTCATGATTCTTTGTAGGGATGGGACGACAGCACTTGTGTTGTTGTCCGATACAGATATCACAGACTCTAGTACCGATTCTAGTCCGAAACAGTCATTTTGGACCATTTATGAACGATGAATCTGTTAAAAGCACATTTGAGCTGAGTCATTTCAAAGACATAGTGAAGCATGCGATATATAGGATTTTTGGATTTTATTGGGGTTTACATTTGTATCTGTCTGACATCTAATACAGTGATTTTGACTAGTATCGGACCAATACCAAGTCCCATCCATAATTCTTCGGATGACTGATTAATAAGTGGTTTGACTGATGCAACACACACATCACAGGTAAAATGTACTTGTCTTGAGGCCCCAAATTCCAGTTTTTCTTAAGGTGACAATGAGACATTGTTACCCATGTGCTGATTTTGACTGCACTCTACAGCTGAATGTATCAGTTTTAAAAACACCAGGGCCGTTTCTCAATACTCAAGTAAGCAAGTATGTACTTGCTTACTTGGGAAGTATATACTTGAGAAGTACGCTGGGAGTATATACTTGCCAAGTACGGGAGTACACAAGTATGTGGTTGTTTCTCAATACTCAAGTATGCAAGTATGTATGTATTGTTCTGCTGTTTGAATGGTGGCTGGCGCCAAGTGCTGCAGCCTCATTACCGCCACCTACAGTGTTGATAAATGAACATATGAAATACTTTTAATAAATGCATATATATGTTGTTATTATTTTTACATTTTAAATATTTAACTTCATTTATTAATTTATTTCTATTAAAATATACAATAGAAATAATACAATGTGGAAAATAGATATATTACAGCATTGTAGAGTAGTATATATGTATATATATGTATGTATGACATATATGTACGTGTACAAATATATACTACTCTACATACTATACTATACATATCTAATATTTACATATTATATTTAAATATAAATCTCGACTTTAATATAAATCTAAAATTCAAAGTTAAAATAAATAAAACATTAACAATATACAAACCTTCAAACTGTCAGGTCAAAACGTTTCCATTAAAAACAAAATAACACGTCAACAACAAATCTATGGATCACACCGAGCATCTAATGACAGCGACGTCTGAGCCAGCGGATCATTTCATCAGGACAGGCCGAGGTAACGCTGCTCTGTGCCGGGCACAGTGAGCGCCGAACGTCCGCAGAGGCGGAGCTGATCACCTCCGACAAACGTCGCTGCCAAGCTATAAATACGTCATATCTTCATACACAAACCACATGTTTGAATTCTAAATGGCTCATTTCTCGCCTCAAATGATGTTAAAACTTTGTTCCGGGACACAGAAAAATATTTATTTCAGATTTATATTTCTATTATCTGCTGCTATGCTCCGCCGAAATGTATTCTGGGATACATGGCCATCGCAAGTACGCTTAAGTCACCTCCGATGCATACTTGGTAAAAATGGGCGGAGCGAGAACATTTCCGGGTTTGAGAACCGTCCTCGCTGTTCGCTTACTTGAGAATTGGAACAGCACTTGGACTGAGGCTGATGACGTTTTCACAAGTACGGGAGTACGCAAGTACGCTCAAGTACGCACAAGTATGGATATTGAGAAACGGCCCAGGTTTTTTTTTTTGTAAGCTCTCCACACTTTTCCTTCAGGCCAGAGTTTCTATTTTTAGGGGGAGCAGGATGGCCTTTGCGTTTTGTGACATTGCCCCTGAAACAGAGGACTCAAATATCTACCTGTGAACCCTCGAGAGTTGCTTTGAAGACCGACAGCACAAGCTCGAGAGGTGTTGCTGCAGTTGAGTTCGGCTCAGTGAAATGTCACTGAATAAATGAGGGTAAAAATGCCATCTTTAATCACATCATCATTTCTTTTGGTTTATCTTGGATGTGGATCACTAAATGTGTTAAGTATAACATACACACACATGATCAGTGTTGTATTTTTTCGGTAACGGGGTAATCTAACTAATTACTTTTCCCGTCGTTACAACGCCGTTAACGTCAATGGACGTAAAATGTGGTGCGTTACTATGCATTGATTGAATAAACTGTGTAATCCCAACGCACCCCTGGCTCACAGCTAGTGAGGAGGCGGGTTAATAACGAGGTAAGCGATTATGATTGACCAAGGCAGCGTCACGTTCCCCCCCCCCCCCCCACCCAATGATCTCTTTAGGACTCAAACTGCAAACTGCAAACTTTGGAAAGCACACAGATTGCTTAAGGCAGCATGTGCAAGAGGTGTTATCGGTTAATTTTTTTATTTGGGGTTTGTACAGTTTTATAGTAGTAAATGGTCTCAGCAGTGAGTGCACGGCCACAGTAGACAGAGGGGGAGACAACAAAAACATGCAGTTTTTAGTTTAGTTTACTTTTCAAGTTCAAATTCCTGTGGGTGATGTGATAAATCATTGCCACTTGAGCTGCACTGTTTTAAAGCAAGCAAAAACTTTCATACAGAATGTAGCTGGACTTTAAAACTTAGGGCCACTCGTAAGAATTATTGACTATTTACTATTTACGAGACTTTCGACTCCTTCACTCACCCCTCCTGTACTTTTAGAAAACGATGTTGGCCTTTGCATGCCAGAAAGTATGCTGTTCATCGTTGTTTGTGCAACAAGCTTTCACTTTAAAATTAGAGCACAAGATGGTGACCTCCTTATAGCAAGACCCTTGCCTAAAGTACATATATTCTTTGTACGTACTGTAATTAAGGCTATACAAAAACCAGAATATATATTTTTTTTTATTTTAGCAAAGTTGTAGCAAAATAACGGGCCTTTCCACCTTTCCATTTTTTGGTATACCCTTCCCTTGGGGAACCAAATTAATGGTACGGCAGAGAACGGGTGGAGCTAGACCCACAACAACGCCCACAGTCTATTCTCAAACAAAGCTTGTCGTCTGTTGTTGCTTGTTGTGTTGCGTTCAATGTCGGTGCACCGGTACAAGGTCACGCCACGTATCTTGCCGACACAGCCATCGGGCACAACCAAGTAAGATACTGTTCCAAACCGAACTCTACCATGAGAGAAACACAGCTGTACAAAACATACATATGGGTGATCATTTAATTTCTACCACTAAGCCCTCCTAAATGTTACACAGTGGACCTTTAACACTATTCAATGCTTTCACTGATGAATGATTTGGTAACAAATGTAGAATAGCCAGAGGAAAGTGAAAGCTTTGAGACCATGATTATTTCTGGAGGCAGTGTAAATTCATATCAAACTAAACAAAAATGCCAGTAGAAAAGATTCATGGTAGTAGTTCATTCTGGGAGGGCATTCTTTTACCGTCTAAAGAAGTCTCCTCCAAAGACTTTTCCTACAATATGCTGCAGTGCCCATGGGATGTCAACAAACAGTGACACTAATGAAGGCAAAAGGCTAAGCTGTAGTGCTTGGACAGGTAATGAAGACAAAAAAGTAACCCCCGAGTGCAATTTGCAAGAAAAACTGATAAAAAGCAGAGAGTGAAACATGCAGGAATGAGTCAGCTATCGTGAAAATGGAATTAGAGTGTAGACCTCCATTCAGGTTTCATCAAAATGAAACTGGGATTAGCCTGTTCTCACTCATGACTCATCACGCCTCAGTGGTATTACCAATCATTATGACATACGTAAATTGATTTCACCGGGCTTAAAGCTTGTTAAAAACACAAATCAATGACTGATGAGCCCCGCGAAATAGAATCAAGTCATTGATTAATTCCCTGCATTTAGATAATACTGGCAACATGCTGCCTTTTCCCTTAGTCTAATAATGAAATTAAACTTTTATGTAGTGTCCCAGTATAGTGAATAGGCTTTTTAATGAGGACGTCACGTTAATGTCGGCTATGATAAAGTTGCATTCCAACAGACAAACTCTTCTAAGTCACCTGCAGAATCATCACTTCCAGGCTGCAGTCCAATTCATCACACAGGTGGAACAGCTTAACAACCAGCTTTTAAATCCCAAAGACTTGACTGATGAAAGAAGAAAGTGCTAAATAGCTTTACCTTAGTAAGTAACAGGAGAAAGCTTTTTAGAAAAAGCTAGCCTGAGGGATTTATTTATTATTTTATTTATCAGAAGACATACAAGTATATGTGTATACTTATAAATAGAATACATTTTGATTCCATTTTGAAATCAGTGCCTACTTGTCTGTAATTGTGTGATAGTTGACCTTCAAAACAAATAAATAAAGAGAAATAGGTACAAACAGTTGAAAAAGAGGTTCATATTCCAAAACAAGTGAAAAATTAAGTATTAATCCCAGTTCCACGTATGAGTAGTCTGTAATTCAAAGTTTATTTCCTTTCAATAATGCATGTACTTACACGGCAACCTTTCATTCTTGACGCATGGGACTAAATTACATGCTGTGCACAGAGACGGGGTGAGGTTATGATGTTAACATCTCAATTTCAGACTGACTGAGCCGTTACATGAACTTATTATATACAGTATGTCGAGAGAGAGAGCGAGAGGGAGAGAGAAAAAAGGTAAAATTGTTAAATAATAGGTTCGGCCAAATAAACGTCTTCTCTGCGGGCAGAATTCTTCTGAGAGGTTTGAATTATATAGAAGGATAGGAATCGTCAAGCGTTGACTTAACAGTGTTAAGCTGAGCTGCAATGTGGTGCTGGGAGAAGAAATGTCTTCAGAAACATCTTTAGCTTTTGTAACATTATTTTTTCTTGTAATGTAATGACGTTAAAAACAAACAAGCCAAAGGAGATTGCTTTTGACATTCACCCGTTCATGTGATGCTATTGCTATACATCCATCACACACTAAAGGCACCGTCACTAAGAGCAATGTAGGGTTCAGTGTCCTGCCAACCTCACTGTCACGTATGTAGTTCAGTCAATTACAAATAGTATAATCAGTCAAATCTGTACACTCACTGAAACACTCTATTAGAGAATACTTGAGCAATAGCGATCAATATCTGGAAGTCCGACATGTTTACTTATTCTCGCCGTTGGTTTTTAGCATCTGTCCTATGACTAGCTGTTTCTTTGACATGCGTTAAAAAGGAACAAAAAGACACATTTCTTAAAAAAAACCTAAAAAAAATGGTGTTGATTTCCCTTTTATTTACTCTTTACCAGCCCATAGTTATTTTATGTGACAAATTTCACGAAATAGCATTACCTCCCTGCTGATTTTCAAGTTCACCTCTAATAATTTCAAGTACACTAATTACTATTCCTGTTATTGCGCTCCAGTTGGCAGCTGTGTATACTTAAGTGAAACAAGTAATTATAATGAGGACCTGACCTCATCAGAAAAAGGAGTTACAAATCCTCAAAAGCATCACCAGAGGAGTACTGGTGATGGTAATTACTATTTAAGTGCCTCCATGTAGTATTTCCCCCTACGAGCTGATCATCTGATGCTTTCCCTGGACAGCCTTAATAATTCCAGCTCAGGTCCTTTTCAAAACAACTGTGGCCCTTTGTGATAATATTTACAATAGTGTGGCACCTATTTTGCACCCCGGTCATCAGTAATCATAGAGCAAAAGAATGCTAGTTTACAAAGTAGCTTTACTTCTGTTGGTCAGATTGGTCATTCAGAGTTGCATGACTAATATATCGGAGTTCATGCTTCAAGATGACGACCATGTACAAAGGTGAATCCTGTCGACGTCATATTGTCCAACAAAGGACTTCAAAGTCAAGGCTTCATAATTTGGAACGAAATAAAAAAAATGTTGTTGTCAGATAATCGAAAGTAAATCTTTTGCAAATACACACGACATCAAATACCACTGTATTCATGCAGATAACTTTAGATTTACCAGTGGACTGTAAGAATAATAATAAAAAAAATATATGATATTAATACACAGAAATCTGCCACCCTGCTTTTAAGGTGCCAGTGATAAGGATAATTTCTTATGCCCTACATTCCATCAGGGCTTTATATGAATTGCAGTTGGTATAATTATTATTTATATAGGGATGATTATTGAATGTGTCCATAGGGCTGGAAAGTGGGTCAATGCCGTCATGAACAGAGTGGAGTAGATAAATAATTTGTGGTGCAGCGGGCTCATAGAAGACCTATACAGTGTCTTAAGACTGGGGTGACAGAGAAGTCAAACTTAGTCCTATACATGATGTACATGGGTAAATGAAGAGAATCAGCATTCCTCCATATGAGCTGAACTGAACTTCAGAATCATGAGTCCACAATAACATTGTTATTGTTAATATCACATCTGCATCAAAGATACCTGATCCAAGCAGAATACCAGCAAATATTCAGCCACATGAACCTATGTTAGGTCATTAAAGAGAACCATGGTGTAAAAATACCACATCACTTTATTTTTTTTATTTATTTTTTTTCTGAATCTTGAGAAAACACCTACAAACAGGAGTTGCTATAAAAAACCTAAGGCAGGCATGCAGGCAATGACAGTTCAGTGATTTAATATTTAAAAAGGAAACATGACTTACAGAATGTCGAGTCAAGCACCCAGGAAATGCACTGAGCAGTCCAAACAGGCACACACATCCAGGGAAGAGCAGGCAAGAAAAACAAACAAAGTGCAAACTCCAAAGAAACATGGTTAAAAAGTCAAAACATAGGGAACTGAGACAAGACGCACCAATGGGCAGGAACTTTTTAAGCATAACTAATTATTAGATGAGACACAGGTGAAGCAGAAACCTGGAGGGAAACAAACCCAGGAAGTAAAACCACAACAAGAGCAGTCATTTCAAAATAAAACAGGAAACAAAGTTCCGGCACAAAGTTCACATTGAGAGGCATTCATGATAGTAAATTATGGTATTCTATAATATAATTATAACTATAATACATTATAATTTCTATGCAATTAAATCTAGGATAGTGGGAGAGAAATTATATTATTATTATTATGGGAGATGGATCAAATTTACTGTCTTTTTTTTTTTTAGTCAGTCAAAATTGTGAGTCTGCATATGCCAATTCTGACTCAGTTTGTTTAATGGTGAACATCAGGCTCAACCCCCGACGTTATTAATTATAGACTCTTTGAAAGTGTGTGATCTCGGGAGTCTGTGTATCTTTTCCATTACTCATTCAAAAATCCCAGTGTGCAGACCGAAAGGATGTGGATTGGGGAAAGGGTCACCTTCAGAGTTTCTGTAATCCATTAGTTCATCTAGCCCAAAGTTAATTCACTTTAAAGTTGAGATAACTACTTATTTAACTTCAAATCCCTGGATGGAAATCAATGGGTAATGTAATCAGGGCATCATTGTTAAATTCACTCTAAGACCTGCATGGTCTCTCATGATCAAATTTAAAACAAATATATAACAAACCATTGTGAAAAGAGTTCAAATGATACTGATGAGGCCTGTCAGTGACTCTCTGTGTTTAGATATTGTGTCACCAAGCAACATTCCTGCACAGCACACAGGGGGGAGTTTGTCATTCAGCAATTTGACAGGATACCGCTTGTTGGATGGATGAAGCATACAAATAATATTACATTCTTGCTGTTCACAAAGACCAAACACCCCAGAATGAAAAACCATCGGCAACAACAAAGTCACCAAAAGTTATGCACTGCAACTTAAAGTCTCATAATTAAGTTCCTGCCTCAGTCTGCTGCTGGAGTGGTTGAAACAATGTCTACAATGTGTAAAAAAAAAAAAAAAAAAAAAAAAGTCATATTTCAGAGTCCTGTTTTGTCTGGTGGCAGTTATCAGCAGCTGCCAGTCTGATAATTGCTGCCCGAGGCCCAGTGCTACTCCTTCAAGTCTGCACTGACAGCCCAATTCAAGCCTTCAGCCATGGGAGTTGCTGCCTGCTGCTATGTAGCATTCGGCGTTACACTGGAACTTTGTTTGATACCAAGCACAGCTTCTTGTGTAGTCTTTGAACGTACAGAAGGGGCACGTCTATCCTATAACATACGAACAGAACATGAACACGGACCATGTGCCGGGTCTTTTGACCGACACAATTAACGCACTTCTGCGGCTTGTACCGAGTCGTATCATATTTCCTTTGGAGTTTTAAAAATGCACGGCGCAGCAGAGCTGGCAAAGTTTTTTTGTCTGGTCATTTGTAACATGTGAAACAAGCCAACGTAGAGTGCCGGGGCGTGTGAAGAAATATTAAGGAGAAATAGATTGCCAAAGAGGGCAAGAGAAAAACGATAGGAATTTCCTTTGATTTAAGATCCAGCGTTCAGCTTCGAAGAGTTGTGGCTGTGTTGTGTACAATCAACACGCTCTGTCACTTAGCCACCAGATAACTGATGTTCCACTCCCCTCATAACCAGAAGCTATCAGTCTTGGACTGCTGCTTGTATCTTTCCTGTCGTCTCTCAAGTAAATTACAGCTCAGCAGTTCCAGATAGCTTGATTCCTCTGCCCTCCATCTCTCTTTCTCCTTTGCCCTTCATTTCTCTTTTTATTTTATTTTTCTTTTTTCAGTCTGAGGATGCTGTGCACACTTTTTGAATATCGAGGCACCAGGAATTTAAGAAAGAGGTTGTGAATCACAAGTGCTGTCTCTCATTTGCTCAGGAAATCAGTGATTTCATATGTTTCCATGACAGCTATCAACTGCACTAGTAACATTGAGTACTGACTGAGAGAAGTTGAACTCCAATATGTCTGACAAATGCTAAAAAGACACCATAGTTCATTTATTGACCTTGGAAATTAGTGCGAAAAATGCCTTTTCTTCAGGCCTTACCATTAGATTAACTATTTTTATTATTAAGTGTTTTTAAGGAGTTTTCTGATTTTTCAGCTTTGTAAATGTGAATATTTTCTGGTTTCTTTGCTCCATGTAACAGAGAAATCATTAAAACTGAATCTTTTTTTTGGTTTTTAGACAAAACAAGAAATTGGACATCATCCTTTCCAGGTTTGAGAAACGCTTGGCATTTTCTGACATTTTCTGGACCAAATGATTACTCGATTAATTGAAATAACAATCGACAGATTAATCTGTCATTTATTAATATGAAAATAATCGTTAGTTGCTGCCCTATTGCTCACTAATCCTATACATTTTCAGGACACATATCTGTACCTTTGTGTATCAAACATTTGTGCAACATCATGTTCCCAAAATATATAATAAGTTATTCCTTTAAAGTACTGTACTTCTCAAGGGTCTAATTGCCTATACTGCTCCCGCTCAACATCACAGTCAGACTTTTTACACTCTGAAAAATAAGAGCATAAAAACATGCCTGCAAAAGCCAGCCGGCTTAGACTTTCCTAACAACTGTAAAGGTCTCTCGTCAGTGAGGAAATCTTGAAATCTCAACGTGTTAAAAGTGCGATTTAATAAGAAAATTAAACCAAGTTGGCCCGACTTCTATTTGCTTAACTGCCAAAAGGCACACACTGTATAATTTAGACTCTCCTCATTATATTTGTTCCTCTGTACAGCAGTCTGACAGTAACTCTGTGACATGCTGTAACTCAACATTAGACCACAGGCGATGGGTTAAACAAGGATTTGTGCGATTTTGTCGTTATACAGGCTCAAATTTAAGTAAAAAAAAGCATAAATGTTTTATACATTTAATTGTTAAAAATTGTTTAGACATTGGAACAACTCTGCAATACAACACACTTTTAGAAAACGTATTTACCTAAGGTTACAGCGCATTTTTAGACTCAAACATAGCCTTGGTCTGGTGGATATTTTGGACTCGACTTCATCTAGAGTTTTTGGTATTTTCTCCCAACCTGCTGCTCTGCCTTTCAAACAGGAGGTGTTAGTGAGAGGTGATCAAACAGCACCATCCTGCTTTCATTAGATACAGCCGGTCAGAAAGAGAGGGCTCAGCTGGAATTAATTATACCAAATGTCACATGGCTAGAGATTAGGATGAAGACAACTCAGCTCACAGGGATCGAGCAAGAAAAATCTTATTAATTAGTCCCACGGGAGCATCTTCAAAATGGGGGAGCAGGGAAGATACAGTCTGTTGAGCTATAAATGAAAGGATATGGGTACATGACTTGGCGGGCATATGTTTGGATTTTAAAAATCTTCTTTTAAACATTTTAGAAAGCTGATATTTTTTTGTTTAAGCTGGCACTGAATCACAGGAATGAAAGTACAAATCAGTTTGCTGTTCAGTCTTGCCAACCAGCTTTAGAAATGTCTTTTATTCCAGTTTGTTATTTGTCTATTGGGTGATTTATCTATTAAAGAATAATATATTACACTAAACTGGGGAGGCTATGATCTTGCCCCTAAATGTGATTTTTTTTATGTGTTGCGCCAGCAAAGTCAATCTCATGAATCTGCGAGTAATGCGCTTCAATCTGGCGTAAACACAGTGACATATTTGTCACATACGCCTGCAATGTAGCTGTTAAATCACAGTTTGTGTGATCTGTATGATCTGATGACAAACAAAGTTAGTTTGAACTGTATACAGTGTGACAAGAGAAAATCAAAGTGGCAGTTGATTAGAATGATAAACCGTCTCACAGGAGCAAAGTCTATGAGCACTGAAGCAGCTTGCAGCCTGATAAACTATTTTTATTTTAGGGGACATGTAGCTTGCCTGATTGCAATTGGAGTTTCTATGATGCACCCTGTTGTTCAAAGTGCAAATTCACACACAGTCCCAGAGAGAGATATTGAGTCTAGAGAACTATTGTGGTACATTACAATCATTGTGCCCTGCCTGTTTTGTGTGTGTGAGCGTGTTTTTGCTTGTAAATTTGTGCTTTATTTTCTTGCTGTGTTTTATCAGAGGCTCATATCTATGTTTACTCTTCCCTGAGAGAAAAAAAATATATATAAAAGGAGACACTACATCACCTGCACAATTCATTTCACACCTCCCTGCTTTAGTGTCTACATGAGTTGTTGGATATAGAGGCTGTGGCGGTGATATGGCACGTGTCCTTGCTGTGAAATGATCCATCTGCAGGTATGTCTGTCTGCATCACAGGCATCCTCTCACTCAATTTCTCCACCACTCCCTAGATGAGCAAAAGTGTCTCATTTACTCAGGCTTCAAAGGCACTGCCTAACTTTTCTCCCTTATGAATTCACATCCCAGGAGGGTAGGAGGAAGCGGGTGGCTGTCTTTCCCTTTGAATCCAAACCAACAGGCTTTGATGGCATCTTTGTGAATTACATGAGTCAACTATGTTCCACGGAGAAAAACATGCATGCCTTGTTGCCAACCAACCAACTATGACAAAAGGTAGGAGACACTATTCGAGTCGTAACAGAAATAGATGTCTTTGCACAATTTAAGTGAAGCGAAGCACATTAAAAGCCATGTCCAATATCAAACCATACAACTCTTCATAGTGTGAATTAGGTGGACCCGAGTTCGCTTCTTTGGTGCGCATCAGGGTTCGGTTGCGCATTCACACCTCCCCAAACAAACCAGATTTTCTGAGTAAACGCACTCGGGTTCGATTAAGAAAGGCTGGTTTAACTTTCCATGGTATACACAGGGAAATAATGTTTTGCCTTAAGGAATGATTCTTCAACACTAATGGGGTTTTCACAGCTAATGAAGGGAGAATGTTAAATACAAAGTTTTTCTAATTGAATTTTAAAGTCACAGAAAGTAATGTCTTTGCATGTTATTGACCACTGGTGCTCAGTGGCTGACTCGACCCTGGTCAGTGCTAGAGAGAAAGTCACTTAGCAAAAGAAGTCAAGCAGTAAACACGGTGCTTTTTATTCCTGGTGTTATTGGCCTACTGCAATGAAATCGGCAAAGCACCATATCGATCCAAAAATGTGTCCTTTAAAACGAATCGCTCACATTTGTTTTGTGTGAGAGCTTTGCAGAGAGGATGGTGCAGGTCATGTATGAGGACTGTGACACAGTTGTGAGTTGTGCAGTTGGAGTGACAGATTGGTTCAAGGTTAAGGTGGGATTACATCAGGGATCAGCTCTGAGCCCCTTCTTGTTTGCAATGGTGATGGACAGGTTGACAGATGAGGTCAGGCAGGAGTCTCCATGGACTGTGTGGTTTGCAGATGATATTGTAATCTATAGTGAGAATAGGGGACAGGTAAGAGAGAGCCTGGAGAGCTGGATGTATGCACTGGAGAGAAGTGAGACAGGTGTTATGGTGGAGAAAGTGGATGAGTACCTGGGTCTACAAGATGGTAGTGAGACCTGCTATGAGATGTACGGCTTGGAGACAGTGGCACTATCTAAAAGACAGGAGGTGGAGCGGAAGATGCGGAGATTTTTGTTGGGAGTGACCAGGATGGACAGGATTAGAAATGAGCATATTTAAGGGACAGCTCAGGTTGAATGGTTTGGAAATTAAGTACAAGAGGCAAGATTGAGTGACTATATTGGAGGATGTTGAAGATGGAGCTGGTGGGCAGGAGAGAAAGAGAAAGACCACAGAGAAAGTTCATGGATGTTGTGAAGGACACGAGGACAGTGTAACAGAAGAGGACAAAAAGGGATAGGGCATGGTGGTGGCAGATGGTCCGCTGTGATGACCCCTAAAAGGAGAAGGCAAAAAGAAGATGCTATATATATATATATATATGTATACATATACATACATACATACAATATAGAAGCAACTGCATTTTTCATGCCTTGACAGTATCATTTTTGCCTTTGTTTGAATAATATCTTATTTAATGAAGTGTTTAAACACCATAATGATTATTATGGCTGAGGTGCTTCACCTAAACGGGACAGGCTCCAAAACCTGTGACAGGACTGACAGCTTGTTCATTAATGTACATCAGAATCTAATGCAATGATGTACAATGCCTGCATTAAAGGAGCAAGGAGGGAAGGCTGGTAAATGCAGCTGTTTTCATGCAAATACCAATACATTACCGCAGTCCCAGTCTCTCTTCGGAGTCTCCCTTGTGTACAGATAATTGATGTGGTGCAAGCCCTACGTCTAACTTCTGAGGCTGTAGATGGTGTCGTGTCTGACTTGTTTTCTTCAGTTTGTGGTCCCTGTCAGTCCACAAACTGAAAAGAAAACAGCGTGATACAAAGCTTTCCCCGTCCACAACCCTCCTTGTGAAGTAATCTTTTGACACTTTCAGGGAATCAGATGTCTTCTTAACTTCCAGGGTAAAGACAAATTCATCCAGCATGGTTTACAGCTGACCTTACCTCCTGCCTCCTTACTTTATCTCTTTATATTTTTTTTGTCATTTACTTCCCTGCTGTCATTCACTGACTCTGTTTGGTGTGTGCCCTGGAATTGTGTTTTTTCATATCCACTTACACACAGGTATCAACGCAAACACAGGCTTTGGCTCTAATCCAATGTTTTTGGTGTCCTTTTTTTTATTTATTTTATTTTTTTAAATCTGTTTCCATGGTCAAAGCTTTCTGCAAAGTACTCTGTGTCACTCCTGTCTTTTAAAAGCATCTATGAATAAATGCAGCTCATGTTCAATAAGCCAGTTAAGTGAGTCAAACACATCCAGTTATTCACTCTGTTTTTGTGTGTCTTTCAACGACAAAGATGAAAATAAAAAGTAAGTGTTTGGTCGATTATTTCTTTTTTCTTGGCGCCACATTTGTAAGGAAAATGCATTTATGGGTTGATCAGCAGACTTGAGTTGGTGGGTTGTGCCCATGAGCAATTTGAGCCAAATCTTCTCTGTCAATGCCAAACAGCTTATTCTGCAAACTCTTGTTTGGTGTAATTTATTGGATTGGATGATTGAAGTCTGAAGAAACACGAAATATTGGCGATTTAACAATTTATTCATTTAACAAACAGGGGCCTCAGTAGCATGTGGAAGAACCACAACCATACTCAACCATGCCCCCTGTCAGAGCAGTGGCGATAAATAGACAAACATTAACAAGAAAAGTTTCTTCAAACGATAAAAAGTGGCTTCACTCTTTAAATGTTCCCTGGGTAGGCCAAGCACCATGCCAATCCAAACAGGCTTAGTATACAAGCTTTGCGAGCAGCAGCAGCAGCAGGGTGAAGCAGCATTGGTATAGCAAGAAATGAGGAGGGAGTCTTGGACCACTCTGGAGATGGTCTGTGATTGGCAACCAGCTGATGTACCTGGTATCTTGTTATACCATTATAATTACTTGTTATACCGTTAAAACATTTGATTCTTAAATTCACAGTCACTGAAAACACTAATCTGTCCCTCTCTTTTCTGCCACAGCAACAATATGCTGCCATGCAGACACCCAAACACTTAAGATCTGGATTTCATCCACTTTTGGATAATTTGTTTTTTAAGTTCTGCTGTAATCACATTTTTCAGCAATCATGGACCACAAGCCCTCTTAACTGCTGATTTCCTATCAGTACTTATCCCGGACGTCATATCCAAAACAGTAATGCAAGTTCTCAGTTTAGTGTAATTGTTTAACAGGTTATATAAAACAGGCAGCAGGCTCTGTTGTCAAGGGAAATATATTTTAGGAAAAAAAACAAAACAGGAAGTTGAAAGTGAAGAGATAAACAAACACTGGTGCAGCTGTATACTTACAATTCTACAGAAAAGATGGTCCAAAATGGTTTTGAGCCTAACTGAATCAAAACACAGGGCCAGTCATCAAATAATCAAATGGTAAGTGCATTAAAGACACACAACAATCCTGAATTAAATAAAGCAAACATTTGACTATAATACTGTAGTCAGTTTAGTCATGTTTGCTGAATTATGTTAGAAGCAAAGCGATGCAAGAAGGAAACCAGTTGCTTCTACACGCTTGACATCAATGAATACTTTGAACTTGAATGTTTATTTACTTATGTTGTGATTGGCATTTTCATCCTCGTCAATTGACTTTGCAGTCCGATCGGTTCCCAGAGGAATTTAAACTTCTTAAGTGATTTAAAAGGAGGGGAATCCTTGCTTTTCTTACCCTTGATCCTGTCTGCCATTGGGCAAATCAGAACTGTCACTCAAAGGGAGCACTGGAGCACGGACTGGTAAGACATCTGTAATGTCAGTGTTCCCTCACTGGCAACCAGAGGATATAAGGCCAACATTGTTGTAGTAAAGTCAAAGCTTTGTATGCACAACCTAACATGTATGCTTCACTCTTCTGGACACTGATCTCAGGTGTTGTTCCCATAATCTTTTGGAGCCACGTTCCCAGTTTGGGGTTACCAGTTTACTCCCCAAATCTTCTCTAGCTCCTCTTTCAACCCTTGGTATTTCGCAAACTTCTGGTGTTCATTTTTTTTTGATGTTACCGTCACTTGGGATCACTACATCTATCACAACTGCCATCTTCTGATGTTTATTGACGACCACTATGTCCGGGTTGTCTGTCGATCTGAAAGTGACAGAGGATCGTAGCTCTCTTACTCATAGATAGGCGTCTTCCATCTTGACCCCGGGTGGTTCCCAGCAAAACTAGACACAGGAAAGATTGATAATGATAATGATGATGATGATATTGATGCGCGAGTGAGACGCAGCAGTCACTGCATGCAGCAGCGACGCGCACGCTTCAAGAGTAAACCAAGCCTCACCAAAAAAAAAAACGCTAAAAAGACATCTTTCCAGAAATTAAATTTTGATTAAACTATGAATGGACAAGGAGAGGTGTCTCAGTTACAAGTTCAATTTAGATTATAAAGAAAAACAGAAGAGGGCATTGTTGACACTGATGAGATTTAAAAGTAACCTTCAAATATAAACAAATGTCTGTTTCAATCAAACCAATGTCAAATGAGTTCACGCGTTGCTGATTAAGTCTATCAGCTGCCCGCACTGTTACTCTCCACTCCCTCTGTTTCTCTGTATAGCGGTATTTAGATCTTGTGTCATCTGGCAACATTCCCATGCTGCACACAGGAAGTGATTTGCTGTATGTCAAGGCACGTGGAGACAACAGCAACATTTTGCGAAGTTCGCTGCAAGCAGGTTGGCGTATGACCGACAACACAAGGAAGGGAAATGTTTCACAAGTGATACCTACGTCTATTTAAGAGAGAAGAGTTCAAATAGGAAAAACAGCTGGAGACTCAAAACGGTCACCGCTCAGACAGAGGTTCCAGAATTTAGAGTGGTTTTCAGTCCTTGAAGTGGGCCTTATGATACTATGAGCGGTCACTTGTGTGAAGTTACCAGAGTCTGAACTCTGTCTTCTCAGCAGGAGTCGCAAAATTGCCATCCGCAGTGTGGTGAACAACACAAACAGGATGGTTTCCGTTGATGAAACCATCTTGAGAAGATGAGAAGCGTTCTTTTACAGCCACATGGGATCTCTGACTGCATGTTAGGACACTGGTACAACAGAGTCTATCGAAGCAATATACCCACACATCAGATGGTTGAAGTAAATAATAAAAAACACAACATTTTCTGCACAAGCCAACCACTATATAACACAATATCGATTTAAAAGGAATAGGAAATGATTTGGAATACTTTTAGGGTTGAAAAATTGATTCTTCAAATCGTGTACAAAAACATTCATTTAGCTTGAACCATGGTTGACATTAACATGGAGTGTGTTTTACTCGTCACAATCTGCTTAAATCCCTTTAGAGCAGTGGTTCTCAAACTTTTTTTGTTGGGCCCCCCTTTGGAGTAAGACATTTCTCAGGGCCCCCCCGACTCTCACGAAATTGTAACAATGTGTCAACTATAACATTTATTGAATCAATATTAGAAGAAACGTTACACTTTTCTTTCAATAATTTATTGTGCAAATAACATTTTTGCTTTATCAATACAAATAACCTCAATATTGCTTCATGAGAAAGCAATTTTCAAACAAAAATATGAAATGTGCAATTATAACTATAATAGTGTCATTTTTTAAACAACAAATACATTTGGATAACAAAGAATACTTTAACAATATCAATAATTTTCTGTGCAAATAAAAAATGTTTTGTTTTGGCAATACAAATGCTGTCCCCTGCCAGTGTTTTGAGACACAGAGAAGTCTTTGGTAGCATTTTCTCGTCTTGGGTTTTGGTCGTCGTGAATCATTGTTCCGGCTGAAGTTGGCTTGTTGTTAGTTTCCGAAACATTGCACAGTTTTCTTTTTGCCTCTGTCAGAAACTTCTCCATTATCCAAACCTTGTCACCAGTGTAGATTTTGTTGTGGTACGTCACTTAAATGAGTCCGGCTTACAGCGAGACCAAAAGTTCCACCTGCTAAACTTTAGTTAGGACTTAAAAAACAGAACTTGCGCCCCCCCCCCTGGAAAGTCTCCACGCCCCCCAAGGGGGGCCCACCCCACAGTTTGAAAAAGGCTGCTTTAGAGTATTTCAGCTACCATCTCAATGCAACACCGTGAGGCCACTTAGCAGGACTGCTCGTTCAAAGAGACCAAAGACAACATAAAGGGGATTTCCACTTGGCTTGTTTGTCCTACAATGCTTAACATCAACCACACAATGCCAGGTCTCTACAGCACTACACTCACAGTCAGACCTGAGAAGTAGAACACAGAGAGTTTAATGAGCACCAAGTCATTACTGAATACAGCGTGTTTCTGCCAACACGGCTTTTGTACAGTGTTACGATACTTGGTGATATAATACAAAGACTAAATGGTTACCTGCAGTTCTTTTAATACATTGTTTTTCTGTGTCCCTGTGGGTCCTTTTGTGACAGTTTAAAAGAAGTTCTCAAACTCCGAGCTCAAACTATGGTCATTAAAAAGTGCTGGCTTGCTCGAAGAGAGCAAGGAAAATGCAGCATTATTTTTTGGAAAGATGACCGTGGGGAGAACACAAAACAGTTTTTCTCTTTGTTTTGCAACGTAAATTGACTTGTCTCAAAAATCTGAAGATGTTAACAAGATGTGCACCAAGTATTTTGAGTCAGGGTATGTTTTGTAGTAGTGATTTGTGCTAACATCCTTGATACATCCATCCATCTTCTACCGGTTTATCCCCCACATGAGGGTCTCGGTCAATCTCAGCTGTTTGCCAGTCCATCACATGGCCACATGTAGAGACACACAATCATTCACTATCATATTCACATCTACAGTCAATTTAGAGTGTCCAGTTTACCTAATCCTCAAATCTGCATGTTTTTGGTCTGTGGGAGGAAGTCAGAGAACCTGGAGAAAACCCACGCACACACAGGGAGAACATGAAAGCTCCATGCAGAAAGGACCTTGTTTCCGAAAGGCAAGAGAGCGATGAAAGAGTGTACCACTGATTCAAGCATGGACTAAATAAGCCAATGGCCAAATTTGTTGCAACAGCTGGTGGAATTGTTGTGTAATAACCTAATTTGGTGGATAAATGCAGAATGTGCCTCAGTGACATATGGAAAAGCACCACAAGCTGTGCCTGGCTAAACTGTAAAATACATTTGTATCCAAACTTTATCCTAACTGCCATTTACAGGCCCTCTCATTGTGTCTGTGAAATGACAGACGACTGTCTTTTTATTGATATGTGGCATTGTGTATTTGCTTTTCCTTGGGGCAGAGTTGGCATAGGCTTGTGTGACTCATTAATCTGTTTGACTGGAGCAGTCAGAATACTTGAAAGCCATGTCCCCTTTCTCCCACAGTGTGATTTCTTAGATGAAACAGCTTCTTGGGATCCTGGGGGGCAAGAGGAGCTATAACTTATGTTTTCAATTACAGGAATATTCCATTGCACGTTGCATACTGCATCTGTCTGCACTATTTGCATTTGAACATCAGCATGTGTCATTCGTCACAATCAAGTCTAAACCTACAGGGAGACTCAAATTGGCAATGTCCCCCACTTGATATTTGCAGGATGTCATACAGCCTGATAGAAAACATAAAGTAATGCTGTTTATTTTAATTTTGAACTTGTGCGTACATTTCCCACATTTCCACTATGAGGAATAAATAAAACGCTTGTTTACCTGAATCGGGCTGTGATCTGATGTATGGTGTCATGAGTCCTGTCATTTTAGCTGCAAGGAGTTTCATCATGAAAATGTAAAATAATCTCACCAACTGCCATGTTTACATCTCAAACAACAAATAAGATCATATATCAATAAGGAGGTACAGCTACGTAATGAGGTTTTGTGTGGGCTGGTCAGTGGAACTACATTTTTGAATAAGTCTCAGAAGTCCGTTTGTCTTTGCACCAGCAAAGACCTTTTCCAACAGCGAGTAAAAGTCTAGAAAAAGTGGAAGTGAGCATGCAATTAACCCTACAAGGTTCACTAACGTCCACCGTCAGGAAAGGTGCCAAGGAGCGTGGAACAGCAGTGGAATCTAACCTTCTGTGGCTTCTGTGCATGACATATTTGTCGTATGTAAGTAAATTACATTTATTTCAGTCAGATGAATATAAAAGAAATGTGTTTTTTTTTTCTTTTTAAAGGTGATGGAGAAACACGATTGGGGTTATAAGGGGTTCAGGGCTGGCCACTCTTCCCACTTTCACCCAAACGGTTCTGTAACAAAAGCCCAATAACAAGAAAATCACAGATATATTTGACTTTAATTTACCAGCCTTCCTCCCATCCAGTATTAGTTGGAGATAAGAGAGCACAGACTATAGCAAACAGGTCAGTGGGTTTAATCCACATCCCTGAAAGCCGAACCATCATGTCTTATCCAACTCTAGCAGGGTCCACACCTAAGTAATAATGTCAGGTGCCAGCTGTCACTCATCTGTTGGCAGACACTGCTCCATGAGTTAGAGGCGCTGCTTTGTGTGGAGTTAGAAGCAATGGAAACATTGTCATTCATACACTATAAAACTCACACGCACATTAGATGTGTCTTTAGGGGTCTTACAAAATAAGATTTATGTATTTCATTCATTGTTAAATAAATGAATAAAATGTATGTTAAGTAATACTGGCAGGAACATACTGTATGTTAATGTCTGTGGTATACAGCCTGTAGAAATCAGTGCAAAGTATACAGTAGGCTGAAAAAGAACTTATTGATTGGTCTTGGATTTTGTAAGTCAGCTAAAAATGCTCCAACAACACAGACCGCAACCAGCTCGTATTTCTCTCAAAGCTTTTGTCTGCTGAGAAGCGCAACAACAACCCCCCCTTTTCTCTGCTGCACAGGCGGGCATTGTACTGTAGACGTCCAAAAAGGTGTACACATGATGAAGCAGGAAATTAATGAGAATGCCCAATAAGTGCAGTGATCAAAACAAACGATCCCATCCATCAACCGTCCTTGTCAAACATCATAATCATATATTCAAAAGGAATTACACATCTGAGTATCTTACCCACAAGGGACTTGCAATATATAAGTATGTAATATAAAGCAAAATCTATGTAACCATGAAATATTGTAGTTTTTCCCACAGTATGGGTGGGTGACATTGTGTGGCACAAAGACTAATACAGTGTAGAGGGGTAGACTGCAAGCCAGGCAAAGTGCTATATAAATAAAGTATATTATTATTATTATATATGCACAGAAAAACCTATTTTATTGAATCAGTTACTTCAGCACTCTAAGAATTTAAAGATTTGCTGAAACTGAAAAACGTATCTGGAGCTTGTCCTCCTGGGTTGACTTTACTCCATTTGGACAAGTCAGCCTACACATGGAAAACACTCTGCTGACAGGAGTTACCCTCACTGGCCACTTATTTAGGATACAAAAAACGCCTAATAAAGTAGCACCCTGTGTGGTCTTCTGCCGCCGTAGCCTATTTGCTTCAAAACAGTGTGTTTGCATTCAGAGACGGTCTTCTGCATGCCACAGTTGTAACAAGTGGTTTATTACGGTTGGCTTTCTCTCATTTCAATCCAGTCTCCCGCTGACCCCTGGCATCAACAAGGCAGTACATCAGCAGTTTCTGAAATACTCAGAATAGCCCATCTAGCACATTCAAAGACACTTAAATCACATTTTCTCAACATTCCAGACGCTCAGTTTGAAGATGCCTACATGCATTTAGTTGCTAGCCTGTGGTTGGCTAACAGTTGTACTTTATAAAGTGGCTGGTGACTGAATACTGGGGGGTAACACACATCATCAGAAGCCACATTTATGGCACTTTTCCACTATACAGTTCCAGCATGACTCGGCACGGCACAGCACAGCTGGATTCTACTCGGTTTGGTATCGTTTTCCATTACTATAGTACCTCCTCAACGTGGGGAGAGTCATCATAGTAATGGCTGCATGAAACTGCCGTGACATTGTTCCATACATGACACAAACTAACTGATCTAGAGTTCAGCATTGTTCGGTTTGATTCCTATGTAGGACGTCGAGCTCATGACTCTTCCAGTGACGACACTCTCCGGCCAGCAGTCAGAACCTCGCCAGAGAAGGTGCTAAAAAGAGTACCAGGTACCAGGTACCAGGTACTATCGCTAATGGAAAAGTGCTGAGCCGTGCTGAGTCGAGTCGTGCTGGAACTGCATAGTGGAAAAGCGCCATTAGTCGGAGTGTCCAAATGAGACTTGGCATTCTTATATGGCCCATATGGATGTGAAAAACACAGACACAAAAGAAGAATCCACATTATTCTTATATGACTCATTATGACTAAGGAACGACAAGAAAACAAATATGAAATTACATTTTATGCAGACTTAAAGCTGGCACACCAAAATGCCAAAACTACACTTCTTATTTAAAGACTAAGTCTTGGCTTTTTGTACCTACGTACATTAAGACTTTAGCAGACTCACAACATAACATATATTTGGGTGAAATGTACACCATGTACATGTCTCGTGTACTGTGTACCTTTATCAAATGAGGCATTAAGGTGGTTTTTTTTTATTGAAGTGTTTGATTTATTGTCCGCTATATTGTGGCAGCTATGCTAGTTTAACGTCTTTCTTTTTGATACTGGTTGGTTGTGTGACAATGTAATGTGTGTAGCTTGTTCTCTTAATATATTTAATCTACTGCAAGAGGGTGTAATGCATTCTTTGATGATCAAACAGGGATATGGATAGAGATGAGTTCGGGATTAGATTAGATGGGGAGACAAGAGTTGTGCAGCTTTGTATACTAATGTCATTGACTTCTCCAAATACTGGCAGCAGAGGAAAAAGCTGAATGCCGTTTCCCATGTGCTGCATGTTTGACCACCTGTGTCATCAGTCTTGTTGTTCTTCTGTCCCTATAAATAAAATGTGTCGTAAAGTTTTTTTCACAGCACCAGCACAAATAAATCATTAACTAATTTCACAGAGAGCAAAAAACAGATTCCTATATTGGCAGAGAAATGCTTTCAGCTTTTGTCATTCACTCATAAACCTGCTCAAGCATCAATTCAAAGGCTTTGAGTCTCAAGTTTCCACTTCATGTCATTCAGACAGCGTATATACAGTATATATTTGAAGAATACTTAGTAAGGAGTAAACAGCATATGTATTCTCGTATGCTCCCTGTATTGTGTTGATGAAAATGATAATGTGGAAGTAATTTGCTGTTGGAGAGGAGATTAGACTCCAGGATTTGACAGTTGAATCAATGTAGACTCAGGACAACACCCTACCCTCCTTCACCATCTTCCCACACTGAACCATCTTCATTTTTAGTATTTACCATTTATCTTCAGTCTGTCTATGGCTTCCCGACAAGTCCATTAAGCAAGAGACACCTTAATGGCCCTCCGCTGATGATGGAGAATCCCCTGTCTGATGAGAATGGTGAAAAAGACTAGAAGTGTAACATCATTTTGACCTTTGGGTCTATATTCAGTCACTAAGATGGGTGGGTGCGTGAGACAGATTGGCATCATCAATCTCCTAAATCCCTAAACTGTCAAAGATTAGTCAACCAAAGTTTAAAAAGATATGAGTGTATTCTGATTTGCTTCTGAATTGTTCTATAAATGCAGTGCACGATAACAGAGAGCAAAATCCAGTTAAATACTAGCAAAAACAATCTAGCCTCTGTTATTCCAGGTCCCTATCCTTCTGTCATTTCAGCTGTGGCGTGGATTGGTTTAAATGAAAGTATCCTCTTGAATATCATTAAAAAAAGATGCTACAGGGAGAGTAAAGACGGAACTTACAGGAAAACAGTAAAAGAGAAGCATGGGACCAAGAGAAAACAATGAGAAAGCTGCATGGACAAAGGAGGCCCATGGCAGCTCAACTGGCAGAAGCCTAGGAGCCACGGCTGAGTACTCTCCACTAAAGATAACAACATTACCACAGCTAGATTACAGGCCCCAGTGATGGGCTATAGGCCCAGGCAGAGATTAACACCAGCGTTCAGGTCTTCCTGGGACCTCGTCCCAATGCTAACACTGACAGAATGAGAACTCTACATGAGCACACAGTGGAAGCCAGACCGCCTGTCCAGTGAAGACCAAATGATCAGGTAATCTGGTTTACACGGTTGCGAAATGGCAAGGGAGCTCTCTTGTGGTTAATTGCTGCCAAAGGTTACCCCCTGCGGTGCCCTGTTATAACGTGGAACTGGGGAGATAAAATGGATCAGTTAAGCTCAAATTCACAGGCTCAAAAACAAATATGAAGCTGCGGGGATGAGATTTTCTCTTGTGTTGATGAAATGTAGACAACATTGTTAATGTTGTCTTTGACCCACGCAACCAAACATGAAATATACTGTATATTCTGCAGCTATGTCAACGGGTCATCGGGCACATATTTTAAACTAATGAATAAACCACAACGTAAATAAATGAGTGGATAGAAATAGAAATGTATCAACAGTGACAGGGAAAGAGTTCACTAAAGTTTAACTAGAAGTCAGATACAATTGTTTTATTAAATTATAGATACTTTTATCTTTAAATAAACATAGAAATAAACCATCAATCTTGCTTCCAATATGTTGTTTTCTTGACCAGTGGGATTTGATTTTCACAGACAAATTACCCAAAACAATAAAGAGAATAGTGTTCACCCAGTATTGGCCTTGTTCTTTGCACAACACCAGCTCTGTGAAGCATTGCCTTGCTCCTGCTGCATCTTTATGACAGCGACCAAACGGGAGGCGTGAGCGATATGAACCTTTCCTTTTAAATTCATCACTTATATTTGTGACATCCAATCACAAAGCTGAACAAACCCTTTGTTTTGTGACCTATTTCAAATGTTAGGTAACGTTACAACAACTGGGTGAGAAACAAATGTGGAACTTAAGTGGTATTTCCACCCCTATGCACTCACTTCACACAACGTAGTGATGCCAGCGGAAGAGCTGACCTGAAACACATTAACTCGGTAATGGTACATCAGTAACTGATGGTAGTGGCTGCTGGCAGGCCCTGCACATTCTGCAAGCTTTGCACTCCCCGGACCCCATGACCATTAAAGTTAAATATGCACTGTCTCACATGGTTCACAACTCATAAGATCCCATTCAAGTGGACAAGAGATAGTGTTTAAGTTTAACTGTGCAGTCCTGCTGGGGATATGCTGCAGTCCATGTTTTACACAGAACTAATTTCTGTGTCGAAAGAATAGAGTTGTGGCGACCGGGTTGTTACAAACAATCAATAATATATCATGCTGCTATAAAATAAGGTTGTATGATTGTAATCACAAGCAACACTTGGAAAAAAATACATGAAAAACAAAGATTATTTTGCATGGGGAGTTGTTAACTCCACTTGATTGTAGAGTTTGCACATCGTTGGGCTTTTTAAACACTGGATTTGTGGACACTCCATAACTGATTGTTGTTGATGTTTTTGTAGACAATTCCATTTTTTTTTTTTTTACATCATACATCTGTTTCCCATTCTGAATATGTAGTATGGAACTGTTCATGAGATGGGAGCTACAGTATCGCCAGGATGTTTCCATTGTAAGTTTCTGTACTTTTTGCAAAAAAAAAAATAAAAAAAGGGAAATAAAGGTGATGTGAACATGCCCTGATTATGAATAGATTTAGGCACAAAAAGGATCTGGTTATGGTTTGGAAAATGTGTTTTTTTTTCCTCAGCATCAACATCATTTCCATATAATTCTTGTCCATTAAAACACACAAGTTTGGTCTTGAACCACATGCTTGACATCACAAATACTGCTCTTGAACTATGATCTACTGTCTTGTGGACATGTCACTCACTATGGCCACTTACTATGTTATATGCCGCCGCCACCACCACAACGAAAACTGCACCTTTGGGTGCGATTATCTGTGAATTGCATCACTGTTACATTGTTCATATGATAAAACGTAACATTTAAAAATGTATTCTGGACAGAATATGAAAAATAGCAAATTTTTTGGGAGACCAGGCTGACTTTTATTACTTAAAACATGAAGGCTACAATTCCTTAACGGAGATTAACAACAATTTGGCAGTTCCTGTTGGACTTTTTTGTAGTTGTCATCCTGTTTGCCTTGTTACGCTGAATATGAATTTGACTCTGTCTGATGCAGCATCTTGTCTAGGCTGTATGACAGTAGGAGGTGTTTTGACGAGTACTGAGCAAGCCAAGGCAAGAGTTCAAACGTTCAATACCACTGACACACGACATTTCCAGATACTGGGTGTATACTTTAAATATTTAATGTTTTTAAATTGGAGGTGTGCATAGAAATGAAATCATGAATACATTTATCTTACACTCAAATCTAGTTAGATCAACAAGCATGACCCGTCGGGAGTCAACACAGAGGGGGGGTTTGGCTAATACTTGTATGAAGCGTATTCATTTCTTTTTTGCAGTGTGCACGGTTCCGTACATGTTGTCTATTGCTAGTAATGGTGGTTGTGGCACTGCTGCTGTGAGTATGTGCTTTGCTCCCTGAATAGGTTCACATACTTTTGTGTGCACGTCAGTTTATGCGTGTTGGCTCGGAGAGAAAGACTCAGCAGACAGTGACTGAAGCATCTCTCCTCCGTGAATTTAGTAGCTAATAGCAATCCCAGCCCTTGAGTTTTGAGGTTATCACATTCACTTACTGATCTTCAGTTCAGCAGACACGATACTGGGCAAGAACGACACTCTGGCATCGTGATAAACTCCTGAAAAGACCTTGTATTGTTATGCTGCAGTTAAGGTTAAAACCTTAAGAAACTATTCTGCTCACTTGTATTATTATTAACTGGAGATTTGTGTTTAAGGCTTCAAACAATTGCATTAGTCAGTATGAAAAAGCAGAATGAGAGTGCGATGTGGAAAACAGGAAAATTCTGGGCCATCTGTGCTCTGTGCCTTAGGGAGGCTCCTCCTATTCACACTGCTGTGATTTTCTCTGCATCCCAGCCCGACATGACTGACACTTACACAGCGACAGTGCGGCACTCTCAGAGAGCCATTGCTTAGTCTCTGACAGTAGGCACAAAGGTTTTGACAGGACATGACCCTGCTGAGAGTGTAACGCCAAGCTCAAACCGAGGAATTTGCAAGTTTTACCTTTTATATTAGAGTTTCTGAGCCTTCAGAGAAACCAAATGAATCATCCAAGAAGGGCAAAACAAAATTAAACAAAAACACATAAACTACATTAATACTGCTGCATTGTACAGTATATATATACATATTTGTTTTGAACTCATTTTATTCTTACTAAAGCACATCACAACCTGAGTACAAGTGTGTCTGCTCCGAGCAGCAGCCGGATCACAGAAGTATCACATAATGAGAGGAGATGACAGTAACGGAATGTAAAAAACCTTATTCACATTAAATTTTAAATATCCACGGACAACATGTATGAGGGAGAGAGAGACCATTGGCTGAAGGTCACTTGCTTCAGTGTCTACGACTCCTTCCTCTCCTGATGTTGAGATGTTTTAAGAGGTGTAGCAATGTCTTTAAGGTTCGGTAATGTTACACATCTCTGACCCACAGCTGCAATTTGCTATGTTCCAGTAACTATGCTGGCAACTCAAATGTTGAAGCCCTATGAGCTGCATTGTTAGGTGGGCGGCCCTGTCCTCATACATGTCCTGCACCACCCTCACATACTTCTCTGACTTCCTCATACAATTCCACAGTTCATCTCTTGGCACCGGATCATAAGCTTTCTCTAAATCCATAAAGACACAGGTCTGGCCTTCTCTAAAGATCTCTATCAGCACTCTCAAAGCAATCATTGCATCTGTGGTAGGGCAGAAGAATGTTATATTAATATTGAATTGCAACTATTTTGACTGACATTGCAACTGCGATATGAGGGAATGTTAATTATTACATCGCTATTCTCATTTTCATTTGAATAACGTGTTTAAAATGATTACTGTGTGATACGTGTGCAGATCTGTGAGAGACAAAGATGTTTTCTTGAGTCTGTAGCATACGATGTGTATAGGTCAGGAAAATACTTCACGCTTCAACAACTCTTTCCCACATCTCCATAGTGTTGCTGATCAACTTTATAATTATATATTTACTACAGTGCTGCACATCACTCTTGTTCTTGAAGGTCGGTACTACTACACTTATTCCTCATTCCTCATTCACTCAACAAGATTGTGTTTAACAATCCGGTCAAAGAGTCCACTGCTTTCTTTCCTCCACAGGTACATCATCTGGACCAACCGCCTTTCCACCCTTTGTTCTCTCCAGAGCTGCCCTCACTTCCTCCTCACTAATCCTCTGTACTTCCTGAGGCACTATCTCCCCTCCATCAGTCCTCCTCTCTCTCTCTCTCCCTCTCATTTCCCTTGTTCATCAGCTCCTCAAAATACTCCATCCATCTTCTCAACACACCCTGTTCACATGTTACAACGTTATCAGTGAAGTCATTATTTTCAATTCAATTGGTTTCCTTAATCTCTGATGACATATCATAATCCTTGTATGACTTCATACGATTAATTCCTTACATCCATCCATCATTTATACACCTTTAAGTTTGAATGCCTTTCAGAATGTGTTAGCAATATAAGGTCATTAATGTTCATATTGTGCATGTTTATAAGCCCTATTTCCCATTCCATATAGATTCCTATACAGCCTTAATTATGTTATTATGACACACGCTGATTTATCAGCATCTCTCCCATAATCAGTGTTTTTTGTAACACAGTATAGAATTGGAAGGCGTCTAGTCAACATGAGCTATGTGTCTCCTTCAAACGCCCCAAAATAAAAATAAAATAACAGACATCAGCTGGGAGTTGTACAACCTCTGCAACATGGTTTAAATCACAGTACATAGTCACAGTTTAATTAAGTCACAGAGCAACCAGCAGCAGTAGACAGTTAGGTGAGGTGATAATAGGTGATATCCAACCTATTGTAAACAGATTTAACCTAATGTGTGTGTCAGTCACAGTAAAAGATTACATTTATATTCCTTTACGTTTTCATATGGTGCCGAAAATCGCCAAATATGTCGTAAATATATTTCCCTGAAACCATCAAAGGGTGATGCTAAGTATTTGCGAGGCCACTTTGTCTCGTGCCGTTAGGTTATATTGTAATAATATCTATTTACTGCTCTGCTGCTCTGATGGTCTTAGCAGAGGCTTCCAATCTGGCGAGACTGGCTGCTGGGTTTTATGAGCTTTGTGTGATAGCTCTCCTCTGTCCTCTCTCGCTTTCTCCGTACCTGCCTGATTCTAATACTGCTTGACACTTTGACTGATGCATAATTCAGTGAGGAACTAATTACCCTGGCAGCTGGTACAAAGAAATTTCCTCCTTGCCCTACTGTTGCAGCAGCTCTTCATACTTTGTTTAATTCAAAGAATTTCCTGCTGCCGGGCAGGTGTACCACACGGCGCAAAGTAAACTACATTCCTGTTAACTAAGCGCTCTTTGAACGAAAGCAAATGAATTGCTTTCAGGATTATTCGGATGAACATGGTGACAGAGTGAGAAATCTCGACGTGAGACGCAGATGATTAAAATATTCATGGCGCTCTCCACCTAGAAAGTGTGATCACAAATATGATATGCAGTGGTAGGTCGTAGCTCAGTATTGGCGGGTTTAAGCCTGCTTGATTGTCGCTTTGCGGTGGAGAATGATATGAACGCATGAAACACCACAAAGCAAAGCGCCACTTCCACCTGTTGCAGGTGAAAGATTAAAAAAATGCCTTTTGAGCGCCGTTTCAGAATATCACTAACAGCTTGTTAGTGGTTGCACCATTTTGTTTGTTTTGGTTGTTTTTTCTTGTGCCGCTTGAGGATCATAGTAACATTTATTTCACCTTGTCTTCTTCAAATAAATATTCAACCAACCAAGAACACTTTCCTTCAGCTGCTCTCTTTTCTTTCAAAAAATAATGTAGTAACTAATAGTAATAATTCATATTAATGCAATTCTTGGGCAAGGATTTGAATTTCTGTATTTTTTTTATCCAAGCTGCAAAACATCCTTGAGCCAAAGGTTCCCTGGAGCTAGTGCCACAGCAGTTGTAAGTGCTGACAGTCTTTATAATCAGGCAGCTCATTTGGATATGCATCATTCATGCTCCAGGCAACTGTTTAGAAACACTTCTCTTCCTCTGTGAAAACGCATTGTTTTGGTTTAATATTCAAATTTAGTGATTTTACTCAAAACACAAACAGAACAAAACAAACTAAGTCTTTGTTTCTTATTTAGCCTTTTTTTTCCTAAGCAAACAATAATAATCTCTTACGAATAGTTAATAATACCCCACTTCATCTGATAAACAAATCAATATACTTTATATATGGATTACCCATGTTTCTCTGAAGAGAAGATGTTACCTATGAATGTGGTAAATAACATTTAGCACGTGCTGCGAGGGTGAATGCACTGTCCCGATTTGAGCTTGAAAGAAAACATATTCAAATGTTGATGTAATTCATATATTTCAAAACATTAGCGCGTGAAGATTCTTCATCAGCCCTCCCAGGGAGACTGTGAAGTTAAACATTTATAACTCTGTCACAGGCAAAGCCAAAATCAAACGGGTACAATATGAGTCATTAGAAGTCCCACAAGTTATATGTTATCTAGATATATAATCATGTATTGTGTGGAAATGAAATTGTGTACATTTTATACCTTTTCTTTACACCATACGATTTGCCTAGAAATCTAAATTTCTCTTGAGTTCAGGTCAGGTTGCACCCAAACTGGGCTGTAACCGGAAGGTCGCCGGTTCAAATCCCCACCCGGCCAAAAAGGGCTAGGGTACCCCTGAGCAAGGTACCCAACTCCCAATGCTCCCCGGGCGCTACTCAGTGTGGCAGCCCACTGCTCCTAATTCTAGGATGGGTCAAAATGCAGAGGAATACTTTCCCTAAGGGGATTAATAAAAAATTAAACTTAAACTTTAGATGAGGACATGCTGTGGTGTGGAGACTATACTTACTATACCCATTTAAACAATTAAAGGTTTAAGCAACTTTAAAAAAGGGAACAATATCAGACAGACAAAAGGTCACAAACTGACAAAGGAGGATGATTGTATGATAACAGCCTGTGAACAGATGGGAGAGAACAGGCTCGTGGTCGACTGTGGAGGTTAATTGTTTATTTGCTCCAGTGGCTGTAGTCTGTTTAGATTATTGTTATCAGGAGGGATTGACAATTCGCCGGCCAAGACCTTTAAGAGCCTGACTATCTGCAGGCTGAGCAATATCTTCAAATACAAAAGGATGGATGCTATTAGAGCCCCAGTATGATACCCTGAGACACCACAGGCGCTGGTAAGTGTGACACAGACAGAATATGATTCTTTCTTTCTCCCTTTTCTTTTCCAGCATAGAGGTTTTTAGAGCCACCAGCTCCGAGAATGGCTGTGGTGAGAGTGACAGTTAATAGTTTGTGGTGCAAGTTGTTTTGTTTTGTTTTGTTTACAAATGATCTTGTTAAGCTTTTTAATAGTGGAGGAAGATGATCAATTGCCTGTTAGAAGCTGAGGATTACTGTCATTCAGACGTAATGAACAAAAGTCTTGTTAGCTGGCTCAGGAAACCAGTCTCCATAACATCAGAGTGATGCTTGTTATTGTCAGTAATACTATAACCTTTAATACTTTCATGATTTCTTTTTTTGTCTTTTTAAAAAGGTCACACCCCACTTTCATCTGTTGATACAATGTTCAAGGGAATATCACAGGCAGTGTACCACATCATCCTGTCAGAGTTGAGGTGTTACTACTTGTGAGTTGTGAAAGACTGTCGATTAAGTAGCACCTTTGCTTTGAGAAACAGCTGTATTGGCAGCTCAGCGTGGCTCCTATCTCTGCATGACAGTGTCAAATTTTGAGCAGAAAAAAAAAAAATACATCATCTTTCCTAATTATGTTTCACATAAAGCTTCCTTGTTTCCTCACACTGCTCCCTCATCACAACAGGCCCCCTGTCCAACACCACCAACTGCTTCCTTGCCTTTAGCTGCGGTGCACTCCAGGCTCTCACGTTTCCCACAGGGACTCCCAGCTGTAGGCGAGGAGATCAAATCAATCCAGTTATGGTATTTCTGCGGTTGCCATTTTATTAGGATAGAGCACATTTGAGAGCATGGACATGAATCTTGATTTTGTTAAAGCAAACAGAAGCCCGCCTGAAGCCTCCTGACTATTTGCATTCATTGTCAATAATTGGGGGTGATCCTCGATACCATAAGTATTTCTACCCGCTCAATGTCTTGTTCAAGATGAAAGTGTTTAAACCTACTTTATATACACACGCTTTCCCCTGAATTGTATATGAGCTTAGCAAACAAAAGGACATGAAGCCCATCATGTGCACTCCATGTGTCTGGTGGACCAGATTAGCCGCTTCCATGCCTCTCAGCAGAAGACGGGCCCCGATGCACAGCTTCTTGTTCTCATGGATTGAGCTAAGAGGCAACACATCATTTGACAAGGACAAAACGCTTTAAAGAGAACAAAGTCATTTCCAATCAAAGTGTTAAGCCAAAACATATAGAGCAGAAATTACCAGGGCAAATGAAGTTCTCCACTCCTTCAGTGATATTTAAGCAGAGGAGGAGCCAGAGACACAGGACTTTATTGCACAGTACTACGGTTGGCTGCTAGGTAGTAAATCTTGAGAATTTGTGAGGCTTCCTATAAAAAGTGATCCTCCATAGTGAAAGTGGGTATTTTCTTCAGCACTACTGACAGAAAACTGACATTTTCTGCATGAAGTGTTTACGAAGCCCACTCTCCCTCTGTGACTGGAAGCCTTTACCGGGGCATATCCACTCCATTAAGGCAAGACCATGACATCTCTGAAGGACGTCCAAGGACAGTCGACTCCTTTAGCCTCATGCACTTCTGTATAACATTCTATATGATTGTCGGTCTTATATAACCCGGCAGTGTCAGTCCCACTGAAGCCGACATCTTGTCCTCTGAATGCTGAAAAAACAAAAAATATCTACGTTGTTAAGATTTTATGAAGCTGCGCAATTAAAAAACATGTATGTGGCCTGTGTTGATGTCACTCTGCATCCCATCAGTAGCGGCGCAGCAGAGCCGCAGCACTTACCATGCATGCATGCAACCATCTTACATTCATAATTCAAGATCACATACTATCCATTCAAATGTCCCTCAGTTGCACTACCCACTGCACTAATCCAGCCTCATTCAAACATCATCTTCTCTCATGGTTGTTTCCCTGTAGCCATGAACGAGCCTAAGCTTTGCACTGTCAGCTGTAAGTAAGATCACACAAGGCAAGTCGTTGTGAAAATGTGATCAAAGCGGCTTGCACAAGGCCCACATGCGCCACGCACCAATAGCATACCTTCAGTGTGACTACTTTGAGCGACCTCAGGATAGCAGGGGAATGCCAAATCCTGCTCATCCATAATACAGTAGATGGCCACTCAAAAATTATCAGCAGACTGCTGATCTTCCAGGTCAGGAACAGGAACACAGCAGAAACACAGCGATTCCAATAAGAAACATAGAAAGCGATACATATATATAGCAACATGGTGACACGGTTGTTGGTGGCAAACGGGCTTGGTTTTGCTGATTGTTTTGGAAAATGCTGAACCACTGGGATTCTCACACACAAGCGTCTCTAAGGTTTACAGAGGATGAGCTGAAAAAGACAAAAGTATCCCGCGAGCAGCAGCTTCCTGTGCAAAAAAAAGCCGACTTCAGAGGAGGTGAGAGGAGAAATATGGATCGTGTCTGTGTTCCAAATGTGAAGAGTGTACTGTATGTGCAGATGTACTGTGAATACAGTATCTCACACACACACACACACACACGCATCATCACAGCTCTGGCTTATTACATAAGTGCTCATTTAAGCAGGAATACCTGAGCGCCGGCCCATATCGAACATATGGAGCCCAGGAAATTATTTGTGCAAATCATTTCCCTATAAAAAGAAAACCAATAAAGGAGGCTTAGTGAAGCAAGCTCCATTTTACAGTACATTACACCTTGAGACAGTGACAGAGAGAGCAGGAGAGATACGGTAGAGTCAGGCAATCGTGTTGTCGATGAATGTAACTAGCTGTCTCACTTCATCATTTATCTTGTTCCAAGCGGTGTGCACAGACTCATAAATTTTCCACATGTAATATACTGTGCCTTACTTCTTTTGGGAAACAGACAGTGTATTATTCCACAGCCATAGATTTACAAAGTTAACCAAAGCAGAAAACATGTTTTCTCTCAGCTTTTTTACTTTATTACATGATTCTCTACTTTATTTACTTTAAAGTAAACTTTCTCTCATCTTGCAGGCTGCATTATGCTATAATTAAATTTAATATCGGTATAATTCTTTATCAACAATCTCTGCTTGTATAAATTACATTGTAGTTCTATAAACATGTCATCACTGATTCAGAACAGTCTTGTCTAAAATTACAACTTGATACAATTGTATCTCTTCCTCACCTCCCTCTTGTCCTTTCTGTCCCCGACCTCTTCTCTGTCCCCCATTTCTTCCTTTCACCCCAACCAGTGGAGGCAGATGATGATCTTTGAGTCTGGTTCTGTCAGAGATTTCTTTCTGTTAAAAGGGAGATTTTTCTCTCCACTGATGCCTAGTGCTTGCTCACAGTGTGAGTTGTTGGGCTTCTCTGCTCTCGATAATGTTGTCCATGTACAGGGCCTTGAGATAAGGTTTGTTGTGATTCAGCAAATAAAATTGAATTGAATTGAATTGAATTGAATTGAATTCATAAGTGGTTAAGTCGGCATGTAGACGATCAGAGCATCGAATCAGCCCCACAACCTTCCAGTTGAAAGACGGCATGAGTATCGTATTGGTATAAGTGAATGTCCCTGGTGGTTGTAACGCATCACAACTACAGTATCTTTTGAGAATCACCAGATACCATGACAGAACCTTGAAATCAAAGGAAAACACAAATGTATGTGCATATGTTTACATGCAAACACAAACCTTGACTTGCCCACTCACTTGGAACTTTGTCTGTGTGGCTAACATGGATTTGATTAATGGAGGTACCAGGTCTTGCCTGAGGAGGAGATAAGCAGCTCTGTAGTCACTGCTACATGACCTTGAGAGAGCACTTTACAAGGAAATAGACCGAGGGCTGTTATTAACTCAGCCCTCTCTCATTTGGCCCGACTCCAGCTTCAAAAACAACTTTCTACTTAAATTCATACTCGTATAGCCTGTAGTTAGTTAGGAATATATATGTTTGCAAAAATGTATCTCACTCATAGAGCTAATGAATTTAAAGTTAGTTCAGACACGTTTATTTTCATCTTACTACGTTTCACTTTGTCTTAATAGGGGGTTTGTGATTTAAAGATATGAATTCCAATTTTTTTTTTTTTTTTTAAACAACAGTTATTGTTCCACTTTTCCATTTGTTCAATTTCTAGTAGCATGATCGTATTGATGGGATATTTAAGTAATATCCGGGTAATAATGTAAACAGCATTACCTTAAAAATATAAAGTGTGTGTAGGACATAATCGATGAATGTGGTAATTACAAATTTGGATACATTTTGATTATACTGACAGTCATCTATGTACTGCTACTACTATTTGTTCAGATTATATTATGCTGTATTATATTATATTGTTCTAGACAACCATGCTGCCAAGAAAGACACTCATTTGTAGCATCGCAGAAAAAGAGGAATTGTCATTCTATTAGACCTTAGGCTTATATTAGCTTGATTAGTTTTTGTACAGTTTCATGACAAAATAACTGAGTTCAAACATAACCATTGTCACATCATAAAACTTCATCAGTGTACCACATCACCTGCTGCCATTTGAGGAAACACTTATGTGGGTCATCACAGGGAGGGACAGGATTCACACCGACTGTCCATGTGCCGCCCAACATTTGCAAATGCCCCCACTGTAAACTCAGAGCGCACATCTGGCCCGACACACCTGCCAGCTGCTCATGTATATTCTGATGACACAAAGGTAAACATGCTGCTGAGATGACTCCTGAACTGCACTCCTGCCACTGCATTATGTGTTTGTCGTGCCTAGGCAGCAGAGCCAAAGCTTTCACAGTGTCATTAGTTCACTTTAAAAATTAAAAATGAACTCATTTTTAATCACATATTTACCCAGCTTAAACAGATAAGGATTTATTTGACTCTGGGGATTGGAATTATTTTTTTTATCTTCCTTTTAAAATGATAGGTTAAATTGCAAGGCAAATGAGTTATCTTTTTAAAACGTGTTTTTTTTTATGATTTTAATGGTTTAATTAGAGGTAACACTTGTGATATAGTGGTAATAGTTAATCCGGTGTGTAATTGGGAGGTAATAATATGGTAATACAATCTCATTTGTAATGCAATTTCCAGCTTGGTAATAATGTGGTAATAAGCAGATAATATCACAGCTATACCATAGTTTTTCCAAAATAATACATGAAATGTTTGAAAATCAAAATTGCGAAATGTATAATAACTTAGTTATTTATTGGTGATTATTATAGAGATATGATAAAATGACCATTATATTCTTTTCTTATTAGAAAAACTCAAAATCAACCTCCTATTAGCAGCCAGGCAACTTTTGTACCATGTCATCCTTTTACTTTTGCACATTTCCTGTGTACTTTCAGCTATCAAATAAAGGCAAAATGTCAGCAATTATTTCACAATAAACAAGCCTTAGGAGTCTAATTGCAGCGCAGCAGAACATCCGGCTGTCTCGTCTATATAGATGGTCTGCCACACACCCTTGGCAGCGCACTGTTGGCTCCCAACAGCTAAGTGACTGAAAGGTCAGCTCGTCTCTTCATCTCGCTGTATGAAACATAGATCAGGAGGAGGGTGACACGTGAAACAAGCTGTGCTTCACATTTTAGGCAGTAGAGACGCACGCAATAGATCACAAATGATCTCATCATTAAAGGGTAAATAAATGAATGGGTTAAATGTTAGTGTGCACTATCTGAACGAGTGCATTGTATTGTCATTCATGTATGAAAGAAGAAGAAGAAAAATCCTCTTGTTAGAGTAATGTGCCCTGCAAAGATGGCAGACTGCGTTATGGACTGTGATATCTTGATTTTCCTTTTTTACCGTTGCTGGGGACACACGCATGCATTTCTATTAAACTGTCAGTATGTAACCTTTCACACACGGAGTCAGACGCATCTATCATTTTTATGCCACAGGAAAAAAAATGCTGAAAGAAAGAAAGAAAGAGAGAAAGGCTTATGTGTGAGTAATGGAAACTACTACAAATTACCACAAGGTGTTCAGACACATTTGACAATGTATTTCATGTATTATAAATATTAAAATTAGGCATGTGAAACTGAGAGGATTGATGTTTTTACTATTCAGACAAAAGGAACGAAGGAGCACATCAACCCCGGGAATAAATTGTCCTTGCGTCTCCATCTGCTCGATCTGTTCCAAGAACTCTATGCAGGAGAGGCAGCGGCGGCACAGTGACATCAGCGACAGTAACCAGAGGAAATCGTTTACAGCTCGAGATTCGCTGATTCTCTCGGGCAGAATCAAATTGCAGGCTGAACAGTCTCTGATTGGAGCCATGTGCTCCTGTTACTTAGCGAAGAGCCATCTTCCTGTTTCTTTTTTGCTCACACAAACAAAGCTCTTTACTGGCAGCAAATCCATTAAGCCCACATCTCCAGGGACAACCTCAACTTTTAATTACAGCGGCTTAACATGAGCTGCATATGAAAATACAGTATATTGGTCATTAAAGTAGAAGTAGGACACAACACAGAAGTAAGATGGTGTTTGTTCAAGTTTACACAATTACGCAGTGTTTTTTTTGGTATTGTTCTGTAAAACTGGGTTTTTCTAACAGTTATCTGATGTGTGCAATTAATGACACAAATGTGTGAATCCGAGTGTGCACACTTATGGTGAATTCCTGTTTAAATGCATTGGCAGAAAATAAATATACGAGTAGAATTATGTTTTTATGTGTGTAATCTCTCAAAAATAATGTTTTTTTATTGAATAAGATTTTTATATACTTTTTGAAGCTTGTTATTACATATTCTCTTGTAGGCCAGGGCCACTGTTAGTTTCCCGATACGCTTGTAAACAGGGATAAATTAGTTCTCCATTTGTACTTACATTCTTACACAAGGGACCTTCAGATATCTGTCAAGTGAAGTGAATTCTTATAAATTTAAGTACGGCACAGTTTGGAACGGTAAAGCCCTCAATCAGGCTTATGTTTCCAGTGAGAACAGTACCAGTACAGACTACAACGGAGTACATCCAGCAGCTCGTTTTTGTTTTTCTGCTAAGCTTGTGGCCGTTTGACGTCAAGCTTTGTATGAGAATAGACTGTGGGTGTTGGTGGGTGAATAAACACCGGTCACAAGGGACCTTTCTGTCAACCAATCAACTGACTGTCGTGGGTCTATCTCCACCCATTGCGTACTGTAACATTACTCTGGTACCCAATGGGAAGGGTGCCAAAAATTGGAACCATTGGGGCTGGTAATTTTGGTACTATTCGTAATCGAAACGCAAAAAAAAGTACCCAACACCATATTGTGTCCCTTATGTCTAACATATAGCATGTGGTTAATTTCAAAATTTTGTTCAACCACTCTCAGTCAAACTCTATTTTCCAAAACAAAGTAAACACCAGATGAACGTTAGCTTAGTTTTACCAATAACAGGTTGCCATAGCTGTAAGCAAGCGAGTTCGATGTCAGCTGGTGAACATGAAAAAAAAAGAGGCAGCGAGATCAACACAGGTGCTTGATTCTAATCAAGGCAGACTATTAAATTATTGTGTGTGCGTTTGATTCACTGTCGTACATAAGAAAGATCGGTCAGGTGTTTTTTCACTTTTCACTGCGCCAGTGAACTTCACCACCTTCTCATATCAGTGAAGGAGACCCCACAGACCTGCAGAATGTCAGACGGGACTTATTTGTCCGTGCTCACGTATCTGTTGGTTCTGCTACAGGGTCCTGGATCTGGATTATTAATAAACTAATGTTTTCATATCATTCCAGGCATCCATTACAGATCATCCGCACTAATGAGCCTCAGCCTCCTTTTGCCGAGAGTATAGTGTGAAAGGTGTGATGAAAGAACATCAAGGAGGCAAGTGGGACTTACTGTATAATTTAACTTGGGTCTCATGTCTGTTTGTTTAGTTTAAATCAATACACCTCATGCCGACGTTGGTAGGTTGTTTTCAACACCTGCTCTTACATTTTAATGTTGCAGCTATTAAATGTGCTTAAGAAGTCAGGTCTGAATGCCTGTAATGGCGACATATAAATTACATTTTGACACTCAGGTTAGCATATAATCATACCAGAGAGCGGGAAACTGCAGTAAATCGTGTCGTCCTTTCATTCTTCTTTAGTGTTCTGTCAAACATCAAACAAAAGCGTTGTATATTATATTTAGCTTGACAGTAAGCTGGAGTCACTCCCATAGACTTTGTGTATTGGCACAGCTTTCTCACATGTGTCATCTTCCCAAGGCCTTGATAGATCACTCTTCTCTGGGAAGGAACAGTATATCAAGGCGCAAAGAGAGGCAAGAAATTGAATAAAGTGGGGGGAGGCGATTACCTCTAATCTCTCTCGTTCTGAAGAGTAACAGGGCATCATTTCCCCAAAGGCTTCAGACTTCTGTTTATGAAACACAAAATTAAATTTGACATGGCCACAAACGTGCAAATGCAAGGATACTCTCCACACAGCGAGACTGCAGTTGTCTTCCTCGGTACCAGAAGGTGGGGAATGACACGATCAAAAACTACCACTGGTAAAACCCAAAGCAAAGACATCACAAGCTCTAAAGTGTGCTTACAAAAACAACTAATGATACAACAGAAACAAGCAATAATACATAGTGTGGGGGAAACGCATATGAGGAGGGACCTCACAAACACCAGCAACAATCAAGAAGTGATTCACTTTGTTTTATTAATGTAACTGCTTTAATGCTGGACTTGTGTTTGTACTTCAGACACTTGGACACAAACATACTGTTAACATTCTATATATCAGACAAATGACTCAACTACAGGACTCTAACCCTTTCTCATATGTGAGGAAAATTCATTTGCCACATGCACTGCTGGAAAAACCTCCGGTGAACTGTAAATGACACTGATGACACTACACTGGATCTTGGTACACTGGGAGGCTGACTCAGAATGAATCACTTCCAGGGGATACATTTCTTCTGAGAAATCTATTCACTGTGGACAGATATCCTGCTTATCCTGGTGTCAGTCTGCCTGTCTGCACCCAAAGTGGAAATAATTCATAAAAACGGTCAAATTGGGAAAGCCACTGGTACATGACATTGTAGAGCGATGCGAGGATATTTTGCACTTGTAATACTTTGGTGATAAAAAAACTGCAGTGCAGCGTTTCCTTTTACTTTTGTTTTTTCATTTCTGATAAAAAAAAAAATATAGCACAGTGTTTTTCTATGTGGATTGTACCGCTGGCTTACGGCGCTATCAGCTACATGTATACAGCAGTGAGATCCCCCCACATCTACTAGATTCTGTCAGACCTCAACCCCTGTGCGTCAAATACAAATGGACATTCAAATGCCTCTCAGCATTCTCCCATATCGCTCTATGCTCTGATATTAGGTGCAGCCAAAATAATCACATCATACCGACTTAATATGTGCGAAAATATTCTTCATGAGACACAAGGACGTTACAATTCCTCAGAAGACAAGCAACAGATCGTTTTTATTAAAAATTTGAAAAATGATTCTACCTCTGAAGACACAACCAAGGACATATAAGTATTTGTTTTGACTACTCAAATAAATTCAAGAAGTCAGTATTATGCATGAAGAAATAATGACCCGGATTATAACACTGTTGACACTACTTTGAAACATTTTATTTCCAAAGGCTTCCGTTTTGACACAAGAACATTCATTCTTCGCCGAAAAAGAAAAATGAAAGAGTGGAGTTTTGCCATTTTTATTTGCACCGTTTCCATCAATCTTGATTATTCGAGGAGTGGACAGTTGAATTCAGCTCTCCGTTTCCATAAATTGTGTCAAAGGTCTGACCCGTCAACTCTGGTTCTTTCTTCCATGCCTAACAGACCTATTCATCTCTCGGCCAGCATCCCACACCTGATAACCTGAAGCACTAACTGAAGCGTGGAATGATCTGCGCCTCGTCTCACTTTTCCTTCACTGCCTGATTTGAAATTTCCACCTGCTTTGCACGAGTCTGTATGTGCCAAGTGCTGAATAAAAGATATATGAAAACTAATTTAGCACTAATGTGATGATGGTAATGAACTAGTGGCTCAGATTAGGTGAAGCTATAGCTTTGAAAGAATGGATTAACTTAGAGAGTATTCCTAAAACAGACATGGTTTTTTTGGCAGGTGCTCTTTCCAGCCTCCATAGACTCCATGCTCCACTGCACAACTGCATAGACGTGTGTGAAAACCCTTTTGTTTGGCACTGTGTCGTCCTATTGATTTGTGTCTCTCTTTGTTGTCGTCTCTCCTTTTGCTCTCTTTGTGATTTTCACCCTCCTTGGTAATAAGTCGATGTGACGTGTGTGTGTGTGTGTGTGTGTGGCTCGTACGTGGTGTCCTGTCTGTGCTGAGGTAAAAGGCAAAGCGGTGCTGATTGTCTAAGTTGGTTTAGCTCTAAGACTTCATCTGTATGACGGTGTTATGAACTTCGAGTGCCAACACTGCAGTAGCCATAATAGACGAGTATACTCCTGTTAATCACAGTTAATTCAAATGACGTGTGTGTGTGTGTGTACCTCCGAATGATTTGCTCAATTGAAAGGTGCTGACCAAGCAAGGAGACTGCAATCATCTCACAGGTGCCGTTACTGATAATGTGCTGCAATTTGTTTTATTCATTTATTTTCCAGTTGAGTTTCACACTATTGGCTCAGAGACACACTAAGATTCTGTGCAACATAGAGTGGGAAGAACGTGGTGGCAATAACCCTGAACATGCTTGAACTGAAATGATTCTTTGACATAAAGGCGGCAAAGCTATTGCAAATACTGTGCATCAGTGAGGATTTGTTGACTTGTTCGCAACAGATATTCAAGCTTCGAACGGTCCCTTGATTGTTCACTGTCTAACACACACACGCACGCAAACACACTTGCATTTAATTCAGCAGAGGCCATGATGCACAGACTGGAGAACCCACAAATAGCTTCAGCTAAATAAACACCAGAAGAATGTCAACCGGATCGTCTCGGAAACCTGTTTGCTCTTTAAATGGAATTTGGGATTCATAGTGCCATTTACAACTTTCCAGCAACGAGTGTTGTCTAAATATTATTATACCTCTTACGAAAGATCGCAATTAGAAATATTATTCTCTCTCTTACTTACGAAAATACCACAAAAATAATATAAATAAATTGCACAATTTTCTACAGCATCTGTGGAGCTTCAGTGGTGTGTAATTGGCATCACGCTTCAAAGGTGACCAATGGGGAGTGCTGGACATGAAGAAGCACACAGACTGCATCTGAGCAAGGGTTGTGGGATGGCAGATCCCTTGATCAAACCCTCTTTTAACCTCAAAAAGGGGTTATAAAGGGTGACCACAGGGGTGTCCATGCTGAGCTCTTGACTGTTGCCTTTGGAAGGTGGTTGTTATGGGATACCGGCCAGCAGAGCTCAATCTGTACCAGAGGCACATCTCATACATACTCTGCCTTGCTGATGACCTGCTTTAACAACTTCCGTCCAATGTTTTTCAACTTGGTTGTGTGTGTTTTCTTTAACCTAATTTAGCCTCACAGTGTAAGACAGACAGGCTAATGACTAGTCAGGGCTGCGAGCGAAATTGGCCGCATTAATGCAGTCTTTCCATTTTAAAAGGCACACAAACACAAGTACTTCAGTGCTTAAAATACCAAAATGTAAATGAATGAAATGAAATGAAATTTAAATTTTGAATGCCACAATAATCTTGAGTGTAACACTTTTACACTCAAGATTATTGTGGCATTCAAAATTTAAATTGTGTCCATAGAAACAGGCAAATGATAGTAATCGAGCAGTAGGTAGGCACACAGGGAGGATTGGTCAGAAACAATGTAAGCAGCGGATTACTATGTTTGCTGCCTGCTAAGAGAGAAAATGGTAAATGCTGAGTAATGCCTTATATGAACAATGATATGACTGAACACATGATGTGATCTGATGATTGTTGAGACTAGGTTTTATCCAGACATATCACGGCAAAAATCACAACTTGAACAAAAGCAATTAAATAAGTGACTGAACCTGTTTATCACTTGGGGAATACTTTAACAGTTTGGAGAACACGTTTGGTCACACTCTCACATATGTCAGTTTCAATACAAGACCTCTATCACCCACACCGACCTCTAAATAATTAACACAACACAGCAGTGTGTGGTGTCTGTACCATACATACAGGGAGAGACAGGGAGAGATACTGTATATGAATCTGTCTCAAGTTGTTCCTGCAGTACTTCAGTATGTTTTTTGGTGTTCTCAGCCAAATAAAATGTCTCAAACAGACACTGAAACAAACAAAAGCGGTTACGCTGGGAAACACAGAGGAAGTCACGTGAAGCCCATTGGTTTAGTCAACTTTGTGAGAACTCATTTTGAATGTAACAGATATGAGTTTAATCTTTCTTTCTTTCTTCTTAAATCCTGTCTTTACAGAGTTGACCCAGAGTTATTCTCTAATGCAAAACAATCCAAAACGGTCTAATAGATCAATAGGAAATCGGCATGTCTGTAATTCCAACTTCAAAACTCAAAAACTCATCAGTCATTGGGACATAATGAGTAACCTTGGCTGCCACTAAAATGAATTCTATTGATAGAAGTCATTCATATGATGCATCATAGGTAAATACTAAAACATAAAAAGTAAAGCCTTGTCCTTGTGTGGCACACAGTGAGCTCAGAGAAGGTGATCGTCTGTTTGGTCTTTGTGAGCTGTCATGAGGAAAGTATCACTGCTACTGCTACTACTGCTGCTGCTGCTGCTGCTGCCTCCAAACTCCAGACAGACTCCAGGCTGCCACTACATTGATAAAGTGAGCCATTGTGCACACAAGCAAGATTAGTCTCAAGGACAGAGACTGAAATGGATTCTGTTGCACCCCACCTCCAAACCCTCCGTTCCCTACCCCAACACACATGCATGCTTACACATATCTACCGAGAGAAAGAGAGAAGAGCCAGCAGTGGCGCTCTTTTGAAGTTATTATTTTGGCCATGATCACATAATCAGAGCATGAGAACCATACAGCTCCATTAAATTGTTTCAATATTGGTGTTGATGACACAAAAACATTATTGTACAGACTCTCTCGGCCCAAGAAACCTCGCAAAACACATTAAACAATCCATTTAATCCGCTGTAGTTATTTTTGCCTAAATTCAACCAAAGTCCCTCTTCAGTGTCATGAAAGAGACTCTCTTTTAACACACATCACCGTGGTAACTTAGACTCTGAACAGGTTATGTTCAGAGTTTGGGATGAATATGCCCAAAAAACAGCCCTGTCATTTTGCCGTTTCTCCTCAAGATGATAATCTCTATGAGAGACTTAGATCCTCAGATAATTAAAAACCTTGTATGTTTACATTTTGAAAGTAATGTACCCAACACTGACAGACATGCATAGTTTCCCAGTAGTTTTTGAGAGGACAAAACAATGAGGGAAATTCCCTTCAGCACAGAGTTAATGAACATTCTCTCCAGTAAGACTCAACACAGCACTCTCTCTTCTTGGCTGGTACTTATCAGAGCAGAAAGCCTTAATTAATTCATGGCTGACTGATGTTCTTCACAGACTGGTTGAGTCTACATTATTGTAAATATGTAAACAGCTGAGAACCGTACATGTTTAGATAAACTGCAAACTGAATTTCTAACATCCTAGCTGTCCTAAAATAAATCAATTCCGCTGCTGGAATTTTATTACAAAAACTTTTTTTTCCCCTTTCAAATCTGTGATGCTGAGAATAAGAAGTGTTTCTCTTGTGCAGGTTGGAATCAAAATTGGACTTGAAATGCCTTTCTAAACACATCTCACACTTGTAAAAACCCATACTTGACATGGTTTACTTTGATATGGTTATGCTGTCAAAAACAAATTTGACGAGTACTACATTTGTACATAAATTGGTTTTAATATATTTTGGTATAATGATACATCTTTAGTGTTTTGAATGAGATGTTGTATTATGTTACTAAATGTATTAAGTAAAATGCAGATAAAAGGAAATATTTCATTTGCATGCTGCTCAAATTAATTGCTACCTTCAATTCCATCTATAGGCCATTTAGGTACAGTCTGTTAAATTAGTTTTCCATGTTCACAAATTCATATTTAACTTCCTCTTGCCATGTAGCCCTCAGTGTTCATCCCATGGATCAATCCTCCTCTCATAATATATTGTGCTTCCTTACAGTAAACTTATGATAACATGAGTCACAGATCTATGTTTCTGTTAGATTTAGTAATATGGATCAGCTGTTCTTTCTCCAAGAGGCTGGAGTTTGTAATTTCTCTTTCTCAGCCAAACTAAAAACATAAATCTTTCATTCTCTACCCAGCCCTCTGTGAAGCTAGCTCTAAATTGTTAAAAAGCTGCAAACTAGGACTACCTGTTGTGCTCATGTTAACCCTGTTTCGTGCAATCCTCCATTTCAAAATGTAGAATTTGCTACAAGATCCAACTGATTACATATACAGCGCTTCAGTTTTTGCCCGCGACCCCCTGCTGAGATGAGATGATTGTACCCCCTTTGATACTTTAGCTCGAACCACATCCTGCCCAGTCAACTTCTAAAACTTTTATCTTCTCAAAAACATTTTTCATATACTTTTTCACTTATTTTTTTTTTTTTTAGTTTGGCTTGTCTCTCGCTGTGCTTTGTTTGTTAAATGTTATGTTTTCTTCATTAGGATTAAAAGAGAGAAAAGATTGTGCGTGTGCTATATAAATAAAACTTAACTTTCTTACTAATAAATAAAGTTGAGTTTTGACATGTTCACTGCTTCTCTGCAACTATTGAGCCTTTGTTGCACCACCCTCTAGCTGTCTGTAGCATTTTCCCAGTGGATGGCTAAAAATACAGTACATTGTATTCTGTTCAAATCTTGAATTGGATAAGTCTGGTACAAGTTCACTTGACTTCACCGCATAATTTCAAAAGAAGGCCAGTCCACTCTCCATCTGAAAATGGGATATTTAAATTAGTCCATCACATAGTGGTTATTTTTTTAAAGTGCTGCCTATTTGATTTGAAAATATGCATCAGCTAGAAAAGTTGAAGTGACCTTTGTCAAAACTTGAACATTAATGAGGTAGAAAGGAAATTAGGGGCTCTTGGATTTATAGGTCAAAGTTTTCCTGATGCTCATCACTGTTATCGTCGCTAAAGAGGTCACCTTACACTAAAATAACCCTGTGTGCTCATTCCCTGCGAAAGAAGGAATATTTATCCATGCATAATTGAGGGTTGAACCATATGCTTCAGTTCAAGACAGGGTCACTCTGCAATGTCTTTGTGGACTTGCGTGTGTTTGGCATAAATGATGACATTTCCCTTTGCATGTTACATTATAGATCATACTGTGCAGGCATTCCATACTATCATGACAGCGAAGAAGCGTGACCGCTTTCTCAAATACTGGCGACTGTCGAGAGTCAACCTTATCGTTGTTAAACGGACAAAAGAGAAATAGTAAGTAAGAACAGAAGTAAAGCAAGACAGAAATGATGTTCCACATTATGTTATGCATAGTTTCAGAAACATTAAAGACTTTTGCTTGTTTTAAAAAAAGTGGCACTTTCATTTTGGAAAGAAAATCTATTAGATGATTACATTATTACATGATTTAAAATACTATACTAAAAGTAGGCTACTTTATGTCGCTTACGAATTCATTTATTAAAATTAGAATAGAATAGAATAGAATAGAATAATGGATTAGAAGGAGGTGGTTTGCAACATTACCAATGCCAACCTAAAACACAGAAAACAAAAGAGGTGAAAATATAAAATATATTGAGAACAAATTGCAAATGACAATATTTTTTCTTTTAAACTGGAGCAAAACCATGACACTAATTAGCTATGCCAAGAATATGAATACTACTTCTACCACTATTAGATTATCAGAAACATTATGCCTAGCAATAAAAAGTTAAATTGCAATTTAGAGATCTGGCTACAACATCTCACAAAATAGCATTTTTAATGTCACCATATTATTTATCTCCTCATTTAGCTTTCCTTTTCTTCTCCTCTTTTTCTCTTTTTGTTCTTGCAAACCTGAAGGATTGAGCTTTTTCATCATACAAAGTTTTGAGCTCATAATAGTTTAAATGTCCTTTGGCTGTACCATCAGTCACTTAGAGTTATGTCCCAGATTTGGGCTGAGTGATGCACAATCAAACGGTACCCATCAACCCACACACACCCCCACACAGCGTGTGAGAATTTTGATCAAAAGATGAATTTAATTCAAACACTTACTTTTTCAGCGGGAAAGACATAAAGATATGAAATTCTTTATGAAATGAAAAGATATGACATGTAGAATAATGAACACTGACAGCAAAGTTTCAGGCACTCGTGCAGGCGTGTGTGTCCTGCCCCCGTCCGCTGACCTGCCTTTTTTTATATGCCAGAAAGTATAACCGTATTAACTAGAAAAAACAGCCTATGCTTAAATTAGATATTTTTATATTACTATTTGATCACATAACACACAATCCTTGATTTTGCTCACATCACCATCATCCACAGAGGCAGAACAATGTGAAGGCTGTCCACTGAGTGATCAGTATTCTGAGAAGAGTGAAACAAAACTTATTCTTGTCATGTGCAGCATCAATGAAGGGTGATACTGGGGTGGTTTGTTGTCATGGTGAAATACATCATTTACTTCTTATGCTTAGGGGTGAGCTGTTACAGCGCTCAGTATTACAGTAATGTCAGTCTCATGCTGGTCAACATTACTGGTTCTGATATTGGATAATGGGAAAAAAGTAAACAAAAATCAGCAGCAGCATTTGAGCTGAATGTGTTTATATCTTATTTATGGGAGCAGAATATTTGTTACACAGTTGGAGCGTTATATTTTTAAAAAGGCTGGGTATGGCGGTAGGTGGAAAATGCATCACCACAAATGTGTTGCTACCAGCTTAACAACAGTATTGGACTATTATCAGATACTTTTCCACTTGTAGCATCCAGTCAAAGAAAGGGGGGGGAGGTAAAAATCAATGTAATAGTTAGACAAAAATCAGACAGAAAAAACCCAACATAAGAATTTCCATGGCAAATAACATAGCAGTGTTAGCAGCTGGGTCTCCAGCACTGAGTAAGCTAGCAGACACAAAAGTTCACATAAAGGACATAAAACACAATATACCTTATTGCCACACTTGACTGGTGCTAATAATCTCTTAAATGTTATATATTACTTTTCCACTGTTGCATCAAAACACAGATACAGACTTTCAAAATAAACTTCCTGTTAAACCGGACATAATGAACTGCCATGTCGACGACAGCTAAACACAGTTTCTAACTTGACATGTTAACATGGTGATGGTCGTTTACACCACAGTTCTCCACAACTCGGCTCAACACTACTCTGTTTGTTTTTTTTACTTTTCCATTAGGGATAATACCTGGTACTGAAACCTGGAACCAATGTTCCAAATGAGCTGAGCCAATGTCTGTCAGCAAAAATGTGACGTCAACAGACTGCCGGCCACTGATTGGCAGTGTGTGGAAGAGTCACAAGCGCGATGTCTGAGACAGGAATCAAACCGCACAATGCCGAACTACAGATAACTTACAAAGACTAGACAAAAATGTCTAAAGTCTCAATATTTAGTGTCTGGTGTATTAGCGTGAGCCCCTTCGACCATATTTTAGTTCAGTGAATGAATGAATGTCAGACAGATGTAAGTACAGTAATCTTTTTAATTAACCAATTCTAATGATTCAGTACACCGAAAAAGAACTGCTTTGCTCGTCACTACTTTGTGTGTTTGTGTGTTCGTGCAGCCATGGTATGCCAACTCCGTGTAGAGTCTAGCCGTGCTGAGCCAAGTAGTGCTAGAACTGTACAGTGGAAAAGTGTCATTAGGTTTGTAATATATGCAGTATCGGAATTATTGCCCACTCTACTCCATGTGAGCTCAAATCTGTTTATAAAAAAAAAAAAAAATGCTTTCAAGAGTCAACTATTTACCACTGCATCGTTGGGGCCTCTTGTAATTTCATACTAAACTAACCAAAGCAAGGTCTTTTAAAGTATAATGGCTGTGGGGAAATATCACAGCTCTTGTTCCTTCAGGACAAGTGTCTCTTGTGGAAACCTGTTATGTTCTGGGTAAGTGATAGAAAAACATTTTGAGGCCCTTTTTAGAATTTGAGTGAATATCTCATAATTTCTTAGATGCTCAAGGGGAATATTGCTCATTAAAGATATGAATATGTATGTGCTATATATGTATTTATCTGTCAACAATATTCTAGTTGTTTTGGGCTTGTGGAAAATAATTTGATTCAGTAATGAACCTCAGCAACTCCCTCTGTTGATGACATCCACTGCAAGTTATGTGTCCTTCCCAGATAACAGAGCCTCACTGATAGATCACCTTTTGTCTAAGGGGTAGATACAGACTGAGAGATAGTAAGAGAAAGATGTTTTTTGAACCAATAATAGTAGTTAGTGTTTATTAGTATTCATGTGTCAACAGTGAATATTCTACACTTTGTCATCAAGTTCATTTGAAACACAGAACCCTCTTCTGATTCTGCGTTCGTCTCTAATTTACATCTCTATTAATCCATGGCACGCACTGAGCTACAAGTTCATTAATTTGTAGTGAGGGTGAAGAATCTTTGAAAAGCAGGAAACATTAAATAAACTGCACTAAATAGTGCATTTGCACAAGACTATTTCCAGCTACACATTAATACATAGCCCTACTGAGCGTTTTAAGGAGAGTATTTATGGAATAAGCTATATTGCCTCTGTTTATCATAATAAAGGAACGTTTTAGCCAGTGCAGTGGCTCACTGATGTGTTCTTAATAGTTACCATTATAATGTCATACAGAAGGCTGTATGGCACTGATGAATAAGGCCATATTAAGCTTTGACTGTACAGACAATACTGTTGTTTTGGGGTATTTTGATTTGATTTATGACAAAAATAGACCATTATCAAAAGTATAACATTGTCTTTTTAACATGTTCCTTTATGATTTAAGTCTGATTGTCAGGAGATGATTTGGTGGCTGTGCATTACTTCTGAGCTTTCCTTACATAGATGACAAAACCATTCAGAGCTTCACAGGATGAGGGGAAGGTTTAAAGTAAAGGTCACATTTAATGAAGAATAGGAAGAAAGGCATATTTGAAGACCAAGTAAGTCAAAATGCATCATGGGGCGCAGCGATGGTGAATTCCTTAAATTAATTAATATTTCTATCACCCTCATTTTTTCTTTAATTGAATACTAGAAATATGTTAAATACAAGTGTGAATTCATAAATGGCTTTCCATGCGCTCAGTCAGTTTAGACTTTGTTAGTGTCGTGCAGGCGCACCACGAGTTGTATTTTTTATCTTTCTTTCAGAATCACTGGCGATTAAATGAACCATCCTTCAGGTGTAAGACATCGAGGAAAAAAAAAAAAAAAAAACTTTAAATAGCAAGGTCATCTAGAGATGGTTCTAGAGGAAAGTACCTCGCACAGCACTGTCACAAAGATGGATGTGGTTCATTTCCTATTCAGTCAGGTCCATTTAAAATGCTATATGATAAAGAATACTTTTTCATTAGTAATACAGACATTAAAATTAGAGCAAGTTCAGGTGACCTGTATTGCTTAGTGAAGTGTAGTATATGTTAAAGTAACAATCCATTATCTGTGTTATATAATTAACATCCTGACTCTTCATAAACATAATCTCTCCAACTCCTCCAATATCAACTCCTACAGTATGTTAATACTGGCAGATACCCAGTATTTGCAGTGTATTCATCGATGCCATGAATGTGTTTGTAAACTGACGATGGTATTTGCTCCATTTGAATGTGTTTTGTTAATTTGCCTGTTTTCTTAACAAGCAGCATGCTGCAGTCTCAGGGTCACACTTGTAATGTTTCAGAATAATCTATGACAGATGAATCTGCTTTATTAAAAAAATCTCCTTGAGTTCCTTCAATGTAAATGTGTTGTATTTTTACAGAAAGTGATACAAATACACATAATCACAAATGCAAAATGTGCTCAAGAGGAAACAAAATGTATAGTGTTTCCTCTGTCAACAATTATTCCAACAACTATTATGCGTTGTTGTTGGTTCATCAGTGATGTCATCTGTGACCAAATATATGACCTTACTTCTGTAAGGTGGACATGTATTATACATGACTGTATTGACATACAATAGTTAGAACTGGTTTCCGATGTTGAACATCAACTACAGGATCAAATGGAACTTTAACATATAGTACAAACAGTTGCTTACACTAAAGGGGGAAAGTAAATGCATTGTTTTTTATTTCATTGAAATAGAAAACTGAGACTAAATATGTTCCTCAAAAACAGACAACACCAATGTAAATACATGTGACTGTACATTAAATGTAATCTCTCTATATTGCAGCTGACCAAATCGTGAAACAGAATATTATAGTCTTTTTGTCTATGCAAACGTTCTTTTTCCTGTGCTGTGTGCACAAAAGACCAAATAAGTCTATTTTAACACCCAGAAATGTGAGGGTTTGCTTTATATACTTGGCCAAGGGACCCAGAGCTACAGGGGGGTCCCAGTGGTGCCACAAAAAAAAACCCACTTCTGTCTTCTTTTCATTAAAAGTTAAAACGTTAAGAGCCATCCAGGCCTTTATATCGTCAGACACCTAAGAAATGGTTGGATGGAATGCACTTAATTTCTTTTAAGAGGGGCATACTATAGCTGACAATGGAATAAGATGCCATGACTCCCAAGTATCAAGCCAAGTGGGAGCAGATAGAGAGAGAAGAGGGCCTAAAACTGAGCCCTGAGGAACTCCACACGAGAGAGGAGCAGAGAAGGATACAGAGAATCACTCCAGTGCTGAACATCTCTAATGTCCACTCACTGCTCTCAATGAGAGATCAAGATCTCCTGGTCGATTGTGTCAAAAGCAGCAGTTCGATCTAAAAGCACAAGACTAGCACAGTCACCAGAGTCGGTCGCTAAAAATATATCATTAAATAAGACATTAAAAGAGCTGATTCTGTGCTGTGCAGTTTTAAAACCAGATTGGAAAACCTTGAGAATATTGTGTTCTTCTTGAATAGCCAGTTATTGACTATCTACTCAAGGATTTTAGAAATAAAAGGCAGTTTGGAGATAGGCCTATAATTAGCAAAAACTGCAGCATCTAGACCTGTTGCTGTTTTGTTTTATATCAGAGGTTGCACCACTGTAAATTTTTTAAGTGCAGACTGCTATTAATAACTGTAAATACAGATGGGCCTACAGAGGGGAAAACTTCCTTAAATAGACGAGGAGGGACAACGAGGAGGGACAGAGGCATTTGGAGAAGCTGGGGATTTAAATGACCAACAACCTTCTGTAAAGATGAGTCACAGGCTCAAACCTGTCAAAAAGGCAGAGAAGAGGACAGAGACAGAAGAGTCATAAGCAGGAGGTGAGATTAGAGCCTTAGTGGAAGTGACCTTTTCAATAAAAAAGTGAAGAAAGTTTTTAACAAACAGCAGGGCAGTGCTACAGACAGTACGTTTACATGCACGCTGTAGTCCGACTAAGACAGGCAATCGGACAACTAGCCAAGTCGGAGTATAGGAGAAAATCGATTTATTGGGTCAGGATTAAGGTTCTCTATAATCTAGTGCATGAAGATGGATCGTGCTGTTGTTCAGACTATGAATCGCATAATCCAGGTATGTTAGCCAAAATAAGACTAGCTTGATTTTAGCCGGACTAACGTGTTTACATGTCATTAAGAACATTCTTTTGCCATGAATACATTCCACTTGATCTTAGGGGAATACACATACTACTGAAAATCTACTCCACGTTTTCTTGTGACCTACCGTCAACAACTCACAGTGCACATGCATAACATACTGCAACAGCAAGTGAACAAGAAACTCGATTAGGTAACGTCAGCCCCAGTGCTTTTGACATTTATTTTGAGTGCATTTTAGTCAGTTGTATAAACTTCATGAAAGCATAACCTCTTATGACCATCACGATAATCAGGCCGCCTGGATTTATTTTCATTTTATGGCTGTAGAATTGTCAAATAAACGTTCACTGAGTGAGTGCTTCTGCCCCTTTTTCCAAGGTAACTTTCACTTTCCATATCTGGCAGTTATTCAACCATTTAGGAATTACAGTACTGAGAAACTGACGTCATAAGTGAATCTCGTCTGTGATTGGACAGTCATTCAACTGTCATGACAAGTATATGGGCACAAAACTTTGGATTGTCTAGATACCACATATGGAGTTATGGTAATGAGAAGTATGCACGTCAGTACGATGGTAACAGAAGGGTTAAAGGCATAAGCAAAATGCACTGTTGGTGATAAACTGTGTCAAATTAATTGAATCATCTTGGCCATGACACTGATGCATATGAACTTAGCTATTGAATCGATAGCTTGTGAGTACTTCTGTAGATAAAAGTACATGTCTAGCATGTTAAAACAAACCAGGATGGCATCTAAATCATAACAAAAAGCCACAGTCAAGGACAGTATTGGCAGGTGGAGTGAAACCATGAGCTCATAAACTCAACTGTCATCACACACAGACACAGGAAAGACACAGCAGAGAACTGAACAGCAGTGGACAGGTTAATATCAGGACAGCAGCAGCGCGAGTTTCAACTGTTTTATGACTGTAGGTATCAGCGACCTCAAACAACACACAGATGCTTCGTTCAAAAACAGGCAAAACGTGACATAAAACAAGGACTCACCAACACTCAGCCACGTCTCAGTCCCACAGAGAAAGTCCAACCGCCGGTACGTGAAATATCCTTTAAGATAAAAGTTTTGTTTACTAGAGATCCAGCATGAACCAGGCCAACGCTGGCAGGAACCGACGTGTGCACGGCATCAGCTGTCCGCGCAACGCACAGTGACACCTGCAGGTTGCGCAGAGGAGAGTTCCGCAGGGCCGGACCGGAACACTTGACCGTTGGCGACGACAGGTACAGGTCAGGTGTGACACGAGAGCGGGGGAAAAATAGAGCCGAGGCACCGTGGCGGCGGGGGGGGGGGCTTCCGCCGGAGACAAATAAACAAACATACAAACACCCACAGCAGTAACTGTGACAGTGACCGTGGCCGACCACACACACTGGCCATCATAGAACTAGGATAAAAGGCTTCCACTTATAAGTCATTAAAAAGGATGAGGTTTTGGTAACAGCACTACTGCTATACAATTAAATAATAAAAAAATAAACCTACCAAAGTTATCCATTTTCCTTTCATTCAAGTTACTGCATTTCAGAACTTTAACAATTTTACATTTATATGACAGCTATAATTATTAGATAGATGGATAGTGTTTTGCTTATATTACTTTTATTAGAGCTCTAAACATTTGCATTTTACTCAACCACTGGCTTCCAAGAAACTTAATCCAATCTAACATTTTGACTTGATTTCCAGGGTTCAAGTTATAATCTCAATTTAGTGGTGTCAAACTAAGGCTGAGATAAATTAATAATTCACACACACACACACACACACACACACACACACACACACACAGCCCAGTACCCATAGACGTGAAATAGATGAGAGGGAGAAACTTCACTGTTATTTATGCATTCCAACACTTGAACACACACAGCAGCCCGCAATAATACGAATAATAAATATTTAAAACATGGCTTTTGGTTATATTTTAGTGACCCCCCACGTATGTACACCTTTTATTACCTTCATGGGAGCTCAAACCCTCTTTATAGGAGCGCTCAGCTCCCATTGGCTCCCACTTAACTCGAACCAAGTTGATTTCCCTTAATTTCCCTCAGGCACACAGCAGCAGCAGCAGCAGCAGCATTGTGGCTATTTCCTCACCAACTCATCATCTGCAAAAATCAAAACCGGAAATTAGGTTACCAGCATTTGGCTTCAATAGGCATCCAGCCTATTGGACACATCATGGACACTGTCAAACTAGGATAGATGCAGAACACAGCACCCTGTATTTGAATGCATGTCATGACGTGTGATCCCATCTTCAAAAATGTCACCTTTCCTTTTTTTTAAAAGGCAGTTCAGATTACATCAACAGCGTCCTGCGAGGACCTTGAAACTGCCCATGTTGCCTTCCACATACTGTAGTTCTGTGCAGCCTCTCAATCAAAAGAAACTGTTTTCGCATTCAGGTCTCAGTGTACGAATAATCAAAGATCCCAGAGGACGTGCAGGGTCAGTGCAAACCCAGGCACAGGCATGGAAAATAAAAGTTATGGAAATTTGGCCAACTTCTGAGGAAGATGTCCACATGGAATTAAGTGCAGGGTAGACTCAACCAAAATCCTTATGGACAAAGAAGTATCTGTGTGTGTGTGTGTGTGTGTCTCTCTCTCTCTTCATGCCTTTAATATTGAATATCTCTCATCGCATGCAAGCTTAATCCACAAACAATCCCTTCATAGCATCAGACTAATTAGTTGTGGTATGCTTCAAGAGACTCAACATCTTTCTGTTTGTGTCAGAACAGCGGCAAGATGTTTTATCTCCCAGGGGTCATTCATCAAAGCCTCATTTGGGCGTTTGACATGAAATCTTTAAGCTGCAGAGACATCATTTGATACAATTTCCCTATTTTAAACGCAAACATACAGGGGTCATTCCTTGGCAGATTGTATCGCTCCATTACATTTATCAAATATCCCGAAGAACACTTTGCCACATCACTTTTTTCTTCTTTTTTTAAAAAAAAGCTGCGCTCACACATTTCAAAGGGAAAGAAGAGACAGTGAAGAGGTAGGAGGTATGCCTTTAGAAGAAGTAAAAAAAGCATGCAAGACCTTTTATCTTTACAAGCATTTACATAACAATACAAATGATTCAGACGCTGGATATTTTATTGCTGGGGGGGAGGTAGCATTGCCTGGTGTTAATATTGTGACATCTAGTGGTTGCTACAAATCGACAAAGGAAAAAAAACTGGTCACTTATGACTGAGCAGCAAATGTCTGGCTGTGAATACACATATACGATCTAGAAATACGTGTGTACGGGATAAAAAAAAAAAGATCCCATTGGTGCTTTTTCGATACTGTTGGAGCACTGTGAGTGTGTGAGTGAGAATCAATGGTGTTGGAAAGAATGCGAGAAGGGGCTTATTTGTTGGAGATTAGCTTTGTGGCGGATAAAAAGATTATGGCTGTCTTTGAATAGCCATCAAATTAACTATCCTCTTAACAAATTAAGAGGAAATTACTGTCTGTACACCTCCACCTGATGGAGCCAATATAATGTACACTAACTGAATCATTAGGCAATTAGAGCTCCCACAGGCTACAACGTATTTTATAACCGCACAGTTCAGTTGTTGTATGTTTTATGTGGCCGAGGATTGTTTGTAGGCTCTTCCCTGGCACAAATGGACTTTGCTTAATCACAACAGCTCATCTTCAGAGGGTAGTGAAGAGGAGAAAATAGACACGATCCTCCAGGGATCGTTTTTATGAGAGGAACACCATTATTCACAATTCTTTAAAGGGCTTAAAGGATGCCAGTTCCCAAAGGAAATTCTCATGGAGATATTTTGTTTTAATCACAAAAGCTTGCAGTTAAAATTTATGAGGAAGAAAAATGAATAATTAACACTTAAATGCACTGACGGGCCTGTGTTATGGTCTCATAATCTGCTCTTCTCTCCAAGCATCTCCTCAGATTTATGGAGGTATTTCTCTTCCTTGCTGCTGCCAGACAGACATTACACCACACGTACACCGAGCCACATTTAAATTGTTCACATAGTGCAGCCTCTCGGCTCTGATCGGTCTGCTTTTATTCAGACAGAGGTGTCAAACACTTCTTCACTTCAGATTTAACTTTTGCAACAGTCTAACAGACACAAATTCACTCATTAGCTTTCTTTCCAGAGTCGAGATGAGAGAATCAACACCAGCGGATAAACCTATAATACATTTAATTCCATTACTTTTGTCCAAAACAGCAATTCTTACACCACAAATGTCCTTCAGAAGCAGATTGAAAGGTTTAGAGACTGACTCTCAACATATTATACAACCAGAAATAGCTTTTTATTAGTAAATTAGAGTAAGTTGCCATGGCCTTTGGTATATCACATGTTCAAATAGCTTGAGCATAGAGTTTAGATACCTTGAAACAGTATTTTTTTTTTTACACCGCAAATATACTCTGCAGATTTGAAATCTGAGAAGATCAAATCAGAAAAACATTTCAATTGACCACACTGTTAGAATAAATTATTTCAGAAAGCACAAGCCTCTGCCAAGGCCACCCAGTTCCCCACTGTGTCAACACAGTCAACAGGGGATCAAAACCAGACTCTAATCATTTCTTTCTTTGGCCATAACCTACATGCCCAGAAGATTCTGTCAAAGTCCGTCTTAAATTTTTGTTATGCTGCTCACAAACTGATAGAGGCAAAAACATAATCTCTTTAGTAGAGATAGTTACAGTGGATAAGTAACCACTAAGTTGATTGTTGTGTGAATTAGTTTCAATTAGTAGTTGAGGAAGACAGGAATTACCATGTTGTTTCTCAGTAAGGTGAAACTACATTTCACGCTAGCGAGTCCAGGGAAAATAATAGCTGCATTTCTTTTTAACAGCACGTCCACTGCTGCCATCTCTGAGTGAGAAGTGGTAAATCCAGTGTAGAGTATTTTTGAATTGGTCACAGGTGAGTTGCCAGTGCAGTCTAGTTTACAAAGCATTTTTCGCACATATCAACAGATTTTTCATTCCATCAAGATTCAGTCACCGCCTCATGCTTTTAGATGCTTTAGAGCAGAATCTGGCTTCTGAAGAGAATGGGGGGGGGGGGTCACTTTTCTACTTCTGTACTTATCAGAGAGGAAAATTACCATGTGAAAAATGCAGCAGCGGCCTAAAACTTTGCAAGATAATAGAGCGAAACATCCATCACCTTCACTTTCCCTCCACAAGTCTCTGTTGGGTTGACAAGGTATAAGTGCAGTGGTCACAGCAAAGAAGAGGGACGGACTCAGTGATTCATACTCTTGTATTGTCTAAAAGAATTCCCTCTTTTCTTTAGTCAAACATTTCCCATAGCAGTACAAACAGACCAAGTGCTCTGACAAAGATAGGCAAAGGCGCATTCACTACACAAGATGTGTATTCATGGTTGACAAAAATGTTTTAATGGACAGGTTGACTGGGGCTTAATGCAACATGGATGTGCATCTCTGTCTGGCAAGAAGAAGCCGAAAGATATTACATGTAAATATATACATATATATATACACTATATATATACTGTATATATATATATTTTCAAAAATCTAATCCGCACAGGTAAGTTTCAAATCAGAAGTTGGTGTAATAATAGCAGAGGTCCAATGAGGCAAAGGTATCCAAACAAAACCACAGGCAAAGACCTAAATGAAACAACAAAACTGGGTCATACACTGGAACACTATCACAGGGAAATTGCTGGACATTTTGTTTGTTTCAGTTCGAGACAAAGAGCTTAAATACACAAGGGAAGGCACAGGACAAGGCACATAGTGTATAATTAGGGCAGGGAAGACAATCAGCACGGGTAGAGAAGATACAGCTTTGTCCCAGTCCACAGGCTGGATCCTCCGAAGGATGCGTTTGACAGATACGGTGAGGAGAAACAAAAACCTCTAGCCCACAGAGAACTTACCGATGATGTCACAAATTTCTCCAGTGGCACACAGAGATTTCTGAGGTATGGTCAGCGGCGAACAATCCTCCCGATGTATCCTTCACAGCCGGGAAAACGTCGGCCACATTTGTCAGCCGCACTCGAAGGAGACGACAAATCAAATTGAAATGGGACAATTGATGCCTAATTTTGCTCTGTAGTTCTATGTAGAAAGTGGTTATGTCTGTGCCACTAGTGTCAGGTGTGATTGTGTGGAAAATGATCTCATGTGTACTCATGTGTCAGGTAGGAGAGTCGAGGAATTTGCTGATAGGGCTTTTAGGACTGACTGTGATATTCTTGTTTTCACTGCAGCAGTCTGCAGTCTTTATTTTATTCAACCAATTACTCACAGTGGAGGGTAAAGGAGGGAGAAAAGGAAATTAACTGCTGATGCAAAACATAGTTAAAAACAAATTTCACGTGACCAAAATGAGTCATGGGACACTTAAAGCTTTGAAGCTCAATACCACTTTACAGTCAATGTATTTCACAGGAATTGCAGGAAAAATAGCCCAACAGGAAATTACATTTTTCATATCTCTCACAGTTATCAGGTTTCTCACCTCACCCTGTTATCTTTTTCCCCCAAAAGCACCAAGGCTGCGTCAATATGGAAGACTTTGCAAAAGAAATCCATTTCCTGAGATCCATGAAACCATGCAGCAATGCAAATAAAAGATGGATATTCTCAATACTATTACCAACCTTCTTGTCCCTTTATTTGGCTTTGGTGACCTAGTCAACCTTTTTGAAAGCTCTGCGGACACACAGACCAAGTATTTTTAGTACGTTATCAGTTACCCCGAATTATAATTTGGAGTCATGCTTTGGTATTGTGTCCCCTTTAATAAGAATAATCACTGACCTAGAAAGCTCTCTGTTGGTGCAATGACGAGGCCAAAGCGAAATGGGAAATCTCTAGTTGATCTTATGTTGTGAATACATCAAGTCAAGTTTCCTCATTGACAATACACACTTTCTTTTTCCCTGGGGGACATTAGTCAAATTTATTCATATTTTATGTAGCACATTTGATACTAGTGGCAGCTCAAAGTACTTTTTAAGGGTAAAAGCAACAGCAAGTATAGGCTGAATTCAAATATGTAAGGAATAAAAAGAAACAAAGAAGTAAGGGTTATATCACGTTTAGCTTATGGAGAATGGTTCAAGTTAGGGTTAGATATGTAGTTTAGTTGGTCAAGGGTAAGAGGCAAGGGAATGTCCTCACACTTACAGAGAGACAGTTGTGTGTGTGTTATGCCGCTTTTCCACTACATGGTCCCAGCTCGCCGCGCCTCGTCACGGCACAGCATGGCTCGGCTCAGCTCTACGCGGTTTGGTTGGTTTTCCATTACAGTATAGTACCTCCTCAACGTGGACTTTGTTTTACAAGTGACACACAACATCTATTGACAAGTGACTTGTCGATGTACCGAATCATAAGTCAATCATCAGTTCATTAAAAAGATTTGTTCAGTGCTTCCTGCATGACCGGAGCACAGACTCCATCTGACACAGTCACTGAACTGAAATACAGTGGCTTTCAGCAGTGCTGTTGCTTAATACACTAAGCCCCTCTGTTAGATGCTGAGATTTTAGACTTTTCCTTGCTCAATGCTGGTGATTAACGCAGGTTTTCAGGATTTTTAAGTCGTTTTAAGTGATCTACAGTTAGGCATTGTCTTACGACGTCATGCGTAGTTGACAACAGGTCACATGTTGCTGCTAATTTGTGCAGTTAAATGTGTTCACGAACCCAATGAGCAAATTAACCCAGCAGATTAGCATTGATGAATTATCCATCATTCGTGTGGAGTGGAATAACTGGAGGTGTGTGTGTGTGTGTGTGTGTGTGTGTGTGTGTGTGTGAAATGAGTGGACACAGCTGAAATTCACAGATCCTGTTAAACGTCTTGCACAGTTAAACCATGGTATTCTCTGGTGACAAAAGCAGCAGTCATTTAAATGGCAGACATTAATCACAGTTATAGGGGGGAAAAAAAACAAGCAAACTGTGCCCTGCTCTCCAGTGGTTTTACGGAGCACCTTGAGGGAACTATTCTTTGCCATTTCCAGATGTTTATTTCTGCTCCATTTCTCCTCTCTCCAGGTTTTGGATCAAGCCTCGACTTTATTACATCCCAGTGTGTGATGTTTGAAGAACCGTGAACAAAGACGCTGTCTGCACTGTCTTCAAAGAAATCAAATATTTTTTTTCACATAATTAGTGTCATTATCCGCGGCTATTATTTGTCATACACAGTTAATGACATCAGGTCCTTCATGGTGTTTAGGGGAGTGTGCGGATGTTAGTGTCCATTTGAAAAACACAGTTGTTTAGTCGACATCATGCTTTCTCTGCCGTGTCTATGATTGCTTTTGAAATGTGACAGAACTGAGAGAAGTATATGGATCGCCGAGCTACATGAGCAGTTTCTATGTAGCCTATAATTGCACTATATTGATACAAAAGAGTGGGGTCTCATTTCATATCTTGGCTGTGGAAAATGGGGCACTCCGCTCGCTCTTTGTGAGCCACGGCATTGTAATTGTCATTCTGTTGAAGAGGCTGCTTTGTGCGTCTGTGGCAAAGGCTGATTTAGTATTCAGTGAAGATGCAGGATGGCATTCTTGATTAGATACTGAATGTACCTTTTTTTTTTGGAGTACTGATGAAAACCGAGCTCCCTGTACATCCTAGAAACCCTCAGATAAAAAGACAACAGAGCCATACATCAGTTGTCACAGCATCATAGAACAGTAACAACTGTTCACGACGGTTAACAACTGCTCCCCTGCGAAAAGAAGAAAGATCAGATGTTTTTTTGTTTTTTTTTGTGGGGGGGGGGGTGACAAGCACTTTAAATTGTGCTACACGTGAAACAAGTGGGTTAAAACACTGTGGAAATCCCAGAGCTTCATGACGGGGCTGAAATATCACATTTATCACATAAAGAGTTATAGTTTGTGTTTAAATGTGAAGCATATGTTCTCACAGCCTGTGGTGTGAGTTATCACAACTTTTAATTGTATTTTGAATGACATCTCATACGCAGTTTCGGTGGGTTAATGAATGTTGCTTTAAATGAAACACGATGGCATGATAATTACTTTTGCCACCTTACCTTTAGTGTTTAATATCAATAATAACATCAAGCCAGGACACATTGCGATGGTTATTGTCTCTTTGGAGGACTGTGTGTCATGTACTAATGTTTAAGCATTTCACAGTTTGAAGTGTCGGCAAATCAAAGCCGGGAAAAAAGTTGTTTCCATTCAACAGTGCAACACAGACAGTTTGGAGTTTGATGACGCTTTGACTTTTGAATGTGAGTGTTTTGTATATTTTCAGAACATTTAATCGTATAGCGAGATTAAAGGGGTGATATGGCTATGACTACCTCGAGCTGCGAGCGCCACATGCGATCAGCAGTCATAGCGAGCAGCTGCTGCAAGCCATATGGCCCTTTGAGCTGTAGAGGGAGAATCCCTGAGTCCTCATTAAACAGCTCACGAACCATTGGCCCAAAGACTTGACTGCTTCTCTGATGGTCTGCATTATCCCTGATATATTCCTGCAAAGTGGCTGCTAGAGTGCCACCCAGCTTCAACCAAATGGCACAAAGTAAGACGTTTTTCTTGCATGTTTCCTGCCGCTAAAGTAAATCTTTGAATTCAACTAAAGAGAAATTTGTATTACCGGCCGACCACATGAGTGGGAGAATATTCAAATGTGCTTGTTTAGAAAAACATTTATTCACTTGTGAATTCAAGAAGAGTAAAAACTTTTTAAAAATGTTCAAACTTGCAATGCTTCTTGGCCTTTTCAGACTCAAATACTATTACTTTTCAACAACTCATTAACATCTCCGTATACACCAGCTTCTTATATCCAACCAACAACATGAGCGTGAGAAGCTCTGAGGAGATATTGCTGTTCGTCTGCTTGATATCTGCGATGGGCAGGATTTCTTTTAGTATTCTAAAAGAAAAATCTAAAAGAAAACATCTGCACCTCATTTGGCCTTTTTCAAGCCTTGAAGAGATCTGACCTGTTACTGGAAACTTTGACCAATCACAAGGCAGCTTCTTATTGACTCCTATATGACGTCCTACTACAACTGCTATGCATTCAGGTTCCTTTTGGTGGAAGGATTACTAATCCAGCACTAGCAACTGGCCTAACTGCCTATGCTGCAAAGACACCTAAAAAAGAGTCAAAAAAATAGTTGGACAATAAATTAAATTAAATTAAATTAAATTAAATTAAATTAAATTAAATTAAATTAAATTAAATTAAATTAATTTAATTTAATTTAATTTAATTTAAATTAATTTAATTTAATTTAATTTAATTTAATTTAATTTAATTTAATTTAATTTAATTTAATTTAATTTAAAGCTTGTCAACATCATCAGATTAATGTTTCAGAGATTAATTTCTTTGGGTCATTTGTCAAAGGTGCTTTAATGATCTGCAGATTTTTTGCAATCCTGTTTTAAAGCAACAATTAAAAGCTTCCTTGAGAAGCAGGGGCAGTGGCCTAGATGTTAAAGCTGTAGTGCCTACTTTTAAATAAAAACAATTGTCTGTTACACACTGGACCTTTAAGACGTCGACATAATACTACAACCTGTAAATGTATTATACCCACAGTATACTGTATTTGATCACATTAAGGTGAAAATCATCATGACATCATGAGTCTCCCGTGTTTAACTGAAGTGAGATTTTTATGGACCAAGTAACATAATAACTCAGGAGAACTGTAACTTGATCTACAGCCACATCAGCAGAGAACGTGTCTCTGCCCATTCATGCAAAAATGCCAGGCTAAGAGCTTTTTCCTACTGGACAGACTACAGACAGGAAATGGTCAATGCATGAATTATTAAATCAGAATCATTTCTGATAGTAATTAACTTGCTTACAAAGCGTTGCATCACATCACAAAAAGGATGTAAAATAAATAACATTTTTAGATTATTTTTAGAACATACAAATGTATACAAGTGTTTATTAACAGTAACCTTTTGTTTATCGCCTTAGTAAAGGGGTCTCAAACTCCACTGAATTTTAGTCTAGTCAAGAGGGGGCCAGTCAAGTGAAAAAAAAGTGGTTTCAGTATCACAATATCCCACCATGATATTGTAGTTATGTTATTCATGATGATCTTTCGAAGTAAAAGTCTTTGTTTCGATATGAAACTATATAGCTGAAAACCCACACAATTATTCTTTAAACAACAGACAGAAATAAAGTAGAATCAAAAAATAAAACTGTTATTAAAACACTATATATGTAAAATGTGTATTGATGTGATAAATATAACCTTCTGTATAGTTAAAACTGTTCACTCTTTATGCCAATTGTTTCATGATAACACATACTGGGCCACAAGAAATTGAGTGGGGTGGCCTTAGTATTAAGTTGATCACAATGGAATAATTCCTTCTCACTACTCAAAAAAAAAAAAGTTGCAAAATGAATGAAAACCAAAGAAAATAGATGATAAATTGAACAGCAATAGGCAATAGCCTCCTCTATGTTCTCCACGTGTGTGCGTGGGTTTTGTCTGGTTTCCTCCCACAGTCCAAAAACATGCAGAGGTTAACTCTAAATTGATCACAGGAGTGAATGTGAGAGTGAATGGTTGTTTGTCTGTATGTGTTGGCATTCCGATGGACTGGCGATCTGTCCAGGGTGTGACCCCGTGGTAGGCAATGAGTGTTTGAATACCTTGTTACCGAACATGTTCTAATACCAATTTTCTACGACCTACTACGTGTTATTTTCATTTAACACCGTCTAATTTGGATGTGTTTTGTCCTTGGATCAACATTGCATAACTGCCTTCGTCCTGGCGCAGACATGATTTATCACAAGCTCATTGACATTCAGCGGCATGTTTGACCAGTGAAGTGACAACGCATTACAATGAGTGCAATTCAGTCTCCGTGTTTTTTGGTAATCAAACTGAATGCAAACTGAGAGTGCCGCATTCTCACTTGAATGTCGAGGACCAGTTGACCAGATTTGTGCGTCTGAAAGCAAATGATAGGACTCACCCAGTCATGCTGGTCTGATAATGAGCAAAACATCAAAATAACAAACAGATAGTTTATATATAAGTGATATAATGATCACTGGTTGTTGTTTTTTGAACTGAATGTCTGTAAAACACATTGTAAATTAACAAAAACTTTGTATTTTGAGGACAAAAAGTGTTTGGACTTTCTACGACTTTCAATTACCTGTTTAGGCTGCTCACTCAACCAAACCAATATGAGATTATAGCTAATACAAACTATTAATGATTGAATCATTACGGCTATTGATTAGCCATTATTCACGGTGGAGTGCAGGTCTTGATGAATTGGATGAATTATGTAATGGCCTTGAAGGGCAAAGTTTCCCTACACAATAAACAAAAATGACAAATGACATGAATTTACTGAACATGACTGAACATTTAAATGTGGATCTAAGATTTTGCACAGCTGAGGTTACATGACTAATTTGGGATTGCTTAAATCATGAAGTATAATCTGAATAAAAATGGAAGCCCTGTGCATTGTGGTCTATCTCTCGATTGTCGTGACAAGCTTCCTTTTCACTTTTGAAATTACATGAGAAACATACGATTACATCATGTAATGGTATGACGTGTTCTCCAAAACCAAACCAATGCAGAAAATGAATTGCAGTTATTAGTGATTAGTACAGTGGAAAGAGAAATCCCCCTCATTACTGCATCATATCAACTCTGTACCTTTAATGACATAACGAGGTTGCAATTATGAAATTTCGGCTAATCATCTAATCAAGTGAGAAATCAAACGCCTAAAGGCCTGTCACAGGTGCTCGTTCCCCCGCGCGCTGTCAGCGGCGGTGGTTATATAATCCTTGATGTCAAACTTCGCAAGGCATGCTTATATGTCAGCCTTGTCCATTAACAGCATGTCTATGGAAATATTACTGCAAAGGTCACTGCCTCGAGGAGCAGCGAGACAGAGGAGGGAGAAGTGTGCGTGACACAGACGCAGCTCGTTGCATTGCTGGCAGAGCTCCTCGCCTTGCTTGCCATTTAAAAGCCAGCGAGCTTGGCTGATAATCCCTGTCAAAGGAGTGGGTCTGATCCCTGCACTTCAGCCACTATTGATTCCCTGTTTTATTGTTCTTTGATTTCCATTTTAGTTATTTAACAAGCAGATGATGGATTGGTGACCTTCAGCTCTGCCCTGTCTGGCTTCACGCCCATTTCCTAAACTCATGTTTGCCTGTCCTGACTAAGAATATTGTTTATCAACTACCATCTGCTTTTTTCTTCTCAGCGGGGATTTAAAGTTATCTGTTTCGCTCTTGCTCTCTCACCGTCGCCCCCTTCTCTCTTTACAGCACTGATTAAACTTTGCTGCCTTCCTCATAAAACCCCTGCATGTGTCCTGCTGAAAATTGTGCTCTGTATGGGCTCCATTTTAAAGAACCTGTGCAGGAAGGCTTGGCATGAATTGCCCAAAAAGAAATGAAGGTGATAAAAGATATTTCATGCACCAATGGCCTGCAGTATGATAGTGAGCTCAGGGCTGCAGGGCATAATCCATTGGATTTTAGGGGTGTGAACGTGTGATGGAAGAGATTAAAGGAAGAACTGGTTCTTTTTTTATTTTCTTCCACACGCCGTATACTTGTTATTCCCCTCTTGTTTTCTCTGAGCTGATTGTGATGTCAGAAAGACGGATTTACTTTAATATAATGTGATGTCATAGAGGCCACACAAACTACCTGAGCGAATAATAATTTTTAGAGAAATGTTTCCATACCAGCTACAGGAAATTCTTTTTTTTTTACACAGTGGTGCACAATGTTACAGTGACATTAATTAGTCATAATCCAACTTTAATTAGATTTTGACTGTTTATACGTAACGCAGAGAGTATTAAGCAGAATACTTTGTTTGATAGACATCTACTAACACATTATAAAATAAAATATTATATTAAAGACAGCACGGTATAGTCATTAACAGGGCATCATGACTTATTCAAGCCGTGATTTCACAACAAAGAGGGCTTTGATTCTTCTGAAGGATCGCTATTCTTCTGGGGTTTGACACGATGAGACGGAAAGCCACAGGTAAAATTAAGGGGAACAGCTTGATGGGCTATTAATGTGGTGACATATGTGTGTATTCAGCATGTCGTATACTAAACAAATGTCTCTTGTTTTCCTTTTCGCAACCTGTGGGAATTTAGACATATTGTTGACACATGTTTCACATGTAGCGGAACCTCCTGTCTCCAGCTGACACCTCGCTGGATTTTGCCCGCGGATGCTAGCATGATTTGGTTGATCGTGCTGCAGCTGGTTGCCAAGTTGTTTGCGAGACAAGAAATATCTTATAATTCCTCATGTGTCCCCACGCTCAGCCTCACATGTCAAAATCCTGCTGCCATACACCTCACTGCCTCCCTATGGGACCAGCAGCAGGGCCCCCTCTGTTACATTTGATTATAGCCTTGAAGGCAGAGAGCAACAACATAATAACCTTATCAGTAACAGATGATTGAGATCTTCAAAGGGCCTGTTCTTCCTTGGCGCCTGTTCATCTGACTGCCGGCTGATCAAAGACCTCCAGAGCATGGTGGCTCAGCAGTATCGGCTCCATAGCTTCAAACCAGGCGGACACTGACAGGTGTCACCTCTTTGCTTCCTGGGTGGTGCGTTCTGCCTACTGATCAGGTGGTGTCATTGGTATTTAATGTAAAATGCTGGCGGTGACAGATAAATGTATATTTGGGAGATGGAGACGGAAATGTACGACAAGGATGACAAAGTGCACTGAGTAGTTATGTATACTGATGATAGTATCTTTATTCAGCACCTCTCCAAACAAAGATACAAATGGCGCTTTTCCACTTTACGGTTCCAACACGGCTCAACTCTACACAGTTTGGTTGGTTTTCCATTAGTACCTCCTCATGGGCGAAGTCATCATAGCATGGCTACATGAAACTGCCGAGACACAAACTCGTGACTAGTGACTTGTAAAGCAGTTGTTTTCATTAAAAAAAGATTTGTGCACAGAATTGTTCAGTACTTCCTGCAAGACCGAAGCACAGACTTGTCTGTTAAATGTTGAGATTTGAGACATTTGCTTGGTAAATGTTGGAGATTAACGCATGTTTTCAGGATTTTTATGTCCTTTTAACTGATCTACAGTTAGGCATTGTTCTTGTGTCGGGTGTCGCGCTCACGACTTTTCCGTCTGTCACACGTAGTACCAGCTCAGCTCACTTGTAACCTCGTCAGAGCAGGTACTAACAAAAGTACTAGGTTCTATCGCTAATGGAAAAGCAAAAATAAATGTGTAGAGTCGCAGTTCCGTACTGGAACTGTGTAGTGGAAAAGTGCCTAGAGTGTTTTTGTTTCAGTCAAGAATCTGGAACAGTTAAAACACCCCTAGAAGATCTTACGGTGCGAGTAGGATTGTATAGGGATAAAAGGCAATATACTGTCACCATCAAGTGCTTTGTAAGATATAAAAAAAAACTTAAATCAATTCAAAAATATACTGGAAGTCAGTGGACTGTAAAAGGCTAAACACTGGGTGACATGTTCAAACATTCTGCTTAAAACCCCAGTGGCTATGTTCTCTACTGTCTGAACCCAGACTACAATGATGATGGTGATTATTATTATCATCATCATTATTATTATTATTCAAAACACAAAATGCATTCTTATTTAACAGTGATTTGCTGCAGTGGACCAGCAACATGTCAACAAAGGCTTATCCTCCTCTGCCCATTATGGACTGGGATTTACTCCATTCCTGCATAACCATTAATAACAAGTAAAGTAATTATAAGGTAAAGACATTGAATACATGAATAAATGAATGAGCAATGAACTGAAACTAAATAATTGAAATTATTCACTCCGCTGCAGCTTAAAACATTTTTTAAAGACATCCAAAAAAAAACCTTCTCCTTTGACAATGGTTTGAATCAAAGGGACATTTGTTTACATTTAAAATGTACTCCCTTCAACCTCTGGTGATGGATCCCCACTAAATTCTACACTCTGGACCATTTGCCCAGTGTTCCCTGTAAATCCCTTTAATCTGCAAACAGTGAAATAATTTTATATTTAATTAGCAGATGAGCATCAGTGTCGCATGTTCATTAATTTCTTCTGGCATGTCTTTATACGCGTCACTGCACATGTAGCCTCGGTGTTCACTCTTCAGCCCACACTCCAGCAACTCTATCCCTGCAAAAGCTGGTCTTTGCCAGTGGCTCCATCTCTGTGTGTCACTACGATTTAAAGACATAAAGATTAGCAGTGCGAATGCTCGCCTCCAAAAAAGAAAGACAAAAATCCAGAGAGCTGCAGCTGCCTCTACTATCTATGTACGTTTGACTTTCTGCCATCTCCTCATAACGGCACAACAAACAGCTGCACTTTGCAACTTTATGGGCAGCTGAAGATTTGCAGGCGATAATTGGCTTCCAAGTTCCACAGGACGTCAGCATTCAGTCGTCAATGTATTTGCACATTTATTTGCAGTACTCAGCCATAGTAGTGTGACACTAAAGCAAACAGGGGGAGGACGTGTTAATATCACAGACTCAAATATTTAGTCATCTTCACTCCACAAATTATTCAACGTGGGACACAAACACGTCCTCCTATAAATCGGTAAGAAATGGACGTAACCCTTCAGCTTGAAAAGTAGAGCCTGAAGTAGGACGAAGGTATAGTGTTTTTCACTGGTTGTAAAAAAGAACTCTAGAAGTTTAAATGGCGATTTCTATTATTTTCCCACTTGGAGGATAATATATTGGATATAAAAATAGATAAAAAAAAGAAAGGCACATACAGTATGAGTGGACACCATATGATTGACAGTTGGTCTCATCCATAGGTGCCCATGTTTGAAAAACTGACATAGCTCTGATTTAATTGCAAATCTCGAGGCTTCAAAACAGGAACAGTCTATAAATATCAATGAATTATACTGCATTATGTTAGATACTGTCAAAAAGATTCCCACCCGGATTTGATCAGCTAACACACTTACTGTGTGAAAAAGAAGCACTGATTCAGCCCAGCAGTGAATCATTTCCACCCAGATATATACTATCCATCCATCCATCCATCCATCCATCGTCTATTGTTTTATCCTCCACATGGGGGTCGAAAGGAGCGCTGGTGTCAATCCCAGCTGACATAGAGGGAAAAGCGGGGTACACCCAGGACAGGTCACCAGTCCACATAGAGACAAACATCCATCCACTTTCACACTCACACCTGCGATCAATTTAGAGTGACCTATTTGCCTAGTCGATAAATCTGCATGTTTTTGAGACCCGGAAAAAACCCACCCACACAAACGGGGAGAACATGCAAACTCCATGCAGAAAGGCCCTTTTTCAATGCTAACCACTACCAGATATATACTGAATTAATAATACTATTTAAGCTCCCTGAAACCAAACCACATGTAGTGAATATAATGTGTAGAGTAAATCATCTTTATACTGTACATCTTATTGGAAGGACTCAACCCAAAGCTATACGAAGAAGTAAATACAATAGAAATAAAAAGTGTGATTTATAAAACTAACTAAAAAAAGTTACAGGCTCAGACTATTCCTCATGTTTTTAACCCCATGCCTCAAAAGTGAACCTCACATTCAGCAAAGCCTCAGCCATAATTCCCTGCTGTCTGATTCTCCGATGGACCGCCATACATGCGCATCGCCCTCCGCCTCCCATCGGCGGGGCCCTCTCTGCCAAAGTCATCTCACACGTCAGAGCTCCACTGATCTGAAGCTGTGAAAAGCAGTTATTGCTCTTCCAGTGCTTGTGCATCGCGGGGGAATTTCCAAGTCTCAAATTACAAGACGAGATTCAAGCCCTTTGAGAGCCCATCGACAGCGAGTATTAATGTTATGCTAATTGAAAGCCTTCTGTTAAAATTGAATCAGTCTGTTGTTGTTGCTTGGTTGTTTACAATTGCTCTTTGCATTCGGCACCATTATATTATGAATGTTTGATCAGCTTCATTTGCACACACACATAACAACAGTGAATGTTAATGTGTGTCTACAGTAAGTCTTTGTGCGGCACCTTTTTTTTTAAGATTCATTAGAAATTCAAACAGAAAACTTGGTTGGTTTTATGTTGCAGGATATATACTGTATAAATATATAGGGTTATATTGTGGTATTTTTTCATCCATTTTTACCTGAGCATCCGTGACTGTAAATTCCAGCTGCACTGCGCTGTATGTCATTGTGTTTCCTGTGTGTTGTTTGTCAGTGGTGCGTGGCTGGCTGCAGGGAAGCGGCGCTGTACAGTCATGTTAACAAGGATTCTGCTGCCACTCCTGTCTGCTCGTGAAACCTTGATCCAAACAGAAACGCTGTGCTAAAGTGGTTGCATTAGACGGATGTAGTCAGAGCCTAAGGACAGCATCTCTCCTATTCCTGTTAAAGCTCATTTAAACTACAGTGCGTCAGCAGCGGAATGGCACAGCAGAATTAGCCCAAAGACGTGAAACACCTAGCAAACTGACACTTTTACACTTAATTACACTTTATTATTTCTACACTGTATTTACTATCCGTACAAATATGAAGTTGGTGCCTCTAAATTGTGGAGTTAATCGGATGTAAAGGTAAATTGTATCTCCATCCATACGCAAAATGACTGCTACAAAACACTGTAGTACATATGCCAGGCCTGTAAGTGGTGCTGTAACACTACACCAAAAAATTAGAAGAAGAAGTATACACATTACAATGAATATAATCACAGAAACAAAATAAACCAAGCCAGGGAAAAGAAAGAAAATACAAGTTATCATGAAGCAAACAGACCAAACAACAGTGTTGCCAACTTGGTGACTTTGTCACTATATTTAGCCACTTCACAGACCTTATTTTACGATTCAGTTTCACTGTTAATCTTCAACACTTTATTGTTGACACCCCCGTGTCTGAAGTCGCTGAGGACAAGACGTGTTCTGGTGATATTTATCGTCTTTTCAGGGTGACTTTATTTACTTTTCATCGACAGCAGTTTCGCAACACTGCCGAACAATCTCGACACACACGAGAGAAGGATGATGACAACGACGACGGAGATAAGGACAGTGAATGCCAGCCCAAGACAGAGGTGGGACTATGGCGTCATTGTTTTCCCAAAGCAGTTATTCATTCGTTTTGAGATTTTCCCTACTCTGTGACCCGTTTTCAAAAAATACACCTTCAGTTCTCCCAAAACACCATTTCCTTGTGGACATAAAAAAAACAACTATACATATTCACCTACACGAGTTTCTGTGAGGACAGGCCCTAAATCAACAGCCTTGCAGAACACGGAATATACAGGGGTGAGTTTATGACTTTCTTGCACTTTCTTGCACAAAACTTGATAGCATCTTAGTAGCATCCGTCTCTTTGTGTTCAGTCTCTGTAGAGACCATTCACAGCGTCTCACAATTTGACATCAAGCAACATAGTATGAGTACGACATGGCAGTCCACCTGCTCCTATGAATAAGAGGTCGGATAAATTATATTGGCACTGATTGGTTACATGACTGCCACCTTACTGTAAACACAGAAAACAACCCAATCCATCTGGCTGTTCCCTGTTGCATAAGGTGCGTGATGCAGCATTGTGTCTCATTAGTATCCAGTGTGTTAAGATACCAACTGACAGCAGTCCTGGGGGATAACTTTGTGCTGCTCCCTTATTTATGTGCCCAATGCAACTCAGGAACGTCTCATACCTACATGCTCGCCACATCCCCCATCTTTATACATTAAGCTCAACCTCAGGAGTGCCTCTGGCAATGCAGAGGTTGGGTGTATTTGCCGACGCACTCAGAGAGGCGACGGCGAGGTCGGGGGAAGGTTTCCAGACATTCCAGTTTTATGTAAATGGAATTCATGACATGCAAAAGCGTTAATTCGAAGTTGCAGATGCTATTCGAACAGAGCGTAAATCTGCTTGCGTGGACGTGAACAAATTGGAAGTATGTCCATGGAAAAGCCTCCGCTTCTTCTGCACAGGAGATTTCCAAACAACTGGGTCAGGTCTGTGTCTGATTGCCGTGCCACTGAATGCTTGTACTGTGTGCGATTGCTGCTGATCAGGTGAGGGCTTCATCGAGAGGGTGACAAATACATTTTCATTTATTCGTGATTGCCCTTGCATTACCTTTGTCTGGACCAAATAAAACCATAGTATACAGGAAGTTGGCCTTGGCAACCACTATTCTTGTAATCAATGCGGCAGAACTGACTTCTCTAAAATATTCCCCTTTCCTATGTGGATGTTGCACCAGATTCTCAGTAGACAGGTGATTATTCATGCAGCATGTCGGCCTCTGGCCTGCTATATGGTAATTGCAGATGTCATGCATATAGTTTACATTAGACTAGGATGTTCTTTTAGAGTTATCTCAAAAATGTATTTCCATGTCCTAGTCACATGGGAAGCGTGGATGATCTTATGCATCCCGAAGCGATAACGCAGCTGAACAAGACGCTACAAAGTTAGCTTTTGCAGCTAGTAAGAAACAATTGTGTATTCATCAAAGGCGGCATTTAGTGAAAGCACAGAGGGGGTGAGTATACTTTGAATACATTATCGCATTGTTTGATATAATGAGGCAATACAGATGTTTTCCCAACAAATAATGTTCAACAGATGTTGAATGTCACAACGTGAAAGTGTAAACACACTTGCAGCTGATCACCTGCGCACTGATCACAGAGTCTGACAAACATTTGTTCTGTTCATAAAACAGCAACATTGAGCTACCTTAGCTCTAAACAGGGGTTTCTTCCACATGCAAAGCCAGCATTATAGGTTTGCCTCAGCATTCAGTAGATGTTGCCTGTATTTGCTTATAATAATGAATGTTAATCAATGTTACCTATCTCAAATTCAGTGTCAAAGTAGCCAATAAGCCAGTGTCCCTGAATGTGTCATGGTGTAATACGGATTTAGCTTCCTGACAAAATAAAGATAAAACTTACAAACAAGCTTAAGTAGCGGAAGAAAGTGTTGGTTTAAGTTTTTACTGACGCACCGTGAGTCCTAATTGTGACACCCACGCGATAACAGATCAGCATTTGTAATGTCGAGTCTATCCTTCCTGTGCAGACTCCTCCTGTGTGTTTGCCGCAGGCCCTAAGTCTGGATCTGACAGGGAGGTCCTGAGTTTATGTGGCGTGGCAGCAGGGTAGACACACACCATTACTCTGAAGCCCCAGGTTCACGCATGAACATCACACACAGCCCTCATCCTGCTTCCCACACTGATGGCCTCCTTGCTTACCAAAAGGAGGGGCTGTCCTGCTTTCCTAGCCTCATTGATTTTAGAGGGTCTCCATCTATTAAACCTGATCGTCTCTCAACCGCACTGAAGCCTGTGCAGCAGCTATCCGAGAAAGCAGGAGAGTCGCCCCAAACCCGAGAAACTAACTCACCCCCGTCCTTTACATGAATGTAGAGAGACACACTCCATTGACCGTGAGCACATATTAACCACCGGCAGGAGCAGGGTCTGCATTTGATCTCACATAAATCACGAGCTGCAAGTACCGAGGCACTACTTTAATACTTCCAAACAGTATGAATTGTTATTTGAACTATTTTTTATTAACTGAGGTGCCTGGGAGCATGACAAGTATTTAGTCCACACACAACACCTCATTTCAGATCAAAGCGAAAAGAAAAAAAAATAAAGTTTGCTCTCTTTTAAATACCTGCTTGCTTGTGTGTTGTGTTTTCAGCACACTGTCCTCGTGAATCAACTAAACTAGCATGTTTGTTTGTGTCTGCCATCCCTGACAAAACATGCAATGTAGATTTTCAAGTCATTACCATATCCACTGTCCAATTAATTCTAATGTTTGATGTGCAGGTCATGTACAAACAAAAATAACAATTAGCATGAGGATTCAGAAAGTGATAAAGTGACGTTTTGATTGGTGCACTAATTGCATATTAATCTCCAGGTGGGAACAGTCCCGAGCAAACAATTTATAATCGGACAAACATTACTTCGGTGAATATTCACACTTTGGGTTGTTAGAGAAGAGATGTGTGTCTAATGCAGATGAATATTAACATTCTAACATTTTCCCATCTTCTTTAACCCTTAGAACTCTTTTCTATGTTTAAACGCACAGTATATACAGAGACTATAAGAATGTGCAATATTAGATAAATATAAGATTTTAATTTTCACCAATTATATAAAAACAATCCAAATGATTAAAATTTGATTGAATTTGTAAAATTTGGAAACACGTCACAGTTTTAAAGTTCGCTAGGCTTGTTTTTATGAACAAAAAGAAAAGAAAAAACTGTCTATTTTGTGACTTCTGCACAATTATTGCTACATTATATCGCTACCAAACATAACTTTGACTCAAAAACACATAAGAAGACGAAAAAAACGCGTTTTTTAAAGCCTGAATATGGGTTTAAACCCCCCCAGGATGTCCATATATGGAGTTGTGCATTATTCCAATGGCAATTTACCAAGGGTGCGCCTGCGGCACAGATCTGTGCTGCGTGAGCACTAAGGGTTAAGGAATATTTCAGCATGAATAAAACAGTCTTACTCGTAAGCCCTATAACCTGTACATCGTTCAACAGTTGGAGTTGTTGTCACTTATCGGGAAGTGACACGAGGAGTGATGGGTTATTCATGTGTAAACAAACATGGCATGTTTGTCCAGGGGCGACCTTTTGAAAGAAATGGCATTTCTGTCTCGCAGTGACTGTAGATGTCACATGCTCTGCCCTAACAGCAGGAGACCACATATATTTACAGGGTTCCTTGTCATTTTGAGCATTATGAATAGGAGAGTGCAGAAAGCAGTTAGGCCCAAAAGCCTGTGAGGCAGGAGGTTAAATCCTCAGAGTACCAGCCTCTCACCAAAGCCATCTCTGATGGTTACAATTTAGATGAAGGAGTCAGTTTCCCCTCCCCCTGCTGAGCAGAGGCAGGAGAAAGGAGAAATGGAGCAGGGGATCAAAGAAGCATCGATCGGTTTTACTGCTCTTGGATCCCAGTGGAACAGAGCTTTCTTTTTCCTCCGACTGTTCTCCAGTACTGAAGTCAAGGGATTTTATTCCCAGGATAGATTTTGGATTCCAAATTTTTTCAAATTCACAGATCTTCTCAAATAGATAGTTGGTTTAGTTTCCCTTTTTCTTTCAGTCCTAAAATGTCCCACGGATCCCTGACAATCTATAATGAATCCAGGACTTTTCATTAGATAACTTAATGGATGTTTAACCCAACATTTGGCGTTGGATTCAGTATTTGTAACTAAACTTGGTATGATATGAAACCCATTTGTTCACGTATTTATTATTTAGATGTGGGTTTTAAGAGTGGAAGAGATTTCACAAACCTCTCATGAGAGGATGTTACTTTCTTCTTCCAGTTGCCAGAGAGATGTGGTACCACGTGTTTCCATCTTGGTACAGTACGGTTAGGACTGGTAAAGTCCTTGATCAGACTTGAACAGTACCTATATTTGGTATGGGGATGTGCACTGTGCGCAACAAGACATCAAGCTTTGTATGAGAATAGACCGCAGGCGTTGAAGAAACACCGGTCGCAAGGGAGTGACACTTTTCTGATCTACTTTTCTGATTTACACTTTTCCATTACTATTGTTAACTGATCCATTAGTATCTGCTATAAATCACAGAGGAAAAAAGCATCTGTATGGCCTCTAAAAAGGTTGTCTTGAGGAAGACTCATAAACTTCCAATATCCTGGTCCACAAACATTTTCCCAAGACTTGGGAAAGGTTTATCTTAATACATTTATGATGTAGACTTTAATTTACCCTCCAGTGATTCAGCAATGACTTTAGATATAAGAGAAGGGAAATAAAAAGAAAACAATATTGACTCTCTAAAGCATCCATAAGGTTATTAATCTTCATAAGGGCTTGTAGGTGAGAGGTAATTGGAGGACCTTTTCGATCAACTGTGTCCACTATAATAATTCACCCTCTATGTCTGGCAACTTATTAAATATTCAATCAAAAAGTAGAGCCATCCATATAAGGTACAAAATGCACAGCTCAACTATTTCATTTAAAGGTTTTAATATTGCCGCTGAATATGTGCACGTACAGCACATGACAGACAATTAAATTGGCTCTACAAGAAAACACTTTGAATTGCTTTTTTTTTTTCAATTTAAAGTCTGTTATAAAAAATGGCTTTCCTGTTTTGTTGTTTTTTTTTCTTCCTTTAGACATGAAAAGATAATATCCTATTACAAAAGCATTACAATCCTAACCCATGCCATGCCAACACACTGTAGTTGCAACCCTGTCTCAAAGCATTACACTCCCACACAACTCAACTGCATTCTCGAAATAAGTTTTATGGGGAACATATTTTCTCTCAGATTGCGTTTGTTTATGTCGCCCTATGTCCGCTGGGATTAGCACCAGCGGCCCCACGACCCTCATGCGGAGGGAAAGTGGTAGAAGATGGATGGGTGACATATCACCGGAGTGACGTCATTCACTAGTATTTGAGGCACGATTCTTCCCCGGAGGTAAAAAGTGGGTATTCTGTTCCAATCTGTTCAAATGTCCAGTTTTTTAAGTTGGCTATACATCTCCTATGAGTTTATTCTCCACTTGAGGGTTGCAGGGGGAGCTGGAGCCAATCCCAGCTGCCATAGCTGCAAAACGTGGGGCAGAGTACATTCTGGACAAGTCACCAGTCCATCACAGAGCCAACATATATATGTTTTTGAACTGGGTGGAAGCCAGAGAACCTGGAGAGCACCCACGCAAACACTGGGATCCAAAACGGTGACCTTGTTGCTGTGAGGTTAAAATGCTAGCCTTTGCAACTGTGCGTGAAAATGCAACAAAAACAAAACATGCACCATGGTCTCTGACTCAGTAAAGGTCCTGATGCACATGTTTGACCAGTGTTCCTAAAGAAAGTCAGTGTGTTTGTTTAGCTTTCTTTTTTTTTTCTAAAAACAAAGAAAGCAAACAGCTGCACATTCAAGTCTGTTTACTTGTTCTGTTGCTATGAAAGGTCCTAGGTCCTTTGTGAAATATGTGGACGAGAGGTCCGAAACCTATTTGTAAATACAGTATGAACTGCTCTGCCACATCCAGATTTTATCATCGCGGGAATCAAATGTTTTTCACGACTTAGAGCTGTTGAAGTGGTGACCTCAAACCTCCTCTCCACCACATAAATCATTCCATTAGAAAGGATAAATAATGGAGAAGAGGCCCTATGCAAAGACATTTTTCCTCACATTCTGTTGACCTTAAATTTAATCTACAATCTATTATGTTTTCCTAAATCAATATGACGTCCTAATAGCACAGAGAGTCATGGTCTGTATCTAGTGAGAAGGCTGTTGTGTACTCTACAACCCCTTGTGCTTTCTTTTGTTCAGCGATCTGCTTTTTGACAACTTTGATAGAGATTAAATGGAAGAATGAGGCCGTTTGACAAGAACAGGGGGGTCTTTCATCCTGCATTGTTCACTACACATGAAATTGGTAGATACATTATCACCACAGACGCAAAGTTCATGAAATAATAGACAAGGATTGATTTACAATCCCACATTTTGATGACAAAAGAGCATCTTCTTTGTCTCTCTATATTAAAGCCAAGACTTATACTGTGTCGTCAGAATTGAGAGAAAGAGGCAAGATAACAAGATTGTAATACAAACAAAGAGTGATGCATAATTAATGAAATTAGTTATGTACCGTATATGTCACAGGAATTAATGTCTGTGTAATGGGGCCAATCACACCATGCAGCTCCACAGACTTTGTGGGGGGTTTACTTTCCTCCACATTGGTTTATATTTTCCCTCTCCACCCAATTTTAAATCTACTTTTCTGCAGTTGAGTCAAACCTCAGAGGATATGAAAAGAAGCTCAATGTAAAAGAAAAAAAAAAAGAAGCTTTTTGACAGAAGTAGAACTTTTCAAAATGAGACGTAGTCCTCAAATAAACCTGTTCACAAAGTTAGTTTCAGCTACATCGTGTATTTTATTTAAGGGTACACAGATTTTTGTGGCCTTTCTTGTCTGCTTTCTTTGACCTTTCGCACGACTTTTGCCATGTAGATTTATACATTTTGTCTTGTGAGATGTAATAACAAAACAATAAACAACTCTGTCACAGTCTGAATATTTGTTGAGCATAATTTCTCTGCCAGGAGGGAAATAATCCAGCGATGATAAGGCAGGGACACACTACAGTATGCAGGCATTTGCATTGAAGGCCTTGTTACTGTTGAGTGTGACAGTTGTTTCTAACGATACCAGGTTTAAGTTTCTCCTGACTGTCATCACAGATACAACGAAAGTCAGTTCAAATGTCAAAACAATTATTTAACGTAGGATTCAAACACCCAGCTGGAGATGGATGTGGTGATTTGGGCACATCCGTGATATCCCTAATCACCAGAGTCGCATTAAACATCATTTAAATTAACTGATCGCTTGATCTAATACAAACGGGGGCACTAACCTTAAGGAGAATATTAAGTGAGACACATTTTCATGTCTTCAGTTTTGAATGGTATTTAATTGTGCATACAAATGGAGTTCATTTGTCACAATAATTATTCAGCTCTCAGCTTGATGACATATGTAGGAGTTGACTCCGTAAAGGACAAATCCGGTTTAAACTAGTACTGATGTAGTAGGTTGTTTTGTCCCATCATGGGTAGTATAGGAAGAGAGAGTTTATCAGCGCACAGACAAAAAAAGTTATTTTGTTATAAATCCACTGGTAGAATTCCAACTACTGTTCAAATAATGTGATTTATTCTCCCTTTACACCCGGTTTAATACAAAGAATTAGATTAGAATTAATCCATCCTTTTCAATCCCCATTGCTCCCAGGTGCAGAAAAGTGCTGCCCATTGCTCCTGGGGATTGGGTGCCTTGCTCAGGGGCACCCCAGCCCTTGGCCTGCCCCGGATCTGAAACGGCGACCATCCGTTCAACAAGCCAATTTCCTTTCCTCTTGGCCATGGGCTGCCAATACCCCCCATCTGTGGCTGGCGTGACTGTAGTCCATCTTATTGTTTAAAGCTGCTCTTGTTTTGATTTGATTTTAGTTGGTCACAGCTTTTCAACAATAACTGAGCTGTGCTTTTCCTCTTGGGTCAGCTGGGATTTATGTTCATAAAGCCTTTTGCACAGTGCATCAGGGAATTACAGCGTGTGCCTTTATACCACGCACAGCCATAAAAGTCTTTCACAGAGTGAGCTCATGCAGCAGACAGTGAAGTGTTCACATAACAGCAAGTGACAATGCATAATTAAATCTATTCTTTGGTAATATTACAGCACCATTAAAAGTGAGAGTGGAGGAAAAATCTGATGAAAAAATCAAATGAACTAGATGAACAGTATTTCTGTCTGTATATTCTACAGAAGAAAATATTGTTCATCTAATGTTTAAACATTTGAACGCCAAGGTTTTTGGGCTCATTTCAGCAATAATTTAATTGCTGTAATTTAAGCATCTTCACTTCATTCCAATTTGAGAATAAATGCCGTATGTATGTTCCATATGTACATCCATGACATCTAACTTGTGTGTGCTGTGCAGTGAATGTTGTGAATATCCTCACTTACATAGTCTTATTCCTCAGAGAAACAAATGAGTGCAAGCTTCAGGGTTTGCTTTCATGCTGCTGACACTTGCTCAGGCTCCATGCAGCCATGATCAAATTAGCACATCAGAAACTTTCCTTGGGGTCTCGGAAAAGCTCAATAAACCATCCCTGGGTGCATTTAACAATTCTGTTATTGATTCTGGGCAACAATGAGTTTTTCCAAGAGAGCCATTTTCACATGTAGTCGCTGAATCTAATGTCTTTGACATGAAAACGGAATGTGAATGTATGGATATTGTGGTTTAAGCTGTTGATATTATACTGTGTTTTTTTTCTCAAAAGTCCTAAATTGACTTTGCGTCACTTGCAGCACAGTAGGTTGTTAAAGAGTGATTAAAATCTCCAGACTAAGCAGCTCCCTTCATGACCTTCTTGGCTTCAGTTTGATGGTTGACATTTACATAGATTTGAAAACTTGCGTGAACACCAACATCAAGCCATGTGGCATCATACCTCACTTATCCTCTCTGCCAGTTACCGGTTTATCTTCTTTCTCAACAAGATGTGGAAAAATGAACACAACTGTATTTATCACTGCTGTATTTTTGTCATTTCACACTGGCATGTTCTACCACAACCCTAGTTTACTTTTCAACCAGTGCCAAACACGTGTGAGTGCTTTGTTCATCCCACCATTAGCAGCTATAAGGCATCATTTGCATCCCTTTCAACAAGTGTAAAAAGGACTTGTTCACTGGCTAAGGAGATGAAAAAAGGCATGGTGCCACATGACTCACAGTTTGGCTAAGTGAAGAGCGTGAGACCACTGTTGGCAGCCTTGGAGGAGGCAGCTGTCTTCCAGTTCCCTCCAGATGTTCAGACACTTGAGCTTACACTGAAGTAAAGACATTTGAATATGAATTGTGAAATGAACTGTAATTGTTGGTAAATTGTCACATTCAACTTCAAGTATTTGCATTCAAAGTGCAAGTGAACTGAAGATGAGAGGGGGAAACGTCTTCAAACGCAAGCAAGTCCAGTTGCCTACAGCTACTGAAGATACTTTCTCAAGTGATGTGTTCAGGAAATCAGCGGAAGCTTGATGAGTTCCTAGTTGTGCAGTTCAAATTCAGTCTGTACTCACACACGATCTCTGTTCTTATTGAATGTAAAATCCCTTTCAGTCATTAAAAAGGGGCATAGGCTACTGCAAAGCTGTCAACCAAAACACTTGGATTGAGTCCATTTTTGACTAAATTTGTAAAAAGAAAATAGTCAAGATTTAATGTCAACATTATGAAACAAATAAGAAAATAGTGTCCAAGTCATCTTCAAAATAATAATTTCATTTATCTGAAAGCATTTTATACTGTTGCAGTGAGCTAAGCGGCCTGTCATATGCAGTTTTCATGGCGCGTTTTAAACTTCTTTTGCTTCACTTTTCTGTCTTTTAGTTCAAACTGAACTCTTAACTTTCATTTTCCCATACTGGCCCTAAACACCCTTCAGAATGCGCACTACACCATCCAGCTGCAGGGTCTGCGTGGGTTGCAATTGTAACAGAGACAGCCGAATTACTGTAAGAGAGCAGAAGTTCAAGTTTTCAGGAAATAAAGTCAGAGTGTACTGTGAAATAAAACCCGTTTCCTCTTCAGAAATAGATTTTGTGCAGTATGAATACTGAACAATTGAGAGAAAAGTGTTGAAAATCTACATTTGTTTGCTTTCATCCAGAGTTTCAAACCTGACAGTCACTATATACACACCATATAAAATACTATAACATTTGTTCAATTGTACTGTACATGAGCAATCAGTATTACTGTATATGTTTGACTTTAATAGATCAGCAAATCAACAAAACAGAAGCAGAATTACCCAGTCATGGTTTAAAGTGGAACATAATTGTACTGACTACATTGTGTGGTCACTCAAAAAAGGGCTTTTTTTCTGTATACAGTATGTTGTATGACGACGGATGAATCATAAGCTAAAAGTATCCACTCAGCAGGTCATCTATCAGGGTTGCTGACAGTACCAGCTGGCCCATTCTGGCTGCCAGGGGTACCGGCAGGATAGAAGGTGGGCTTCCCGCAAACATGGTGCGCCTTTCTATATCAGGGGCTGGAAATGCAGCCAAAACTCAAGTTGTGGTGGACTCGCATCCTCGGCACAACAGTATATTGATCCAAAAGGCAACAGAAGGAAAGGAGGAGCAGATTACCCATGCAGGAATTTGTGTCTAGGACATTACTGCAGGCCCCGGAGTTCACGTTGGGTCAAGGATGTTCAGAGGGTACAAGATCAAAGGTGTGCAAGTTCGTACATTAGTGTGTTCATAAAAAAGATGAAAGTTTGGAGATGCTAAAAAATTGACAGGCTTTACCTGTCTGGTTATCTATGATTATGTCCTCAAATAGTCCTATCGATCAATCTGATAAACGATGATATATGTTTACATGCACAGTTAAATCGAGCTAAGGCCGTAGTCTAACTGAGTACAGAGAAGAAAATCAATGTATTGGCCGTGTACGTCTGACTCCGCCTCTTTAGGTGGCGCTGTATCTCTCTATAAGCTAGTGCGCGTTGAATCAGTTTCCTGTCGACCTTTACGTCACAGAACAACAAACAGCCGACTAAGCCGAGCTCGATTTTAGTCGGACTAACATGTTTACGTGACATTAAGAAAACCAAATTGTTGTGTTAGAATCTGACGTTTAACATGCATGTATACACACACACACACACAGAGTGACAGAGAAGCGTCTCCTGTTCCAGAGGTCAGTTCCAAAGTTAAGAGAAGCAGATTGAAGATAACAATTGCTTTTCTAAAATATAGAAAAGTAATTGTCATTCAACAAAAACAAGTCATTTTTAAAAACATAAATGTTAATTAATAAAAAAGTAAAAGTTGCAGACAAAGTAATTATCTTCTGCTGTAACTCTGTAGACACTTTTTCTCATTTGCGGTGTCTAATTAAAACATAACCTAACGCAGTTTGTTATTTTTGATGTAGGCGATAGCGGTGCAATTACAAACACAGTTTGCATGTTGGTCCAAATGCAAAAACACGGGAATTGAAAAATTAATTTAGCAGCTGTGTGGTTTCTTTGTTTGCTTGGTACATTTCCTATATGCGGTGATAGGCTTAAATGATTCCAACGAACAATTGACCAAATGAATAAGTTAATTTGCTTATACACTGCCAGTGTACACTGAGGTTGAAGCCACTCTTCTGTTTGTTTTGGTAAGCACTGGAGTCAAGGAGCAGCTAACTCAGTTTAGCTTATCTTAGTTTATATACCGAAAGCAGGGAAAACAGCTATTTCTCAATGACATCCAAAATGATTCTTTTGCTCTCTTCAGATTATAAACTTCATTCCAACAGGGCAAAACCTTATCAAGTCAAAATCACCAGAGGTCATAGCCAAATTCAACACCTTGAAGGAGGGAATGATTAAATAGGTCTAAAAGTAAGGCTCTATTTTCCCCCAAGATCATTATCTGCCATGAGACCCAACTCTGGAAGATTTAAGGGCTGGCATTAAAGTTTGTGATGTGATGACTCTCGTCATTAGTTTTAGGGTCAGAGGATTTTCTCAATAAATTATTTTAAGAATTAGAACAGCAATCCTGCCCAGTAGTTCTATACTGTTCTAACTACTGACAAGTGGAACTGGTGAGTCGACTGGAGTTTATTTTGGCAACATGCCGTCACATCCTGGCAGAGCCGCGAGTGAGAAGCCAAGCAGTCAGCTGTGAGGGGTGCCCAGGTAGAAACCGTGGCAAGATCATTAATTTATCCCAGTTTACACTGTGGCAGAGAGTTCAAAGCTCGCCATTTTGTTTCTCTGTGTGTGTCCTCTGTCTTCCCTCTGGCCCTAACCCGCCTGGTGTTTTGGCTAGAGGCAGGTGGAGTAGCAGGTCAGAAGAGAAGTGAAAGCAGCATGGATCCTGCCAGTCACACAGGGCCCAGAAGACGGAGTGGCCAGGCCCTGCAGGACCAACTGGCAGATGGCTGCCTCAGAATAATGACCAGGTGACATCTGCAGAGTGAATCATCAAGCTTACAGACTCACCTTGACCCACCACACGAATCAAGCTGCCGGTTCCCAACCACCTCCTCCTCCTCCTTCTTCTTCTGCCGCTGCTATTCCCTCAGCTTACACCCACAAACCAAAAACTGGAACAGAAATGTATTTATTTACCACGTTTCTCAACTAGCGGCAGAAGAGGTGTGAGAATGTCCTAAAAAAAAAAACTGATTTCATAGAGGTGTTTTAATTGGATTTCCTTTAATAAACTAGAGATTCCTTCACTAACGCCATCAAATAAAGGACTGAGGGTAAATGCGGCTCTGAATCACTCTTCTTTCTTCTAGCCAGAACCCAAGACACCAACTTGCAAACCAGGTAGCGGGAATATGTGTGAGTCATGTGTAATATAAAATTGCTATTTTTCATCATTTTTGCTCAAGCGATTTTTTAAAAGGCACAGCTTGTGCCTTGTCTACAGATCATACACACGGACTATGTGATGCTGTGCACAAAGGTCATCTTTTGACAGCATTGAGATCATGAAAAGGTCAGACTCCTTGTGCCATTTGGGAAAGAGGCAGTGTGATACCAACCTGCCAATATCATTTCTTTGCATGTCTTTTTCATCCGAGTGTTAACACCATACATTGTTTGCCAAAGAGTTTAACGCGACTGACAAACTAAATGTTAGGGAGGAAGTTTGGAAAGAACACTGGAGGCCAAAAAGAAAGAGACACGGTGTTAATTGGAAATGAACTTAAAAAATTGACCTCTTATTAATTGGCAACATATAAATATAAATTTAGAGCCAATTAGCGTTATTCTATTTACTTGCAGATGCGGTCAGTTTAAAGAATTCACATCCTGATAGCAATCAATCAATAAAGTTGGGGTAACTCTTGCAATACTGTTAATGATGACCAATTATTTTGTTCAGACATATCGATTGGCTGGCATACCTGTCACTAACTGGCCTGCCTACCTGCATGGTTTATGACTTTAATATTTAGTGTATTCTCACAGGTAATTCTGACATGATGTAGTATGTATCGCCAAAGCTGTGCTCCCGCTCTCCCACTCTCTACTCCCCTCAGTTAGGAGCAGTTGTCAGGCTGTGAGTGTGTTTTTGTGCTTTGAGGGTGGAGCTTTTTGACAAGAGACCAGACTGGTTGAAGCTCAACCTGTTTTTGAAAGCTTCTTCAGTCTCCTACTGCACCAAATGCTTTTATTTATTTATTTATTTTCCCCACCAGACAAGTTTATTTATTACGACGGAGTATTAGGGCCAAATTGAAAAGAAAATCTTTTTTACTCTTTCGAGAATAAAGTCGTAATATTATGAGAAAAAGTGGCAATCTTAGGATAAATCAATTTGTAACATTACAAAGAATAAAGATGTAATGTTAGGAGAATAAAGTCGTAATTATTGTTCAAGCAACATTTCAGATGATCAGCTGTAAACCTGCGTGAAAATGAGAAACGCGGAGCACATCATGAGGCATTCTCATAATTTTACAAATGTATTCTTGTAAAAGGATGACTTTATGATGATTGATGATTACATTACATTATAATAAAAAAAAGTTTCAGAAATAAATAATGGACTCGACTTGACTTAACTTAATTTTAAGTGTTGTGCCTGTAGTGGTTTCATGTGCTGAGTATTCAATGTACGGCTGTATTTATACTAATACTTCTATATTACATATATCCACTAACATTCAGTGTAACAATAAGGCTTGCCTCTACATTTTTGGTGTTACGCTACATAAAGCATACAGTAGAGTTAATTCACAGAGCAATAACGTTGCGCTTGCATGAGTCAAGTACCCTCAACTGTTTTATTAGCACTTTGCTGTTAGGCTAAAAGCAGAAATGTCCATTCACAATCATGCAGGAGTATGATGACGAGTGCCTTGAAGAACACACACACACACACACACACACACACACACGGTTAATTCCTTCATATTAAACTATTTGAATGTTATCTGCCAGTTGTCATATTAGTCTGATCTAGTAGATGCTTTATACATCAGTCAAGTGGCAGACACCGTGTACTCGGGCATAAAATGGAAGAAGCTGTCATTTCTCACATATACACATGCATCAGCCCATCTGTGGTCCAAATTGATGCCAATGAGATTTTGCAACTGCATTCAAATTATGATGGATTGTGTAAGGTTTCTGTGCATCAATAACACCAGAGCAGCCAATAGAATGTTACTGACGGAGTAAATGTGGTGCATGCTGTACGTGTCATCTGCACTGTAAGGAATTATGCAAAGAAAATAAAGTATGTATTTACTCTGCAAATAGCAAATGAATGTGGGTTGTAGTAAACCTACTTAATTAATCGACAACTATTTTGATAATTGATAATCGCTTTGAAGCTTTTTTCATGATTAAAACAAGATTTCCGACTGTTTAAGGTTCTAAAATGTGAATATTTTCTTAATTTCTTTGCTCTGGATAACAAAGAAATCATTAAAAGTTAATCATTTTCGACACAACAAGACATTTGAGAACATCATCATTTACAGGTTTGACGAACACCGATCAACATTTAAGGTTTTCTGATATTTTATGGACCAAACGATTCATCAATTCATCGAGAAAATCATCAACAGATTAATCGATTATGAAAATAATCGTTAGTTGCAGCTCTACTTCCTTGGCTATGATAATTCATAGAAAACAGAAAAAAGATGCAGTGTCTTGCAGCCAGTATTTGTTCGTTTGTTTAAGCAAGTTTCAACGTTCACTTAAGGGTAAAAGTTGAACCTCACATTCATTTCATTTTCATTTTAGTCACAATGAGTTTGGTATTATATGTTACACTACTTACTTCATAATCCTGATTAATTTTCCTGAATTTTCTTGGCTGCTGAAGAGATACAATTGATCAACAACTAGAGTGTCAGCTTCCACTCTCTGTCTCGTCAGTTTGAGCTTCTGTTTCTGTAGCTCAATGTCTCTCAAACTGTAAAGAAACTCTTAATGACTTTCACTTTCAAAGCCTCCCCACAGCTTCCCTAAAGCTCTTTCTGTGCTGCATGTTCATGTAGATACCATACATCTGGGGTTTCACTTTTGTATTTTGTATTCTTTTGTATTTATTCATTGTGGGCATCAAGACTTAAAAAGAGAAACTTCAAATCTAAGACAGTGCAAATGATCATCGGATGTCACCTTGGAGAATAGCCATGGTCAGATGGGCTGCTTTGGTTTTATCCAAGTTAGGAGCTTGCTGTAAGTAAAGCCATGGATGTGTGAAACGAAAACAAATCCTGTTTTAACAACCCAAACAAGCACACTAAGAGAGTTATAATTTCAGCATTTGGTTGATACACATTTGATCCTTGACTCCAGACTTAAACTGTATAAAGTTTAGAATTTCTTCTGCTATGACAGTTTATTCAGAAACAGTCAGCCAGTCCTGACCCCCCACCTGGTATTCTAATTTAAGAGCTAAGTCTGAGTCACAAGCAAATATAGCAAGGCCAGCGCTGTGCATGTTTGGAGAACTACCCAGATCCGTCGTCTACCGCTTTATGCTGCACATGAGGGTCACGGGTCACTAGAGTCAATCCCAGCTGACACAGGGTGAAAGGCGGGCTACACCCTGAAACAGGTTACCAGTCCATCGCAGGGCAAACTCACAGAGACTAACCACCATTCACTCTCACACCTACAGGAAATTTAGACTGTTCGATTAACCTCTGCCTGTTTTCAGATGTTGGGAGTACCCAGAGAAAACCCACGCACACACAGGAGAACATGCGAACTCCATGCAGAAACAAAAACACACTCGTATTACTTCCTCATCAGGGATGTGGAGGCCAACACTCTGATCCAATAGCATGGTGGAATCAATTTCTTTCATGTTTTGCAGACTTGTTGTTTTGCTCCTTTGCACACATTAATGTGGCAGCAGCTTAAGAAGTTCCTTTAGCCTAGCCGGTACACCATCCAGTTTATTCACAATGGTAAAATCTACAAAAATCACTACAAATATTAAGTGTCTTATCTATGTGGCAGAAAAAAAAAAGTATGATATAATAAGCATTGATGCAAACACTACAATGAACAATAATTGAGTCTAGTATGAATTCCAAGTCGGGAAATGTCCAGAGAAAAAAAATACTTTTAGTGAGGAAAACCTTTATATATTAAATAAGAAACACAAGTCGTTCTGCTTCACACAAATCAATACTGACTGTCATTAAGAAAAGCGACAGTATTGATCTGTCATCTGACATATTCCATGGATATTTTTGGGCTGAAGATATCTTAATCTCACTTGAGACATTCAAATGCCAAAATTCATTTCTTTCTGCTCCCTTTGGAATGATGTTATTATAGTTGGGGTGATGACAGTTGTATCAATTATGCATTAGATATGTGTGTATGTGTGCGTGTGTGCGTGTGTGCGTGCGGAGGGCATGCAAATGAAGTTCACTCAATGCACTGGCAGTGAAATACATGAGAATGCTCATTTCAAAGTGGTTAGTTCAGTTCAGTTTCTGCCAGACAGGCTCCAGAAAATTCTGTGTACAACCACTAAGGAAGAGACACTAAAGCAGCTTTGACCCTCCTCAAGTGGTTGTATCGCTGTCACTACTGCAAAGCAATTTATACATAACACAGTTCATACACTTAAAAATAGACACATCTTTAGCCATGCTTATGTTACAGGCTTCAAACCTGTTAAATGCAGGAAAAGAGTAGTCGGTCTGCTGGCCGTGCTGTTCACATTCACACATTCTATGATTCTCTTAAACCTCTTATACATGGTCTGTATAGATGTAAACATGCTGGAGTTACACATTTCCCAGTATATGGATAAATGACTTTAATCTAAACATAAATTTGACATCAGAAATCTCTTTGCTATGGTAAATTCACACAACCACTGCTGTCAACCAGCATCATTCAAAAACTCAGTTTTAGCAACAAACAAGACTTGCGACACCAACACCACTATGTGAAATTCTATTCAACACATCAAATCCCACAAATGAAGGTAAAACAGGAAGTCAAGTGGTTGCTATTTTAACAAATTAACTCTAGCTAACATCTTGGGTCAAAAGCTGGTTAAGATACGTGTGCAAAACGTGCCGTTTTTTTGTCTAATATTTGAGTTTATTTAGTCCTCACATTGTATGAGGAATACAGTGTTTCAGTTTCTGATAAAAAAAAAAAACTATTTGTTTAGCATATATAAATGTGGAATATCTGGGAAATCATCTTCATCTTCTGCATTCATACGACTTGATTTGTAAATTGCTTGATTTAAAGCAGGGAATTGATTTGTGTGTCTTTGGGACATATGTGTGACATACTCCCATCTCATATTTTAAATTGACCATGACATATACTTATAGTTTCCTCATGTTACACTATGACAACACAGCAAAACACCAATACTGAGGCCACAATCATTATTCATTCATTTACACCTGAGCTAGCATGGGAGCTAATTGCATAGCAGTGCACGTGCTAATTGAGTCTCTTATTTCACATTTTCTACATTTTTCTACAGATGTTAACATGAACATGGTTTTTAACATCCTTAAAGAATATTGTGATAACACACCCAGACCCAGTACCTACCTACTATCTACCCAGAGTAACACACACTAACCTGTTCAATGCAGGAAGCTGAGACAGGAAGCTGTTGAAGTCAGCTGCAGGCTGTGCTCCGAGAACCTCACGCAGGTTTACTACTAACAGCGCTCACCTGAGCGAACACTCCTCCTTGTGGCGTGGTATATCAATTACAACAACAAAAAATACAGCTCTAAAACAAAACAAAACAAAACGTAATTAAATCTGCCAACCAGCACCTCTAAATCTCACACACGCAATTGTACTATATCATTTTATTACTCTAATAGCAATAGGTTAGTTGTTAAGCTAAGCTAACTGGTAGTTAGCCTATAGCTTCACTAAATAGTCAATTAAATTGTCAGTGTCCATGTAACAATATATATATTTTTAATTTTATTGAAACTGTAAGAGTTATTCTTCTTCGTGTTTTATTTAACTGCTGAATATTTTCCTGCACTAATGTGTGGAGCGTTATGTGGCTGTGATTCATTTGAATAGCACTTTGCAAAACAACTCTACAAAGTGCTTTCCATAGTAGAAAAATAAAACCTTTAAGCATAAAATGGTAAAGACAAAATTAAAAGATAAAATGAAAAGCCAGATGAAATAGAATAGTAAAAATACATCTGTAGTTAAAAGAAGGCATTTTAAAGCAAAGAAGTCTAATGTTCAGTGGCATATTTATATGAATTAGCCATATTTAGTGTTAGTGGCTAGAAGCAAGGAAGTTGTGAGATGGGGGCAAGCAGCAGCATCACCATCCACTGTAGCATTCCCTGCTTTAGAGTCCAATTTATTATATTCCCTTTAAAACCTTGTACAAATCCATATAGGGTTTGAGTTTTCTGGTTAAGATCAACCAAACACTTGGAGCAGTGTCAAAAGGTGCCAAGTCTACAGTAACAGATCAGTACAATTCGTTTTAAAATAATTCCCCATCTTTAAGTTCAAAACACAAAATAACACTCATCACAGAATCACTGAAAAAATACAAGTCAACCATAAGGTTAAGAACAAAAGTTTTACTTGATATAAAGAAGGCAATAAATACAAGTTTTCAATGTCAAACATTACAGGCTGAAAGTAGCAGTGTCTGTATTTTAGTGTGGTGATGCATCACATCTACAGTGATTTGTCATGTGTGGTTGTGGGTCAGTGGGGACGGGGGGTTAAAGTCCATTTAAAAAAAATCTCAGTGTCCATGTCCTGTTGGGCAGAGTGACGTAGCAGCCATTGAGGCATGTGTACAGTTTGGCAAGGTCCAACATCTAACAAAAAAAATAAAATAAATAAGTCAGCACACTTTAGTATTAAGTAAATATGGATTAAACATATTGAGTACCATCTGAAAGAACGTACCTGAAGACATCCCATGGAAAAGGTCGGTTCATCTTGGGCAAAGTCCTCGTCGTAGAAGGGTCGGTTCATCTTGGACCCCAATTTAAACAAATGCTTCACCATCTAAAAGTGATGTGATTGACACTACAAACCTGTCCATTCCAATCCTTTGTTTCGAAAGGAAGATACATGCATATCATGACAGGCCGGGTCACAAAATCAGATGGATCCTTGTCTGATTTTGGAAACTGCACAGCCATGGTATGCCACTCAGTCAGGATCCGTAGTTTTGCATATAAAAATCCCCTGCTGGGAGGCCTCCCAACATGACGCGCAAAAAGACTATGAACACAAAAAGGTTCAACTCCTTTAGAGGGAAATAACCTTGGTAGAGTGAGACAAGTCAGCATTGATATTGAATTTGATTTCAGTTAGCGACTACAAAGGCTGATGGCAGTGAGCGAAGTTTAAGACTTAAATGGATATCAAAAGTGTGCCAACAAATGCCAGATTTAAAGTATATCATAACATTATCCATGGGCTGAATAACACCTACAATCTAATGTGACTACACTTGCATATAAATCAAAAGTACAGCTTCATAATCAAATCAGGAACCAGTTATCTTATCAAAGCAATTACCAGTTGAGAATAAAGGAAAACCTGAGACAAACTACAGTAAACTTTGACGCATTTACTACATGATTCATCAGCTTCCACGTTTGTCAACAGTCCAAGTTGCAACTATGATAACTGAAATTCAAGACCAAAATAAAATTTTTAAATTAAAGCCATTTCAAAATAAGGTACCAGAATTTCCTGCAGAAATCAGACACCTCAAGACTAATCAACTTTAAAATCATCCATTTAAGTTGAGACTAAAAAAGTGACTAAATCCGACACACAGGACAGACAGACGGATACCAGACACACAGAGACCAGACACACAAGACAGACAGAGACCAAACAGACAGAAAGACACACAGGACAGACAGACCAGCGAGAGAGAGACAGTGGCACGTGCCATGACGGCAGTCTTGGCATGCGTCAGTGTGTAAATAAAGGCCTTTGCACTCAGTAACGCAAAACAAAGAAATTAGATTATTGTAATGCCATTGTGTCAGGCATTGTAAATGTTTAGATGCAAATTAACTTTATAAAATTGAGTGGACACAATTTACCCACAAAGATCATGTGGCAAAGGCCTTTAATACTTACCTGAAAGCTAAAAATTTGACCTGTTTTTGAAAGAATTTGAATTTACTTGTCGTCTTATTGGCGTGCATCTTGCCAGTCTTGCAGCATACATTGTGTTCACCTTTCTGGTGCAATAAAGTCAATTGGAATGTTAGTCTTGGTCCAAAGGTCAGATTAACGTCAGTCATCACACACACACACTCAACCAGGAAAACTTAGTAGGAAAAACAGATCAGGAATTATAGACTGGCATGAACACCAAGACCAAGTACAGTCATGACACAGTGGCCATGAAGGATCAAGATTCAGGTCAGAGCAGGTATAGTAATGGCACGGCGGCCAAGCAAGAAAGAAAAACTGCACTAACCATTTGAAATTTTACCTTAACTATAACGCAATCTAATTAGGATGGACATGCAGTGATGTCGGTGCTCCTCTTGACTGATGCTAGAAGGAAAGTACAGGTTAGTTCACTTACTGTGCATGGACGCGGAAGGCACCCATGTTTGCCTATGTAAAATGACTATACGCGCAAGGCCAGACGTAGAATAACACAAGTAGGCTATGAAGGCACGGGCACAGTTAGCGATCATGGCCTACTTGCATTAAGGGATGTATGGCAATACAAAGGCGATGGCACGGCTGCCATCCAAAGCCAGGTACTGTATTTGTAGATCACCAGGATCTACTTTAACGTTCTAGGGCTAATGGTAGATTAATGGCCACAATAGAAAAGAGAGCAAAAAAAAAAAAAGGCACAGTGGCCAAGTCGTTGAAGCCTCGTGACAGAGTGTACAAGGCACACAATAATTTTATTCCTACCATCTAGCTTTAACTGTACACCAACATCCATTTAAACCTCATTTAAGATCTGGTCCTGCAACATCACTTTATTTTAGTGCTTACGAAAACAGTTCAAGTTGATTTTTTTTTTTCCTTTTCGAAGTGAGGAAAGGCAAGAGAGCCAGGGCAGATCGACACGGCGGTCGGAAGAGCGATAGCCCGCGGCCTGCTTGTCACTTGCCTAAACAGTTGGAAAGAAAAAGTGGTTATGGGCACAGTGGCAAGGCAAGAAAACGCCTCCATAGAGAGGTGTAACTGAAATTTAGATATCTCTAATTCCAGTTTCAGATAAATGCTGTACTAGTCACAATTCAATTTCAAGATATCTTCGATTGTCCTCATTTGAAGATATATACATTGTCCTTTTTTAGATATCAGATAGTCAGAAAGAAGTTCTAGATATCTGTAACTGAATTGTAGATATCTCTATATCTATATGGCAAAACCCATACACATGAATGGCAAACAGTGACATCATTCTGACTAGTAAAAACTGAATTACAGATATCTGTTAATGTAGTTTTGACCAGTAAGAATGATGTCATAGTTATGTGTTATGGTAATTCCAGACAACCAAACTTGGCGATTAAATGTTAAAACGACCTGCCATAGTTGTATGCACTTTAGAGGAGAGGAGTGGTTTTAGAGCATGGATGATGTATAGTGGGATGGTCTCTTGCTTGTACCCCTCCCTCTATTCTTCTCTTTGTCAAAACCTCTGTTTCCATCTCTCTCTTTCTTTTCTCCCAGCCGGCATACTATACATCCCTGCATCAACAGCACCACCAACAGGTGGGAAATGGCCTACCTCAGGTTCACACTCCACACTTCATCAGCCCAAGTCGAGGAACCCTCACCATCTATCCCTGAGTGTGAAATGCATCGCCACATATTTCCAAGGCCATTGTTTTAATTTTTTTCCATGTGAGCTGCTCAGCTGGAAAGAAGATTATTTACTGTCATTCAGCACACAGCAGTGCTGAATCAACAGGGTTGGAGGATATAGGAGTAAGGACAAAGGCTTAGAGCTGGTCTCATCAGTTCCCCTATATAAGTCAACCAACATTATGTCCGGGAAATGGTCGGTAAATCACAGCTGACTCATCATACTGCTACCATTCATCTTCAGTTCTGCATGGGGTCCTAAATACTTGTGAGAAAGCCTTAAAGCATCAGTTTGCAGGCACACAGACACAATAAAATCTTAAAATATCCATCCAGTGGGTGGCAGAGTTGAGGATATAAGGTTTTATTTTGTGCTTTATTCATGTGGAAACCTTTCTCAGGCTTTTAAACTCAACAGTAGCCAAAATGCTTCAGGCAAGCTGGAGCTGCAGTCACTTTTCACGCTGTATTCATTAACAGCTTTTTGTGTCCTGCTCATACTATAATGTAGTTAATTTGTGAATAGTAAATATATTTTGAATATTCATGTATTCATATTAAGCAGTTATGGGGCAAAATGTCCTATAGACAATAGTCTCTATTAAGCGTTTTTATTTTCACTGATATCTATGTGCCATACATGCATATTTTATCATATCACCAGAAAATGAAATGATCTGCTACTCACCCTCACATAAAAGTTAATCTGTAGAATTAATAAATATTACATATTTCCAACAACATCTAAACCAGCTATTCCCAAACCGAAGAGTGCGGGGTCCCACTACAAATTTAGTGCAGCTTAATAATGAGTCCACTTGACTATATTTCTGAAATTGCATGTCTTTCAACACATGCATGTGGTTGTTACAGCTGGGCTCCATGTCATGTTTGAAATGTTTAGCTTCATAACAAAGTTCTCACTCTCAAATTACGCAATTCTCCATCCACATAAATAACAATTTAAGAATTACAATGTACAAACTAAAACCGAGTGCAAATACTGAAATGTAAATTAAATGAAAGCCCTGAATGTTGATTGGCTGACACTGGATACTTATACACATAATGTCACAATATTGATATATGCTATACTAGGTCAGAAAAGAAAGAAAAAGTAAAACACCATGGGTTTGTTTTATTTCTTATCAGTATTTCCTAAACTCTATCGTACATATTTTACAGCAATTTAAAACGTAATTACAAAACTGAAAATCAAAAACATATTTATACTAAAACATAATACTATACCACAGCTAGAAACAAAAAACATTGTTCGGGGGCTGAAAGGAGTAGGAAAGAGGTGTTGACCTATTAAACCTTACACCGTCTGTGGTAGAGAATGGATGAATGAATGAATTGTATACTTTTAAATACTGAATAGTAATAATCTATACAACTTTCAGAATTTAACTTGAACTTTTCCGCCATTTGTTGCCATAAAACGTTCAGTACTTCATATCGACGTAGGGGGGCGCTGTTGATGTTTCAGCCCAATGCGAAAGCGGATGTGCGGAACATGACGTGGCAAGTAAACAGATCACTTCCTGTGCTGTATGCGGTGTTGTTGACATCCGCCTTGCACTGTCTTTCATTAGATCTGTCAAACACGACCTCCTCGGATTTTGCTGCGACTTTACATTCATCGCTCAGGCCGGTGCTGGTGTGAGTTGAGGGGGGCTGTTACATGAGGAACTGGCTGTGCTAAGGAGCTCCGCAGCCGCACAGGAGACATGACGGCTGGGTTGCTCTTGGTGATTGTGTGCGGGCTGCTGGAGGTCTGCGGCGGCGTCTCCGCTAACAGAGGGGGCTATCCCTCTTTTACAGACGAGGTCCCGTTCAAAATCACCTGGCCTGACGCTGAGTTTACGCTGGTATGTCTCCTTGTCGTTTTTTATTTTCATGGAACAATAATGAGCGTAAGGGACATGCAGTTCTCGTGTACTCAGAGTCCTCTCTTATATTAAAACAAGTTTGGTTTGTCTGTGTGTTTCAGCCACATGCAGGTGCACTTTACAGCGACGATGACTTTGTTATCATGACAACAACGGAGAAGGAGAAGTACAAATGTCTGCTGCCCTCCCTGACAGCTGGAGATGAGGTAAGCAGGTTTTTACCCTTTATCAAACTGTTTTATCCAATGGATTAATGCCACATGGCACACTCGATTTCCCTTAGGTGCACGCATTTGCCTCTTTGTTCTTTACCTGGAATAATGTCATAATGTGGTTCAAAGACATATTGAGGCCACACATGGCAAAATTCCTTTTACTGTATTTGAGAAAACATCATTAAAGATACAATTAGTTACAGGTGCCAAGTTGACACAATAACAGAAAAAGGGCCTCTGGAGCCATCCATGTACGACCATTGGCTTTTTAGTGGCTTATTTTATGGTATTTAAAGGATGCTTGCTTCCATGGCTGATGTGGCTGTACTGTATGGTGAATTGATTGTTAATTCATTAACAAAATGTATCAATAACTATTTTAATAATAGATTCATTAGTTTGAGTAGAGCTTTATATGATATAGTTAAAAACTTACTTTAGAGTTTGGCCTCTTAAATGTCTATATTAATTTCCCTATAACTGTAAACTGGATAAATGTGGTTACTGAAAGAACCACAATATTTGTGGACATCTTCATTTTGAGGGTTTTACAACAACTTAATCGACATTTCTATTGCCAAAACAACATAAAGAGTAAATAATAACATCATTTACACTGTCTTGACAGTAACCCAGTATGCACCCTGAAACGGAGGAAGCTAAATGGTACTGCGATAATAACATATAGAAGCCAAAGCAAATACAGCAAATGTTTTTTTTGGGGTGTTTTCCCAGTCATTTCAACAGGTTTAACACATTAATGGTTTGATTGTGTCATCCTAGCCAAACAAGTGAAACAGAATTCATAAAAACAATTGTCACTTAAGCCTCTGCTTGGTGTGTGTTTTGTCTTAGGACGGTGATAAGGCATATGGTGGGCTCAGTCCGGGTGAACTGCTGGAGCCACTGTTCAAACGCAGCAGCTGCTCGTATCGGGTAAGACCACACACGTCTCTGGTCTTCTTTCATCTAATTTCCCTATTTCTCTCAGCAGAGAGACTGAAACTATTTTTCGATGCAGTGCTATGCTATGTTAGTAGAGCATAACAAATAAGCTTGTCAACTTTGCAGATAGAGTCTTACTGGACATACGAAGTGTGCCATGGGAAGCATGTACGACAGTATCACGAAGAGAAGGAGACTGGGCAGGTCAGTGTTTTCTCTCTGTAGAATAACTTTAAAATGTAACAAATTAGAAGCCGTGAACTTACTTAGTGGAACATGTGCAAAGGTTGACTGTGTGTGCTTCCACAGAAGATAAGTGTTCAAGAATACTTTCTGGGGAATATGGCACAGAAGAGCCAGTCTTCAGAGACAGGTGAGTCTCTTTGTAAATGTCAACGTTTAGAATATATTTAGTTTGAATTATTTTTAATAATTTAGTTTAGTTGACAGGGAACATGTACAGAACCTAAATAGCTAATTTGCATCTGTGGTCCCTGGGCAGGGAATACAAAATTAAGTTTGTATTGTGATTTATTGCTTGGCTGTTTCTTGTATCCATTTTTATGTATTTTAATTTATTTTATTTTATGTATTATAATGTATTTTATTGTGTGAGCTTTTATGCTTTATATTTATTCTGTCTTATTTATTATTCTGTACAGTACTTTGGTCCACTGTGGTTGTTTTAAAGTGCTTCACAAATAAAGTTGGATTGGTTTTGAATACTTTATCTTACTAACTGCAAATTATTTTTTTCAGATAAAGTTGAAGAGGCAGAAAATGTCAAATCGACAGCTGAAACAGAAGTACGTATAAAACCAAAACAAACATTCAGACATGCTGATACTTCACACATTTATCACGTCTTTCCTTTCTTCTTTCACTCCGCTGGTGTCCAGGTGCCCACTAAGAACATAGAAGGTCAACTCACTCCCTACTTCTCATTGGAAATGGGAAATGGGACTCCTTGTGTGCTGAAACAGGACGAGCCTCGCGCCACATCTGTACTGTACGTGTGTCACCCAGAGGCCAAGCATGAGATCCTGTCTGTCGCTGAAGTCACAACGTGTGAATATGAAGTGGTGGTGTTAACTCCGCTACTTTGTGCTCACCCAAAATACAGGTACAGCACACAAAAGGACTCCTTTTAAATATTCTAGGACTGTGACTTGCCATCAGATACATGTTGAATTTTCTAGTGTGGAAATCCTGAAATGCAGGTTTTTGAGATTAGTCATCCCTACTGATGTCTGTCAGGTTCGATCCCTCCGTGTATCTTGCTGTTTTCAAACTCAACATGTCTTCCCGCCAGGTTTAAGTCATCACCAGTGAACACCATCTTTTGCCAAGCTCTGGCAGGCTCCCCGCTGCGACCTCAACGGCTCACCCAGTTGGACAAGGAACAAGAGCAGCAGCTCAAACCGCCTTTCAGTGCTACATCTGAGACCAGAGAGGTGGGACATTAAAGCTAGTTAGTCTCTGAAGCAGTCATTTTCTGCCATTGCTACAGCATCTGAAAAGACCTGTATACAGAGCAGGTGTAGTGGAACAGCAAATGGGAGCAATCTGTCCTGTCACACTGCAGATTATTTGAAAGGCTGTAAACAAGATGGGAGGTGCAGAAGTGTGGTTCTCTCTCAGATCACTTGATTCCCAATTTGTGAAAGATTACTACAGTTCATTTAACTGAAAGATCACAAGATGACAAACATGGACAGTGCATGCAGTGACAACTCTTGTATCTTTGACATGTTGCAGGAGGAGGTGCCACCGGTGAGAGAGGAAGCCTTCACCTCCACTCACAAACCGATCACAGTTGGAGGGCAGGCCCAGGTCACTGTGGGCACCACCCACATCTCCCGTTTGACAGATGACCAGCTCATCAAGGAGTTCCTCAGTGGCTCATACTGTCTGCATGGGGTGAGACAGGTTCATCGATAACACCCAAGTGATTTTTGATTCAACTATTCAGTGACATGTAATAGTCTGAATGTGTGTTCCAGGGAGTAGGCTGGTGGAAATATGAGTTCTGCTATGGAAGGCATGTTCATCAGTACCATGAGGTAAGGGTCTCTCCATGCTAAGCCGGGTTTCCACCTAGTGGAAAGGTTCGGTTCAGTACAGTACAGTATCAACTTGTCTAACTATCAAGTATTTACACAATCAATCTGCTTATAATTGTCTTGATTTAACATGTGGCTGCTTATTTTGTGACTTAAACATTTCCTCAATTTGTCAAAAGTAGCTGAAATTATTTTAATTTAAAGATAATTCATCAAAATGTTCTCCAGGACAAAGAGCAAGGAAAAAACATTGTGGTGGTGGGGAACTGGAACAATGAGGAGCACATTGATTGGGCCAAGAAGAACGTAGCCAGATCCTACCAGCTCAAAGATGACGGAGTGCAGAAAGTCAAGTATGTTACTCACACAACTGGACCGGAACCTTGGATGCGGATAGATATTGTTGATTTTTTCTCACCCTCCATTATTGTTCTCTTATGTGCAACAGGTTGGTTTCCCACTTTTATGGCCACGGGGATGTTTGTGATTTGACAGGGAAGCCCAGACAGGTCATTGTCAAGCTCAAGTGAGTAGAGTCATTGGACGAAGGAAGAGAGGGCGTGTGTGTGTGTGCGCGCGCGATTAAAGCAGCAGTACAGTGGCCCTACAACCTAATGATTCATTCTTCTCTATGTCAGATGCAAGGAGTCTGAGTCTCCCCATGCGGTCACTGTCTATATGCTGGAGCCTCAGACTTGTCAGTACATCCTTGGGGTAAGTTCACTATCAACAAGTGAGTCGCTCACTAACTCTCTCTCTCTCTGTCTCTCTCTCTCACACACACAGGTTTGTGCAGCTATTCATTTTAGAACACTGCATTGACTTCCATTCATTTGGACGGTTTAAACATAGCGTTATCGTGAATCTTGACCATAACCAGTTAATGCTTAACCTTAACCAATTCACATCTTAGCCCGAAACTTGCTTAAACTTAAGCAATTGCTATGGGTATAGCAATAATTTAAATAAATTGTTTTGTGAAAGAAGGAAGAGCAGAAATTATATTTTCTAGCTGTAGGTCACATTCAACCTGACTGACATATCTTTCTTTCCCTCTAGGTCGAGTCTCCAGTCATATGCAGGATTCTTGACACTGCTGATGAACATGGACTTCTGTCACTTAACAGCTAAACTCGTCAAGGTCATGTGGCGGCAACCGTGCATGAAGGACAAAGAGAGGTCACACGTACGAGCAGAGGGGGATTTACTTGAAGAGACTTATTGACACTATGACAACACAGAAGCCTACGTTGCAGAGGAAGAGAGATAGATACTGCCCATGATACTGCACTAAAAAGCCAACATTCATTTCAACAGAGGTTAAACGTGATCCTGAAGCTGGACTTCCTGTAGCACAGCGCCACCACATGGCCTGACCTGTGCACTGCCACATCACAAACTACTCCAGCAGGTGAGCACAGACTCTGTGAGAACACAAGGAAACGGGCTGATGCCGCACTCCACTCGGCCATGAATTTATTGCCTGTCCTCGGTGTCTATGCTTCTCTCTGTGTTGATTTATTGCAAGTAAATAAGGGGTGAATTTGGGGATTGATGATCATCAGGGGAATCAAACAATATTCATGGTGGTTTTATTGTCTTTAAAGTGTGTGTGTGTGTGTGTGAGATATAAGTGATAATATGAGTGAGATGAGAGTTTGACTGTGGATTTTTTTTGTATGTGTAGATATGAGTAGCAGCAGTAGTATGAATATATGCTGTTTTCATTTCCAGGTGGAGTGGTTGAGTAAAATCTCATATGTGAAATGTGTGTGCGTGTGTGTGTGTATGAGCAAATGTAAAAATGCAATCTGGGATCCTGATCACTGCTGTATCACAGAGATAAAAAAAAGTGCGTTCTGAGAAGAGAATAAAGCTAAAATATAAAACCTTATTGACGTTGTTCTGTTATTGTCTCACAGATAAAAATGAGGTTTAAAAAAACTGGGTTTACTTAATATTATTATTGGGGGGAGAATGTCACTTGAATGGGCTTTAACAATAGAATTTCATTAGTTTTTCATCCTTGAAGGACAAACATTGTACTGTTTAAATTGCCAAGGTAAATGAAAGCCACCAGAGGGCGCTGACACCAAGTGTGTAGTGTAATCATTACTGTATATGAACCCCCCCCCCCCCATTTGTTGTAAGAAAACAAAAGGAGTTGATACAGGAATAATAATATTAATTGCAGTTTTGCAGTAATTGTAACAATGAGCCACTGCAGCAAGAAGCATTTGCAGTCTCAGCAATTTTTAGTTTGGAAAACTCCTCTGCAATGGTTCATCTGCAGCTGGGTCAACACAATTAAAATGATATTCTCTACAGATTGATGCATCAAAAGTTGTCACATGAAAATTCAAATAACATCATAGCATTAGTTGTGAGTGACAAAATATCGGAACTATTTAAATGTCATGTTATCATTTCAAATCTAAAGCCAGAGAAAAAACGGTGACAATGAAAATAAGAAGTATTCAATAATATTATTGAATAGTTTCCAACTGATCTTCTTTTTAAGGACATAACAGTGAAAGCACAGATCCATTACACTTGCCAAACATTTATTCTTTTCAAAAAGTGTATATGGGGTCAACGTATACATTTTTTTTCAGAAGCAACAAAAAGTCCTTCAAAGTGCAACCAACATACCATCAACATCCATGTGCGGCTCAACACCACAGCAGCTGATGTCAGTAATCACTCAGCAGCGTCAGCCCCTCAGAGTTGGCGGCGGTGAAAGCAGCAACTGCAGTCGCTTTGCTGCAATGAAAATCTACAGTCTCAGGTTATAATGGCACATGCGTGTGCAACAGAGAGGCAGATTCATGTGAAAGTTCAGTATTTTGTAAAAAGAAAGAAATCGGTAACAGAGAAGAACTTTTTCAAACAGACACTTCAATTACAAACCTCTTGCATGTTTTTAGTTTCCATGGAAAAGCTTATGACTGGTTCTGTAAATTGTTTCGTTCAAGAAAACTTGACTTGTATTGTATTATGTCCACTGTGAAAGAGAACAAGAGAGTGATACGGATTCCAACTACATAACACACACACAATGTCCTTGTTCCTGTTTCAATTCCCATTTTGGAATTGTTCAAAGCTTTGTGTTTTGGCAGCTCTTTGATTAGACCGAGGGAATGGGAATCTGGTGTACTGACGTGCTCTCAAAGTCTTGTAGTGTGTCTTGGTGAGTGTGGTAGTGCATGGCTACATATGACTTGGCAAAGGCAAATGTCTGAGAGCTGACAGGCTGCAGGCTGGTGGGGGAGCTGGGCCCCGCCGAGGGACTGCTGTTGTAGATGCTGTAGTAGGGCTCAATGCGTGTGTTGATAGGTGTGGAGGTACTCGGCGGTCGAGGTTTGCGCACACCTGTTGCTCTTGGACTACCGACACAATCCCTGGAGTGACTAGGCCCACAGGCCTGGTCCACCAGCCTCCTCTGGGGTTTGGGTGACAGTACATAGGCCGAATTGGTCTCATGATGGGAGGATTTATTGCGATTGACTTCCAGGCTGCCCTTGCCCATCGCATGCAGACGAGTCTTTTGCTTGCAACAGAGAAAGCCCACCGCCGCCCACTGGAAGCAGCACAGCACACGGCGGCGGAGGCCTGCGCTGTTGCGCGAGTACACAAACGGGTTGATGCCCGACTTGAGGAAAATGAGCACAAAGCCGCACAGTTCAAACTGATAATGTGTGAAGGTACTTTCTGGTGTCAAAACGTCCTGTGCCAGTGAGACTCCCATTGGCAAGCAGCAGAGCAGCACAGAGAACACGATAACAACACAGGTGAAAACCGCCTTAGAGTCTTTGGCTGTGGCCAAGTTGACTGTAGACACCAACTGGCAGCAGGTGGCTCCTTGGGCAGCACCTGGAACCAAAGGGAGACCGGTCCTGTTGGCGTACGGGTGTGTCTGAACATTCTGCAGTTTGTTGTATGTTTGGTTACGGTACAGAGGGGGGCCTTGCACAGAACACTGCATGCTTTCAAAGCCTGCTGCAATGAGAGGTGGTGGGGGTGGAGGGCATGTGGCATCTACTGTGATGATGGGACACTTCCTCACCTGTGCATTCTTTCTCAGTGTTTGAGCAATCATCAGATAGGACACAGACACCACAGCTACACAGAAGGCAAAGTCCGCCAAGTAGACATATAATACAACCCTGGCCTGTCCACCTCCCAGGCCAAAATGGGGCAAGCAAGGCCCATCTCGACGTGGATATGCTCGCATGGTGAGCAGGGCAGCCATGGTGAAGCTCGACGTCCACAACAGCGCAGTGAGGACCAGCGTGCGTGGGAAGGAAGCGGTGCGGTTGGGCTGCTGCCCCAAAACCATTCGCAGTCTGTGCAACGCAATGACAGCTACCGTCTCCAGAGACATGATGATGAACCCTGAGCTGGTCAGGTGGAAGGCAAAGCAGAAACTCTTGGACACGCCGTCCCCTCCGCCTGCATCCAGGAAGAGCACAAGCGCGAACATGGGAGCAGTCACGCAGCAAATGAACAGGTCACAGAAGGACAGGTTGAGGATCATGAAGTCAAAGTTGGTGCGAAACTTGCGGAACGCCGGGTCAAAGAAGGACAGGAACACCACAAGATTTCCGTAAGAGCCCAGGCAGAAGATGAAGATGAGGAGCAGAGAGCAAAAGGTCAGTGTAGCGGTGTGGATCGCGGCCCAACCGGATGAGGTCTGGGTGCCCAGGGTGCCATTGAAGGTCTGATGTCTTGGCACGTCCACCAGGTCTGAGGGCATAACAGTGGTGTTCATTGTATTCCTATACGATTTATAAGAATCCCACGGTCGTCCAGTTCAACGGTATTCCTCTGTGTGGCAGGAGGACACGATGATCCCAGTGTCTGCTGCTTCCGTCATTACTGCCACCTTGGTAGAGGATAAAAAAAATCATTTCAGTCGCTGTATTAGCTGTTCACTGACACATTCACTGTTGATAATAGCAGGTACATGTTTAGTATGAAGCGTCAGTAGATGATATGCACCACTGCATTTGGCCAATTATACCTTGCATCTCCCCCCCCCCCCCCAACCCCCACCCCTCACACAGTGTTTGCTGAAATCTACAGGAAATATTCCCATGTACAGTTCACACATCAACATTTGTCGAATAATCTGCACTCAGAATGATAAAAAAATAGAACCCACCTCCTGAAATCAATCGTGTGTCCATCATCATATTCAAGCTTTATCATCGCAAGGGAAAGCGCAGCTGCAGCAGCAGCAGCTCCTCCACAGCAGAGCAGCTCATTAACAAACGCGGGTATGAAACAATAATAATAATGATGTTATTAATAATAATAATGATAATAAAGAAAAAGGTTCCTTACACGTCCGTGTTTTTGAAGCGCAAAGCCAGATGACAGTGTTTTCTTGGCGCCTCATGATCCATTCTCGTTGAGGAGCGACGGCCACAGCGGATCCTGCACTGAGGATATGTATGATGAAGTCACTGCCTACGTATGAGAGCACGAGCACGACCACTGCATTAAAGTAGTCCTTCTGAGAGAAAGCTGCCCAGTAAAACACCGTCACTTACCGCAGACAACGATTTCTTGTTCACCATGTACAACGTATTTAAAATAATAATAATAAAAAAAAAAAATTACGAACAATATATTTATTCTGGACTAGCCTAAATCATATGCGACGTTACTGTGGTGATATTTAAAGCAACCGTCTCAGACGAATTCCAATACAAACGCATTGTTTGCCTCATTAAGCTTAAAAATAAAGCTGGAAAACCAGCATATTCTGGTCTATGCTGGTTTGTGCTGGTGGTGGACCAGCATAGACCAGCATAAGGATGGTGGTGGACCAGTATGGACCAGCTTTTGTTATGCTTTTGGTGCTGGTCACTACTTTATGTGCACTGCATTGTCCTGAAACTTCTTCTAATACATAAAATACGATAAAAAAAAATAAAAAATATTATAGCTACTAAATGGGTAGAATAAAACATAAAATCCACTGACAAAAAAAATTATACTCTCGGTCGAATCGAAAGAAACGGGCGAGGCCCAGTATTTTGTATTAACTAGTTTAATTAACTAGGACTGTGGAGAACCTTCTTTACCATCTGTCCTATGCAATAAAATATTTATTACATTCCCCCTTAAAAACCCCCACAGAAAAATACAGATATGGAGTTGCTCTTTTTACTTTGGGGTTGCAACTATTGAAGGACAACTCAATCAATTGTCTAACTAATTGGATATCAGTTAATAGGTTTGAGGTTTGTTTTTCTGCTATGAATATTTCCTAATTTATTTGCTCTTCTATAACTCAGACACCAGAAGAATGCATTTTAAAGTTCCAGGATCCACATTTTTCACTACTTTATGACATTTTTGGACCAAACAATGATTGATTGATAGGATATTCTCAAGGTGACATTTTTTTAAGTGTTGGGGTATTTTAAATAAAAAAAATTTTCCAGCACTACATTGCCTCGAAGACCAGACAATTAGACAAAACTCAGTCAAATCTTCAATACATACATAAATAAAGTCATTAAACGCAGTTTTTGTTAAAAACAATTTATTTTCATCTCAATCAATAAGCAAACAGTACATCTAAAAAAACCAAAATCACTGCAGTTTTGGCACTACACTATACATAGGTGAGGTACTAAATGCTTCAACACTTTGACTGGTCTCAAGCCATCAGCACTTCAAAAAAAATAAATCAAATTAATAAATAAATAAATATGTTTGTGTACATTTGCTATAGTTTGACATATGCACACGTGGTGCATACAATCACATATAGATCAAACAGCCACACAAACACTGCGTGTCGCAGGTTCAAGTCTAACCAAAGGAGACCATTCTTCTTTGTGGCTTGTAGCAAACACTTCACTACTGGAAGATAGTAAATAGAATGTCCTACACTGGACATGGTGTTGGCTCAGAGCTGATTCTTGCAATATAATCCTGAGAAATGTGTAGGACACCAGTCCATGTCTTCAAGCATCCCATGAATGCGCGCCACACTCATACATTTGTGCACATGCACACAAACCAAAAGAACCAAAACAAGAATGAAAACCAAAAACACTGTACAGTCACTGTACAGTAATGATACAAACAGCAGGTCAGTCATCCCTGCTATGATTGATCCTTAAATATTAAGTATAGTAGAAATGTAAATGAGCTAAATACATAAATACACAACTTTTCAATCATTCTGTGCCATTCTTAAAAGCTTGGTGATACCGTCTTTATCAGTCAAATGTCTGTACAGTGCGGCAGTGTCCCAAAGTAAAACAAGTGACACACGAGCAAACGTACGTGTAAAAAAAGTAGCTCGAGGAATTCTCTCCCTTCACAGAGATCCCTTCTGCAGCTTCATTAACACCTCTGGGTGGTTCCTGTGAACACATTCAGTTAAATGTTCATGTTTGAAGAGCAGTGTCGAGTTACGTGATATGATTTACCAGCTTTTAGGCATAATAACACGGGGAGACCAGTAAGTCAGTCAGGACGAGTAGCTGGTCGTCTGTGAACTGCTGCTTATGTTGCTGCCAGTTGTCGTGGTGGGTTCGTCGGAAGTTCGACAGAGTTTTCTTCACAGTCATCTGTTAGACCACAAGCACAAATGATGATTATCACATTGCAAAGTGCTAAGCAACTGGACAAAAAACAGGCTCGTCAGGACTCACTGCAAAAAAATATATATAATAAGGAGTTTACACATACTTCAATTGGTTGTGTGTCATTGAGGTGATTACTGAGGTCCATCAAGAGCTGTGGCATCCAGGTGGGAACATCATACGGACTGGAGAGAATGCAAGCGCTTAACCCGAGAACACCAGCGTGACGACGCACCAGGTCTATAAAAATATACGAAGGCATTCCATTAAAATAAGAAAAAAACTAAATTTTTGCCTTATCACATTACATCATACATTACATTACATACGATATGCGATACATGGTCCATGATGCCATTGATATCATGATACGATCCTGTGATAAACAATACATTGCAACAGTCATACAGCAATACATTACGATATCTGTCTAACTGAAGAAAACAAAACGTCCGCGAAAAGTTAAAAGTGCAGGATTTCTCTATTAATTCACAACATAGAGAACAAAGTGTGTAGAGTCTATGTATTAAACATGGACGGAGCATCTCTTAATGTAGCTTTCTCCACCATTGTCACGCTGTAAACATCTTCTTTGTCCGCCAGGTAACTTCTGCCCGAGTTTACTTTAGAGCGCCGGTGTATCAATTATCGCATTGCACGAGAAAGGACAATGATATATCACCAACCCGACCCAAAACATTTGCACAATACTGTACTTGTTACTTTCAAAATTACCAGCAGAGGGTATGGTGTCCACTATAACTCCAAGTTCTCTTTTTCTCTTTTTAGGTAAAGAAGTCTTGCAGAGGGCCTCAAAATATGCCTGCATTGGGGTGTCCATGGAGAGGAAGTTGCACTGAAGGAAGCCACTGAGTGTCGTAGCGGCCATTTCTCTCACCTTCAAAACAAAGGCAGAAAGACTGAATTGGGGAAGCTGAAAAATCAGAGTGCTGCAATAAAGTATCAATGACATATCTGGCACAGATTGAAAAGCTGATTATGTGGCATGGCTTGATGTAACGAGCGGAGCATCTCTTGTCTAGTCTGTGTTGTGAACTTATGAACACAAAAGCAGCAAAAACTTACTGACAATCTGAAGCAACAGTGACACATACAGAAAAACTGTAGAACAGTAAGAGGAGCTTTTCTATTACTTGAGCTACAATCGTTATTATTATTATCATTAAATGGTTTATTTAAAGTAAAATAAAAACATATTTTTTTCTTTATAATGCAGATATTTGAGCAGCATTCTCTGGAGGGAAGACTTTTTTACATCAAATAGAGGCTACGGCAAACATTACTACTTTCCCTATGGTGCAAATTACAATTTCTTTACATTTGGTGGATTTCAGAATAAAGGTGATTCTGGAGAAAATGTGCCAAACAGCTAATGTCTTCAAATCAGGCTTAAGTTCCTTTAAAAGGCTAAAAACAAATGGCTACTTCCATCCATCCCCCACTCCTCCTTTGTCTCCACTCCATCCCCTCTCCCTCTCATCCTCTTTCAATCTGAACGTTATCTCCATGGCAACAGATTACTGCAGCCTGTGGTAGGCATAGCAACAGCTAGAAAACCAGAGGGGTGGGATATATGTGTGTGTGTGCGTTGGGGGGTATAGAGCCAGGAGGAGAGTGCTGAATCACTACAGTGAAGCTGAAAGACAGTGAAAATGCCTGCTAGCATAAACAAGTATGCACTGGCCAATTGATTATTATATAATCAGACCACCATCTGTTCATTTTCCAGCTCCCTCCACTTACTGTTTGTAGCACACTGCTGACATTTTTCAGGTTTTTAGTGTTAACACGTGAACTACTGTGAATGAGTGCTTGATTCTACCTCCAGCTGCTCGTCCTCCAGCAGCCGTACGACCAGTGCCCGCACGTCATCCACAGCTTTCTGGTCACTCATGAAGGTGAACAGGTTGTAAAAAACCATAATCTGGAGGTATGTGAGCACCGTGTAGCGAGCGTGCCAGGAGCTGCTGCCGGCAATCTGCAACACACGACGACAGAGACGTTGCACATCAATTACATGCTCAGAGAATGTGTTTCATAAAAGGAATAGAACATGTCCAGGATTTAACTGAGCTCTGTTCTAATGGGTGTTCCCATTGTCAAACTGGTTATAACAGTTTGATCAGAATTTGTAAACACAAAGGTCAGTTACTCCTGCTTGTACATGTTACATCAATCAATCAGGATCACATTTAAGTCATCATCTGTTCCTAACAAGTTGGTTCCTCTGCCTTCTTCACCTGCTCCAGATTAGCAGTCAGGTCGCTTCAGCAGGTTTTTTTCTACCTTTATTTTTTACACTGGATGTCCTTCCTGATTCAACCCTTTTAATTTATTCTGGCTTGAGAGAGGCGTGTGGCTTAATATATTAAGAAATTTGGGGTTAGATGACTTGCCCAGGCAGGGACACATTGGCATGTAGAGTAGAGTAGCAGGGGATCAAACATCCAACTTTGTTGGAGGACAACCCATTTTACCATCGGCTTACAGCAGAGGTCGCAAACTTATTTTCTATTTATTTTTTTCTGTTTAAAGCTTCATTTTGCATTCCAAATATGAACTATTAATCACTCAACACTTTCTTGAAAATCCCGTTAAATATTATCACATATCGTTATTGCAGTATCGCGATTGAATACATCTAATTAACAGGCGCTTTTTCCTAAAATGTTGGGAATTTTTTCTTGATTTCTAAGTTAAAGTTGTTATTATTATTTTTTTTACTATTTTGTTATCCTTAAGAAAGCTCTTTTTTTCCACATTACAATCACATTGTATGATACAAGATACGGTGCAAGTAGAGCCATTTAAGAATGACCGGTCAGTCAAATTGAACCAGTCATCCTTCTTCCCATTAATCTTATTGTTTATACGCTGTCTCTAAAATGCCCAGTCTGACGCAGTTAAGAAATGACCAGAAGACTCACCTCCTGCAGAGAAATGAGTACCATAGGAATCTGCTCTGTGTAGAGGAGTCCCTGAGACATCAGAGACAGGCAGGTCTTAGCATCCCTCTTCAGCTCATCGTAGCTGTCGTCATTTTCAACTGGAGCAATCTGGAACATAGAAAGAATCTATCTTTGTAGGTAGACTGCTGCTGTTTTATCTTTACTAATGGTGTAAACAAAGGGAGGACGCTTGATAATGACAAAATTAGTTGAATGAGAGGGTGTTTTACCTTGAAAAGCAGGGGAAGCAACTTTAGCTGTTCCGGTACAGCAGTGGTGAAGGAGCGACCTGCACTTGAAATCAGCCACTTGAGCACTGCAGAAGGTTGAACACAGAACACTATTTATGTCTAAAGAATAAAACGGTGCTTTAGTTAAATATTACATTCTCTGACTGATTAAAATGAATTCCCAATTTCTGCAAGAATTCCTACAATAATATGGATTCACTGCAACAGCTGAGCGCAGCATTAGCAGCTAGCAGACCCCCCTCCTACCTGTCTTGAGTAGCTTGATAGCTTGTGTCCTCTCATCCTGCACCCCCACCTCATTCTCCTCAATCACATGGTTCTGGATCTCCTCATCGCCCTCGGTTAAAGGCTTTAGCTGCAACAAAATCCTCTCAGTGAAGTCTGAGATGCGTGGAGAGGTGGTTGGCTGGGTGTATGGCAGGTTCACATCAATCATGAAGATGTAAGTGAGCACACTGGAAGGAAACAAAACCAGAGAGGAGTTAAGCAAACAACAAAATTATATTCACATTTGTGTACAGGAAAATCACTCACCTGCCGATTCGCTCCCGCACATTCTTATAGACCTGTGTGAGTTTAGGTTCTAGGTATTGTAGCAACCTATTGAGGAGCTCTGGCACGCGCCACTCCTGCTGAGCTAGGCCGCCCTGCAGCACGTACAGACGGCTGGAAAGGAGAAAAAATAGGCAAAATTATAAAAGTCATGTCACCTCAAAATCTCCATCAGTCAGCATGCCTTCAACTCACCAAGCATCCACAAAGGAGCCTCCCTCTCCATTGACTGGAGACTCCATTAGCATTTCAAACAGCCAGTAGAGTTTGCGTGGGTCTCTGCTCTCCTGTAAAAGCCACAAAAGTCATATGAACAACAGAAGAAGACAAAGACATGATGAATATGGGAGAGGACAGGGGCTTACACAGGCAGTGGCAATGCAGGTGCCCCAGTCTGCATACGTTTCGACCGTGATGTTTGACAGGGCTGTGCGGAGCAGTGGACACAATACCTCCCAAAGACCCTCGATCTGTAAGCAGGACAAAGATTTTACGAATGAAGGGCTGGACCGACCCATGCAAATATCAAAAACCTCATTCAGGAGCAAGAATGATAAAAGTTGTAATTAGCCAGACTTAATACAGTAAAGATTCAAATCCATACCTTGGAGTAACTCCAGTGCTTGCAGCCCCTGATCAACCCTGACATAATCTCCGCAACACAACGCTGCTTGCTCTCGTGGGAGTCTGCCACTAGGCGCTTCATGTGTGGTTGCAGCACAGGAAGAAACACATCGCCGAAATTGCGGAACAATCCCTAGAAGAGCAAGATATATTTGTTTTAACTGGCTGACTTAACTTGACTGGTGAGATGTTATAGTGTTATCAGGAACACTAACCTTGAACAAACAGAATCTGCGAGGGCTAAACTTGTCTTTGCCCTTTCGGTCCTCAAGTGACAGAAACTCAATGAACTGGTTGATGAATACTGGGTCTGAGAAATGGTCAAAGATGATCTGCTCCCACTGTGAGAAAATACATGAAAATGAATTTGACTAGATAGAATTTGCATTACTTTCCAATACTGCACACAATTTCGCTTGCAGGTGTTTGCAAAATGAGTGTGCACATACCTCTGTCATTTCATCTCTGACTAGGTTCAGTTTGGGTTGCTCCTCCAGCGGTGCATACATCATCAGCTCTCTAGAGAACGATAATGAAATGAAGGCATTAAAGAAGAGTTAAGTAAACAAAATGAGAGCCACGGAATGCAGGCATTATTAAAATGAGAACCTTGGCCAGCAATAGTATCCCCAGTGAGTCTTTTCCACAAACACACAGTGATCCCAGTCCTGCTGTGTGCGTGGGAGCCTGCTGCTGTTGTACTGGAGCCACTCATTATCTGGACGGTCCCCTGATACTTTTCCACTCAAATCCTTCACGCCACCTAACCAATGTAGAAGATTTTTGAGATGAGATTCAGGAAGTACAATTAAAATGGAAATTGGAGATAAAAAAAAAAAAGTCATGCTGATACACACAAAAAACAAACAAATGATGCTTACAAAGCTCAGAGGGGCTGATGGGGACTTTCTTGTGTGGTCTCTTTATTTGTTTCAGGATCCCTGCTACAGCTGATATTGCCACCTAATGGGGAAAATGAGACATTTCAAGAAAAATGTCCACAGGAATGTCTGAAATGCAGTAGCTCATAGCTCTATTACTACTACATGACTCATAAATCAAAAACCACACCTTTCGGACATAGAGAGAGTCATGGTTGAGGCTTTTGACAAAGAACGTAACAGCAGGAGGTGGAAGTTGGTGGTCGTCTCTCAGCAGCAATGACAAGAAGCCAATTGCTATGTGTTCAAACTTCCATGGCCTGAAAAATAACCAGCCAGCGTTATACGTTATAATAAATGCAAACATAAACGTGATTTTAATAGCATGAATAATGAATTAACTTACATGTTCCTGTTGTTGATGCAACGCAGCAGATCACCAATGAGTTGTTTGTACTTTCTAAAACAAATGACATAATTATTTAAAACTTATACTAACCAAAATTTAATTAAATCATGCTTTATGGACACAAAAGTATCAAAGGAACTCAGTATGTTTGTTCAACGCCAATGTGATGATGTGTGCTATGCTGTGTTATTTCAGGTTAAACCAAAATAGTTGAGGAGGAAATCAACACAAATCATCAAGTGTTGATTTGGTCTTTAGTGTGGTGATGACTGCTGTTGATGTAAACTTACTCAACAGACTCGGAGTTCTTGAGCTCTTGCTTCTTTAGACCATTTGCCATTTCTTCCGCTGAAGGGACAGGGTCTTTAGGAATCGGATTTCCAGCAATCATAAGTCGATTAGCCAACATGCAGCACTCACTGGGGATCTAAAAAGATGAAATGCATTATATTAGAAGTAAGTGCAGGAGTCACTTTGCAAATTCATTCTGTTTTCAAGTAACAAAGGAGAAGGCAACCGTTATGTTACATGCTTCATGAACAGATACTGACACTTCATTGCACAACAATGTTGGAGTGAAGGCTCAGGCTAAAAGCCAAAAGGGATTTTTTTTTTAAGTATTTGGTGGATATCATAGTTCAAAAGAAATATTTGTAGTGTCAGTGTCACTCATAATGTTCCCACAGTACTTATACAAATATCCTGGTGGTTCTTTTACAGCAGCGGGAGGGAGGGAGGGAGGGGGAGACACACACAGAGAGTGTCAAGTTATGTTGATTGTTCAATGAAAACCCCTGTGATTAATTTCTGCCAATAATCTGATAACAAAATAATAACTTTGTGGGGGTTGGATTTTTCCTTAAAAACCCTGGTGCAAATAAAGTCCTGATGTCAAGCTAACACCTAATGTCAATATGTGGTGTTGGTGTTATTCTGCTCAGCAGCTAGATATCATTGTGGCTTTTGACCTCATGATCTATTTGTGTAGGTGTATATTGTTTTTCTTACAGAGAAGTCCAAGCCAATGGTCTCATATTGCCGATGGATTTTGTCTGCAAGGTCATCAAACAGCCGCACAATGGAGGGCTTCTCCAGAGACATGGCTGAGCTGAGGCCAGAGCGTACAACGGCAGGCCAAGTTAGAGCTATGCACTCCCAGTCATGCAGATTGGCCAAGCACACTCCACTGTGATTCCCCAGAAGACAGTACAAGGCACCCTGGGAACATACGAAGGGGAGCACATGAGAAAATCAGAAATATAAAAAGACGAATATGAAAATTTAAATAACTGTTTGAGGGGTTTTATGTTTCAGAGCAAGGAGACTGTCATACTTTGAACTGTTGCTGTGTTACTTTGCTATTGTTCGGGTTGAGGAACTCTAGGACATGGGGGATTAGATCTCTGCAGCAGAAATTGTAGGTTCCCAGTGCAGTGAACAACACACTTTGAGCTCTGCTGCGGACCTGGAAGGCAAAAAATCTCAGTTTAGGTGTTGTTGTTTTTTACAAATGTGATTGGAACCCTTCAGACCTTCAAGGTTAAAAAAGAAAAAAAGAAGCATAAAATAATGCATCATAGTAAGATACTCACTTGACTATAGGTGCTCGTAGAAAGTCTCAAGAGATCTCTCATCAGCTCCTGGTGAATGCTCCTGTACTGACACCCTTCCACTGTCAGCTTCCGTAGCTGATGAAACACATACACTCAGTTAAAAGAGTAATACACAATAATAATGAAAAACAGAAATTCTCTATAAATGTCTTACTTCATGCTGGAGCATGACTCTGTCTATTAGAAGAGCTCTGATGTGCTGCTTTCTGCCGTGAAGCTGCAAACACAGTGACACAGGGGGTAGCATCAGTCTTGTATACAATTTGAGCCAGAACAGAGGTAACAAAAGTAAACTCAAATGACAGATGTCTCACTCTGTTCTCCATTGATTTCTTCACAAGGTTGAAGCTCTTCCAGCGGGAGTCAAACTCGTGTTTGTGGCAACCTTTGAAGTGCAACAGGTCACTGATAATCTAAAAAGATACCAAAAACAAAAAATATTGAATAACGTAAGGTGACTTTTGGCAATAGTCTGTGTTAAGGACTTTGAATTGATTAAAGGAAGTGAATTTCCAAAGGATATAATTTAATCAGAGGCGATTGCTCTATGACAGCAAGGGAAGCTCTGCTTCCTCTAATGGAATGTACTGTTGCATTTACATTTCATGAGTAAAAGCTCGCTATAACTCGATCAACTATATGACTAGTTCGTACAGAATCAGCTGTTTATCACAGATGGTCTGATGTGATGTTCTTTACATAATCAGCTCGCATTAAAACCTGTAGAAGCTCAGCTTCTAGTTTTTTTCACTGTGGTGCGCGAGACGGCCACTGCATTTAAGTGTATGTTTATTATTATTAATCATTGTACCCAGTGACTTTTCTAGACACCAGACAAATACATGAGTAGAAAGTACTGGTGAGAACAGGGACATTTTGCTGGACCCTGATATTACATCGCACTTTATTCAACACAAAAATATCAAAAGAGCTTTAAGTACACATGCTACTAGATTACTGCCTAGGTGCCCACCTTGATGATGGAGAAAAGAGACTTGGTGTCATCTTCAGAGTGCTCCAGTATGTAATCTGATAAAGGACAGAAGGTCAGACAGAAGGTCACAGATCATTGTAAGATTGAACTAAATCAGTGTACGACTGAATGAACACTTACGCAGCAGCTGTCTCATAACATTGCAGATAGCATCTCTGTAGTTCTCTCTGGACTCGTCTGCCAGCACAAACCACATTACAGTGAAAGATTATACACCAACAAACCCTATCATTTACATCTTTTGTGAGCAAAACATTTATCATCCCACATCTATTGAAAAGTGACTCACATACCATAGCACATTCCTGTGTAGAGGATGGTCTCATCTAGATTCACCATGCTGTGGACCCTGGAAGAAAAAAGCAAATTTCAAAACTTAACAGCTACATTTTTAAATTGATGTCCAAATTCAAAGTTAGTGGAAATACAATATGTCCAAAAATCCACAGGGAATTTGTTCCACATAGATTTGTCTACTGAATTTCATTTTGTTAAGTGAAATTCAAAAAATTCTTTCAAATACTTGTTTTGCTTTTAATATGGAGCTAAAACATAGGCCAGGAAGAAAACCATTTTTGTGGGTATCAATAAAGTCTTAGTCAGATCATTTAAATGCAGCAGCTCACAGTTCAGCAATGGGCTCTCCTTTCAGTGGAGGCATCAGACTCCCAGCACCAAGAAGGCAGTGCTGAATAATGGTCAGGCTTTGTAACACATCATCTCTGCAAATACACAAAAGAAACACCTGTCATGTACACAGCATAAATCCACAGAGAACTTAAGTGAGCTAAACACAGTCTGCAGTGTGTGACATTGGCAGACACACAAATCTGATTTTTAAATAAGCAAAGACGGGCACGCAAGACTTGTTCCTCTTTACCTGCTCATGTCCTGTTCTCCCTGAGCAAATCTCTGAAGGCGCTGAAGCTCTGGCTGGAGGATCAGGTCCAATAAATAAAAAGCGAAAGATGTTTCCTCAACACTGGGCACATGCCACTGAATATCTAAATTCCACAGGTCTCCAGGCCGACCCCAGTCCTGCATGGGATGAAACCAGTTAACAATAGCTATTTGCACTTAATTTGTTTACTCTTTAATAAAAAGTAAAAAACATGAAAATGATACAAATTAACCAATGTTTTTGTGGCACAAATCTACTGTGTAATTACAAAGGAAATATAGGCTCATTATTTTCCCATCTAGTGTAGCTCATTTTTGTATGTGGAAGCACTTGCGATGACTATTTGCCAACACTGACTTGATAGTTGGAGAGTCAAGCTCCTTAAGAAAGCCTGTGGGTATTACCAGCACTTAAGACAAAACAAATCTATATCTTTTAGCTTAGTTGACTCAAAACAGAATGTCTTATGACACGCAACTAAGTGTTAAGTGGCTTAAAGGAAAGTCTAACAAGGTTAGGGATGCACGATGTGACTGCATTGAAGAGATAGATACATATTATGGTAAAACGTTCACCCTGGCCTGCACTACTGCTTGTACCAGTGGAAATCACATTAAAGAACCTGTGTGTGTGGGGGAGAGACAGTTATCCTGCCAAGTGATCTCCTGCACATCTCTACCAAGAAGGAGACTATGTGTGATCAAAGAAAGATTGTCTTAACTGACAACCTACCTAAATTTAAATCAGATCATAGTAAGTGCCATTTATATTTACTTAACTCATTGGGTATAAGGACAAATATCTATAATTACAAACGACCCAAAACACAATCTCGCCAGGGGTAAACATTTGGTCAACAAGTTTGTAAGCACAAATGTGCCTGAAAGTAAGGGCAACATCATAACTAGAAAACATGTAGAGTTTGTTGTTACTGGTACCTTAATGGGGAGGTAGTCACTGACTGGTTGGTGGAAGCCCCCTGGCACACTACAGTACTCTGTCGGGTAGAGGAGGACAGAAGAACGGAGAATGTGGTGAAGCAGGTTGCATGCTAGTGTGTAGCCCTGCTTGCCCTTGAGGTGGAGCGTCAACTCCAAAATCTGGACCAGGTCAGTGCGATAGAGCAGGATCTTGTCACCGTCCACCCGAGTAACCTAGAGCGCACATGGCGAGAAAATATTTCAGTACAGAACTATAGACTGGAGGTGTTGATTAACAGAGACTTGTCGCGAGTCATCAAAATCACCTCGGACAGTAACTGGAGATTCCACAACAACTCCTTGTCAAGCTCTTCCTCATTCAACACTTCCTCATCTGTGATAAAAAAAAAATACATATATATCAAGGAAATAAAAAGCCACATGGAGGAAAACACAAAACACATGATGAATGTGAAAAATATTCTAATCTATTAAAACTATTAAACTAACTATTAAAATCTTCTTGTGTGGTGAGCACTTACTGACAGCAATGTGGTTAATGGCATTGCAGCAGTGTGGCACAAACATTTTGAGAGACTCTGCAGGGTGACACTGCAGATACAAAACAGGGATGAAGATAGTTAACAAATAATCTACAAGGCATTAATGGGCCTACATGAAGACTATGAGTGGATAAAACCGACCTTTGAAGCAGCTCTGCACATGTCAGCCACCATCCTCCCTGCTACACGTGTCTCAAAGATGTTGGTGGTTGCAAAGTTGAAGACTTTTACCAGAGCCACCTGTTGATGATGATGTATGATGTATTGAATGCATTTTCATTTGTACAAAGACACGTGGATAAAGAAGTAAAAAAAAATATGAAACGGGTGTGCGAATGCTATGTCTTGACCTTGAAGATGTCCAAGGAACACTGTGTGAGGATGGTGCTAAACGTGGAGGACAAGCCGAGCTCTACCAGACTCTCCAAGTGAGTCATTTTCTCTGTCTCTGTTTCCTCTCGAGTTTGTTCCAGAGTGCTGCTGTCTATCAGGGCAAAACATCTGCGCAGATACATACAAAATTAAAGTTAAAAGGTTATTTAAATACTGAACGGACAAAATACAGCAGGGCACAGGGCTGGATAAACACAATGCTGAAACATCAAGGTGTAAAAAGCTAATACGGATGTAAAATTATTCTTAGCTCGCCTAAACACACCATCAATTACACTGAAAGTACAGTCTAAATGCTACCAATTTCTGTGAAAGGTGTAAAACTCTAGCAAACATGGTAAGAAAGAAGTCAGATCCAACATGTTCAAATGAATCAAGCTTCACAGGGCAATAGTTTGTCATTTCTAGTCATAATATTGTCAATCATCCACTCTTCCCATTAACTAATAGTAACAATATATTATTTGGTTGTCACATAGTAGATATCTGGGGTGATTTGTCACCTTGGACAGCAGATAAAAGTTAGAAATAGTAGGAACCATCTGGATTGGTCATTGGTATTCAAATTGAAACTGAAAGCAACTTGTGCTGTTGTGCAATATTTTGACTCCACATACCTGTCCATGAACTGCAGCACAAAGTCTTCAAACTCAGCTGAGGCTGAGCACATCTCTCTTTCCACCTGAAAGTCATGAGAAAGATTTGAAAAACCTATATGCAAGAATGAAAGACATTTATTTTGTGTTAATTATGAAAAGGGCAACAGCTATTCACCTCTGACAAGTCAGTTCTTTCATGTAGGACAGATGAACAGTCCACCAAAGGCACAAGAGTCACAAATGTAGCAATAAACTGGAACGTGATCTGTAAGGACAGGAGTTGTGTTTGTTTTCAAAAGGATGCACATAGTCTTAACTAAATAAAGCCTCCAAAAAAACAAAAACAGCAAGATTGTAGAACTGGAACACACCATGCACTTGCTGAAATCATTTGGGTCGACGCCTGGCAGAGCTCTCATAAGCAGGGGCAGCATGTGAGTGGGCCCCTCAGGAAAGCGCTGCCCACCTGACACTAGACTCCGTGCCACACCAATCATGCAGCTCAGAGTAGCCGTCAGCTGATGGGGCTCTGTTAGTGTCTCCAGAGCAGGGAAGGTTCTTTAGCAGAGAGGGAGAACAATCAGTCTTTTGTGGTCATTTCAAAATATGGCCTTATCCCTTTTAAAAACAGAAAGCTTTCAACAGAGCTCCATATTCTTAAGAAGCAGAATGGTGCTTGAGATTCTACTGTTTAGTGCAAACTTACCTCTCCAGCACAGGGGGAATGACCAGCTCAGGCCTCATTAGAGCCAGGTTTTGCAGGGCCTGGGCTGCATCGAGACTGCCGGTCTTGCTGAACATGGCCAGCAGAACCGGCTGCATCATGCTCTCCACGAAGTTTGTGATATCCTCCTCTGTGAGTTTGTGGCTGTCTGGGATCGGTGTTAACCACGTGGGCTTTCTGTAGCGCTCTCTGTGCAGCCGCCGCACCACACTGGCCGGGAGACGTTGGAGAAGCTTCATTAGCTTCATCTGGACATGAGGACAGAGAGACAGATACATGACAAAGGGGTGACAAAGAGATGGATAGTGTGTTACCATGTAGTCTGGACAAAACAAAAGGTAGAGGGTGTTGTATGGAGCATATGGTGACAAAAGATGACGTGACGGACATAAAAACACAAACCAATTCCCTGTGAATAGGGCTTTGTCTTCTCGTTTTGCGAGTACATGTACGTGCAAACTGGGATCACTTACGTAGTCCAATCAGATTTTTCATTTATTAATTTTGGGACATTGATTATGTATTACATGTATTATTTAAACGTTTCTCTTTGCAAGCAGCTAAGCTGAGACTTTGAAAAGACACAAGCCTTCGTTATTATTCATGACATATTATGACCCGTCTTGTGGCGAGGCAGGTAACCGCACAAACGTGCGAATAATTCAGGGATACATTTTAGCATATATATTATATATATTAACTATATATTTGCTCGTAGGGTGGCAGCAGTAAGCCAACACATTTCAGAAAGGACCAGGAAAAAAATCGCATCATGGGAAGAGTCATGGTGATGAGCTAATGCTAAGTTATTTAACAGAAAAAAAGACAAAAACAAAAAACTGCTTAAGGGCAAACTGAAGGATGACATTGCACATTTGCTAATTTAAATATTCAATTTCAAGCATTCTAATTGGCTAAATGGGTACCACTTGAAACAAAACCTTTGTTGCCGCTGCGAAACCTCACACTGACTTGATACAGGTTTAGCATGCAAATAAACTGTACGAAAAAAGGGTGTGAAGGCCTTTAGTCAGTTGCAAAATAGTGTTTACATGTAATAAATCTACAGCCAAGAGGAAGAACATCTCACGTGTTTTAAGCAACACACAAACTCATCCCCTGCCAAAAATAAAGGTTTGGGTATGAGGACAGGTTGTTGTCTGTGGTGCTACGCTATCTAGTACAGGAGGTCCTCAAAACAGAAAGGCATGTGGCCCAGCTCCCAGTGACCTTTAACAGCACTGCAGCCCCCTCAATCACATGCCGCTTCTGAACTAGACACCCAACTGTCAGGAAGATTCAGGAAGCTTCCTGGAAAAATGGTGACGAGTGACTATGTCCTTTGTCATTGTTGACGTTCGTCATCTGCCCAGTAAAGCCATGTTAACATGATGCTGGAATTATAGTCAGGACAAGCTGGATGAATGATGTACCTAAAATTATTGGAAGTCGTCAAACCATGAAAAAGGAGGTTTACTTATAACTGTAATGCATAACTTTTAAACATAAATATGCCTGTTATATTCAAATAATTGTCAAATAAGCTCACACAACGATTAAGTCTATCAGCTCCACACAACTCTCTCTGTGTTTGTTAATAGTGCTTAGATCTTGTGTCACCCAGCGACAGCTCCTGCACCGCAAATAGGAAGTTATTTGTTTTACGTGGAAACAGATGGAGCAACACTGTGCAAGTAAAGCAAGACGGGTGCAGACAGGTTAGAGTATGACTGAAAACACAAAGAAGTGCCCATGAAAAGTTTTCAGTGAAAAAAAACCCAATTGTTCAGCAGCTTGATGGAATAAATGCCTCTTGCCCCCACCCACCCACCCACCCCTGCACTGCTGCTGCTGCATACTCATACTCATACAAATTCTCCCTCAGTCAGGTCTGATAGTATTGACCAAACAATGGCAGAATATAAACCATAAGTTTTATATTACAGTTTGTAGTCAATTCTCATGCTGCTCAGACATACACTCAAGTTTAAATTTCACAGCAAGTCATTACTTTAAAATGTAAAAACTATTTATTTAGTAAAGAAAATGCAATGTCCAGCCTACTGATTCTCCCGAGGTAAATTCATAAACAGACAGCTTGATGAAATAGTCTACACTGTTTATCAAGTTTTGACTCACCAACCAGCGTCCATGGTTTGATGGGTGAAAGAAGGACGTAATACTGTTGAAAAGGCCACCGAGTTGAGCTTGAGTTTGCTTGCTGGGTCCTCCCTGAAAAAGACATAACAGACTTTACTGAAACAACATTAATGTATAATAAGTTTTCCTGTAATGTAAATGTAACTAACAACAAACTAACCAGGAGGGATGAGACCCAAAGCACCACATGACCAATGTCATAGGCATTGGTGAGATGTCGTGCCACCATCATCTGACCCGTCCCCACAGGGAGATTCAAACTCCTCAAAATTCTTGTAAAAATCTGAAATGAGAAAAACAATTATAGTTCATGTATTAAAAGACTATAATTTTTTTTTTAATGCAGAGTTGTTTGTCAGTTAGGTTTCACAGGTCAGAGGAGCATGTTTGTTTATTTGTAACATATACCGGTGTTGCCACAAAGCAAGGACCTAAATAGTCACTCTTTTGAAGCACAAACATGATGCAATTCACTTCCCTATGTGACTGAGAGCAAGATCAACAGGGAAACTTGATAGCTTGTTCCTCTGACAAGCTGCAATGGCTTTGAAATGACCACCATAGCCAAAATCACTAAGGTTAAGCCAAGCATCACAGCATGTGCCAAAAACCTACAAAACAGTTGGTGTAGTGTTTTGTTTTTTGTTTTTTTTACAAAAGATGGTAACAAACCTTAGGGATATAGGGGTCCCAATCAATGTAGCCAATGTTATCATTAGCCAAGCGAGCGAAGAGGCTGACCAGGTGCTGCACAGATGTAGGACAACATGTTACACAGTAAAAACATAAATACTCCCGACAGTGCAAATATTTTTTTAACTAATTAATCTACTCACCACTTCCCAGCTTGGGAGATTTTGCACAGACATCCATAAACCGATCATTTCATCAAACCACAACCTGTCAACATATTCTATGGTTAGAAAAGGCTTTATAAAGTCATCGTATTCTACTGAAAGTAACATCATGGATAGTGGAAGAGAGGGACTTGTGACTTCAGTTACTACAAGGTCACTTTTGTCACCAACACTCTTACCCAACTACTTTAATCGATATACTTGCATAAGTATAATAATAATAATAATAATAATAAAGCACAAGTAAGATTGTGCTTTTTTTTCCAGGCACATCAAACCAATAATTTTGCAATAAAATAAAGAGATGTGTAATTTGGTGTTAATTATAAGGGAAAATATGGATATAATGCAGTGTCAATAGAGTATAGAATAACATTTGATTGGTAGAGATACAGATAATTAATATCAATTGATTGCACATTGGTGCTATTTTTCTAAATCAATAAACTATGTCAGACAAAAATTATATAATATGCAAGTTCAACATTTATACATTTTATAAATAATGACGATATTTTTAGATAGGAAATGAAGCAGTTCAAGTAATTCAAGAGAAAATGACTGTATGAACATATGAAAAATAGTCAATTCTCTTTGTGACAGACCTTTTAATCCTCAGTACAAATCTTATTTCACTTTTTTTCTATCTACAAATCTCAGGCCTAACTAGCTAAGCTATCTCCAGATTGAAGAACTACTGCAGCTTTGATCCTGACAAGATAATTATGAGGATGAGAGGTTTCCTTACTTGAACCCTTTGTGATGCAGCTCAGGAGGCAAAGTTGTGGGGAGAAAGAGCTCAAAGTAGCTGATTCCCCTTTGCATGGTGACATCAAACGGGCAGAAGAGTGGTCTCCACTCATCCAGCATCTCCTGAGTCGAAGACTCTGAAAAGTATCTACATAAAATAGGGGGGGGGGGGGGGGGGTTGCACCCATTAGATTTCGTTTTCGTAAAATCAAGCCAATTGTAGGTGATGAAGATGGTTATTACTATTATAAATGGTTTGCATTTATATAGCACTTTTCTAGTCTGCTGCTTTACACATTTTGCCATTCACACCCATTCACTCACACTTTCATACAGATCATCTATGTGCAGCCCATTTTCTATCACTCATCTTTCATACCCATTCACACACTGCGTCTTTCCCTAGGACACATTGGCATGTAGACTAGCGGAGGCTGGATTGTGATGTTCATCAGTTTCTAAATGGACATAAACGGTCTTGAGGCATCTCAACTAGCAGAGCAGCTTACACAAAAATAAAAAGATGGACAAGCCTCTTAGGATCCTTACAAATGACTTCACACCTCTGAAATTACTTAGATGATAAGAGTCTAACAACAAAAGTTGCTGTGAGACTTAAACAACACATGTGATAGCTTGAGAGCAACAGCATATATCTGTGAAGCATCTAGTATTAATGTTTCCATTCAACAAGACCATCTGGATGTATGTGTTATGTTCACATTACAGACTAAAGACTGAGATACATATAAACCAGCTACTGAAGATTCAATGATAGGAGCTCAATATTTCATAAACAGGACATTATAAGTAATACACCAGGCACATTTTAAGCTGTTTGGGTAAATCCTGTGGTTCCAGTGGGCTTGTGGTCCCACAGGGGGGTTTTAATGCGTCACTATGTGTGTGGGTATACTATGCAGGTTACTTCAGGTCACCTCGCCTCCTCACCAAATCCACATCCAAGGGATGCCTTGATAAAATTCTTACTTCCTACAGAGGCAACTTCTTCGACCTCAATGCTGAGCCACAGTGTCTCAGCAACTGACACAAATCACTCTCCTCTCGTGCCGTAACAGGAAACTCTCACACAAGACAAAATTAGATGAGATAATAGGATTATCTTCCTTAGTGCAAACTGCGGGACAAGTCAGAGTGCAAGCCCAAGATATTTGCATGCACCTCCAGTGTGAACACAATCAGGGAATTGCCATGACAGCAAAGCTTAGGGAGGACAAAGTGTTGTTGTGGGGTCCAACACTGGGCATCTATAACAACCATGACATATAACATTTTAACAGAGGGTTTTTATGTCATACTAGTTCAGTTTTACACAACTGTAATTTTAGATGCACACGCCCTGTTATTAAATATTCTCCCAAATTAGCAAAGGGAATATTTATTTATTAAATAAATGAAAGACTACTAGCGCCTAAATACAAAAACATATGAACAGCGGAATTAAGATGTACTTACGGTCTGCAGCTTTTCACAAGTGTTTTCAACACACTTTCCACAGAGCTGCAATAAGAAAATAAACAAAGTCACACATATGTACAAACAGTGAAAAAGGGATGTTAGAATAACAGTAAAACCCCACACCAATGCAACTTGACTTGCATGCAGACAATAAGTTCTTTAAGCAACTGACTGGTAGAGACAGTGAGAGAGAAAACCCGAGGGGTTGACAAGTAGTGAGGAGATTGCAATGAATCCGTGTTGAAACATAAAATATGGCTCAGAAAAAATAAATATACTTGTCAATGGTAGCTGCTCCTTTTAACTGCAATACAGGTTTACAAAATATTTTTACTTACTGATCATGTATAATTGTGTCATTTATACATGATTTTTCTGATTTGTCCTTTTTACTGCGCTCACTTAGCTCCTGTTCCCTCTGCTCCATTACTCTCCCCCTCCCCCCACTAGTTCTCTGACAATATCAATATGGCAGCGTGCGCGGAAAACAGCGAGAGTGCCGTCACAGGATGAGACATCCGACACAAGGATCAAGCCGAACAGTGCCGAACTGTAAATCAGTTAAAAAGACTTTGGGACAGCACCGCTGATCGCCACTGCTGATCACCAGCGGCGAGCAGCGAGCTGCATAAACTGCCGCTGTATGTGACTGTATCAGACTGAGTCAGTGCTCCGGAGAACACAAGGATGTGCTCCGGAGACACAAGAATCAAGCTGAACACTGCTGAACTGTAAATCAGTAATCAATAAGACTTAACAATCCTAAAAACGTGGGTTAAATATAATAATTATTTTGTATTTAGTAGTTATAATAAAAATCGATTAACATCGAAAATCGGATCTGGTATAAAAAAATCGGGGATTTTATTTTTTGGCCATATCGCCCAGCCCTAATCTCATGTGATTTAGAGGTGGTTTGCTATTTACTTACAGTACAAAATCTTACACTTCACAAACTCCTGACATGATTATTTTCACATATAGACTACAAACACAAGGCTATGGTCACTTAAAGCCTGGGACCAATATAACCACCGCTTTTGAGCTCCTGGCCCACTATCACACCTTTCTGCTCACATGCAAGCTCAAGCCATGCCTTGTTGGAAATGCCCTACCAATCCCACTCAACAACTGGTTATTTATCTCCATCATTCAAGCAGCTGACACGATCCAAATTTAATACTCAATACCTAAATCATGGGTGACACAATGCAAGTCCAATTGCACATATCTAAATGCATTGGTTTAGTCCACTGTTTAACACTGTAAGCCCACAACACACAGGCCACAAACCAGGGTCAAACCCATGCACTGCAAATCTCTAAACAATGACAATGACTAGTCAGACTGAGTGTCTCATTACAAACTGCTCAGGCACTCAGGGAAAAAGAACCCCAGACACTTTATGACCTTTGTATCTGAGTTGAACTGAACCCTCACACACACCTCAACGCATTCCAGAAGAGGAGGAAAACGTGACAAGATTCTGCGCTCCTCCATGACTTCTGAAAATGCTGTTAAGTGGTGCAGGGATGTTTAATAAAAATGGAGCTAAGGGGAGGGATGTGTAACAGGAAACACTCCTCTGAAGGAGAGCCAAATATAGACAACAGTTCAGAGAGCATAAATTGAAATACTACTGTCACATAATCCACTATGGCTGAAAGATGGGAGAAATACAAAATATCTGAAACCCCTAAAAACCATTAAATTATCAATTATTACACCATTATTGAATACTGAAAGTATGGGGGGATAGGAGAAGATTACAAACGGTTAGCTGCAGTGCGACAGTCTCCGATATGAGTGAAATGTTAACATTGCTTATGTCGTGATTTTCCTTTTTTCATAAGCTGCATATAGTCTGACCATTTTTGGTTTTTCCATGCAGTGTAAATAAAAAAAGTAAGTGCCTCAGTCAATGACTCCAAAGTAAAAAACACAAAGAAGTATTGTCCTTACCACCTCTGAACCAATTTTAGCATTATGTGTTTAGAGGATGAACGAGGCCGTGGAGAACTGAATGTGAAAGGAGACAAAGGCATAAAGAACACATTCAGCATGTGACAAAATGCCAATCACTCAAATGAACATATTGTGCACGAATACATATATTATGTTATCAGAGCATCAGCTTTTGTGTGTATTAGTATAGTTTTATCAGGAATTAGGCAGCAATCAGCCAAAGCAGCTTACTTTCATCAGCTTCAAATGTGCTAGCAATGCATGTATGTGATGATAAACATACAATGTTTACATAGCACCATAAAAGAGCACCTCGCACTGCTTGCCAAGACCCTCAATAAGTTTAATGGTCAAAGTGGATATGGTTCCTTTTAAACAACACAGTTCTCAAGAGTATGTGGCATAAATAAGGTTCAACTTGCTCTCCCAACAATTATGCCAAGGCAATCAGAAGCTATTCAGTCATAAGAAACACATCTAAGAGTAGCATACAATCATCTTGTTTTACCATAACGGACAAATATGATTAAAATATTATCATTGCAAATCATTCATCATCAAGGAAAGTTGAGTATATTATATTAATATTTAAGTGAACGGCTTTGTAATGTGAATTAAAAGGCAGTGAAAAAATACATGCTGAGAAATGTTTTGATCAATAGTGTAAGCTCAAAAGAAAAATAAAATCAAAAAATTAACCCCAGTTTAAGCCCAGAAGTGAATGACTGTCCATGCTGTGACAACTCATTTTGATTTTAACCTTTTCTTTAACCATCTATAGTATTTCCCTCTATTGTTAATTTAACTATCATGGAAGTCAAAGAAATAGAATTTGCAGTAGAAATACGATATAATAAGTCAAAATATGCTTGTCCAAGCTTTGTGACTACTGAAAGGTGTCAAACAAAAAGAGTGAATATAGGAACTTTAAAAAACGTATGTATCGTCATTCAGCAACAAAATCAAACAAAGGCATACTTGGGAAACCAGTTGAGTCCCAGATGCTCTGTTTTTGAGAACAGAATCCTGTCATGCAGCTCGTACAGTGGTCTCCATGGCAGCTCAAGGTCCTCCCTTGATAGCAGTTCCCTTTTCCTATTTGTGGAATCAGACACAAATAGACAAGTATTGACATAAGGAGCTTAGAGTATATAGCTTAACACTAGAAATATCCAGACAATATCACAATCATGTTTACAATGGATATTTGGAAACATGTTTTTAAGTGAAACAGGTCAATTCTTACTTGAGAAGGTTGATCAGCAGCCGAGCAAGTCCCTGCATCATGCTGATCTCCAGCCTGTGGATTGTCACTAGCTCGTAAAGCAACTTGATGAAGAGCACATGGTCTTCTTTGCTGAATTTTCGACCATACAGTCTCATGTACCTGTGTAAAAGGGACAGATTTAGGGGTCATTGGTCGAGTTTAAACATTGATAACAAAGTGATCAGGGCCCCTTGACCACTACCAGTGAAATGGTAAAAGGTATTTGTGTTCCCTCGTGCATAGAGGAATGATTTTAACAAATGTAGGCATCCAGAAATTTAAAGAAAGGGATCATCGACTATATAAGGCCTGACAGCTTTGATATTGACCATTAGAAAATGCCTGTATTGCTATTAAAATGCCAAATAACAAGTGCACAGAATCTAGGTCAACCCCACAGTAAACTTTCCATCTCTCTGAGCCGGCAGTGACTCACTATTGGACAGGCACAATGCAATGGCATTGGAGACTGAAACGGATTACAGCAGAGCCCAGCAACCAAGTACAACAAAATTAAACAGCACAGTGTAATCTACTCTCATAATACTGACAATAGTTTCACTCATGTAATGTGACATATTACAAAATTACTGAACTAGTAAAGTAAATGGAGTGAAACAAATCAACTCAGGTTTTAAACAGGAGCTTCAACAGCTAACAGTTACTCAGTTTACTATGTGAAACTCTGCATATCAAAAGCTGGAGGTAGATGTTTATTGGTGTAAAACATGAATGAGAGATATAAGAGTATATACGATTTTGGAGATGTAGAGTGGGTTAGAGCAGGTGTGTGTTATATATTATATATATACACACACACAGACATATACACACATATATATATATATATACACTCATTTGCATCCTGCACTGACTGTTCCATTTTAATATTTGAATTAAAAAGAAATGTATTAACTGATTGGCTACCATTGACTGCTATAGACGTCAAATCAGCCATTTAACAAATATGCTTTAATATCTAGAAAGCGCAGAAATTGCCACCTGAGGCAACACCACAAAATAAGGTGAGCAATAATGCCAATGACCTTCAGCTGTGCTGCAATGCTTGTGTAAAGATGTTTACGACACGCCATTGCCCCCGATTATGAAACTAAACAGCCCCTTATCAAATTTACTGAGGAGTTTGAAGTTTTTAGAGCATAAACTGTTTCCTTAAGTTTAAATAAACCATATGAAAACAATACATCATTAGAGACTATGAAAAAACACATCAGACTGGGTTTCTGAGCCATCCAGTGAGCAAAGTATGTTTATTTACAACAAGAACGAGCTGTCATCATTACACCACCTTCAGTATTGCCTAACATGAAATGAAAAGTAAACAAATAGATATTTAGGACCGCTTTGTGTTCATAACGTTACAGTAAAATGAAAGTGTAAACGGAAGTTTTGTAAGTGGTCGGTATATCAAAGATTAATATTACTTACGTGGAAAGTTTCCTTGTCCAGAAAAGCACCCCGGGCCATATCTCTCTGAGCTGAACAGCTCGACTCAAGTTTCCTTTAATTCTACTCAAAATATCATTGGATTCGTCATCGAGCCTGTCCGCGTACGGCAGAAGTTTGTTGTATACTATGTCTTTCTGAGGAACAAAACCGAGTGTGTCTGACTGTGACTTTTTCATGTTACAAAAGCCAACAGACTAGCTCCACTGTGCTAGCAAAATATCCTACCGGGTTTGACTTCGCCCGGCTTCCTAGTGCACGCTGTTATGCTACTGCTACGGCCTTCAGGCTAACTGACTTCTCCGTTAGCTACAGTCTCTGGTGATTACTCAGGCTGTTGTGGCCCACGCACACGAGCCAAGTTGAGAGATTTATAAGTTGTAACACGCTAGCTAGCAACCTAGCCTGAGTTGTGTCAGCTTGCTTTACCGGACAATGCTAACATCACCGGTGTCGGCATATACAAATGTTAAGGCTGGCAAGAAACTATAGAGAAAGCGTTGGCACCACCCGCTCCTTCGGCTAACGGTATCCTAATTTCCGTACAATCCGCTAACGGGCTAGCTAAAGTTAGCTCCCTACTACGAAAGCACTGGCATATCCCAAGGACTGTCGACGTCGACTGATCTGACCAACGACAGCAAAGCAGGCTGAAGACGACACCCAGCTACCAGCGCCACAACAAGCGCGTCACATCCGCTAGAAAACAACATGTCCCAGCATTCTTCTCTCCATTCATGCTTTTTTAGATGTTTATCCTTTGGCCACTCAACTGGGAAGACTTGGAATCTATCCATCATCTTTTAACCTTGTTTTGAAAAGTGCTATGTAAATAGTTATGATTAATATTGCGTCCATTGAATCAGTAACACCTGGACGTGTAGATGTCTTGAAGATTTTTCATCTCTCATCCAAGAGGCTTCATCAGTTCTGAGGAAATCTTCAGAGTCATTAAGTCAGTGACAAATAATTCAATTATGTCCTGTAAGAATGAATCTTAGAAAGTCTGTGATATCTGTTGCTGTAACACGGATGATGGAAGTTGAAGTTCAAATGCAGTTGAGATATTGGATTAAAGTCAGGGTCTATAACTCTCACACTATCACATCATCAAAGCTGAACCCCCAAAGCACTGAAAATTGTTTTCTGTAATGGAACTAAAAATGTTGGCTGCACTTTCTCCATCACTGTCTCCCCTTCATCCTCTCTGGCTTGTTGTGAAGACTCAGGGTGCCTGCAGGTTGGTTACTGGCTGACTGGTAGCCAGCAAATCATTCAGTGTCGTCCAAATAAGAAGATCTTTATTACAATATTGCATGGGGTACAGACATCTGTATTTACTAACCCTTTCAGATGGCTGTATTTACTGATAGCTATAGGATAGGATTTTCAACAAATGAGATAAAAGAAGGCAATCCAAGCACTTTAGACATGTAAGGAACAAATTCAGGCCTTTATTATGAAAAAAATCCCACTCCCTAGGTCAGAGGTCTGCAACCTTGAGAATCAGAACAGCCATTTTTGACCCCTCTCCACCCAAATATAATTAAACTGGAGCCGCAAAATCTATTTAACTCATAAAATGAAGATGACATCATGTAATTAGTTTTATATATAGCTATATAGAGAGATAAGAAAGAACTGGAGTTTGTTGCATTCATGAAATTTAAGAACTACAAAAAGAAACCTGCTGGTTTACACTGGCATGTTTAGGCCTACTTTTGAAATAAACCACAGAGCGTTGTAGATCTATTTGAGACCTTCCATTATTTGTGACGTAGGCATAGGATGTGACACATATTTTTGTAGCTCAAATAGTAAAACCCTTTTTTCTCACCTTGATCTCTAAATAAGAGGGTTTTTTTAAAGTTATTTTCAGACAGGATAGAAAATAACTGAGGACTCAGGGTTAGTAACTAATACAAATGATGGTAAGCGACATGTCACTGTCTTCCAAGTCAACAACAGGGACCATTCGCCATCTTGTGGTTAAACACGCAATGACAAGAAGAGAGAACGAGAACGAGGTCTCACTCGTACCGTATTTCCAAGCACCACTGCGACCAAATCAAATGCACCGTAGTCCTCTGCAAATAAGGCTCAGCGTACCGCGTGCTTCAGAGAGATATTGACATATCTTCAAAATAACACAATTGAGTTAGTGTATGAAAGTCAGTGTTTGGCAGGCAGCGTATATATGTATCTGAGCACGGCTTTGTTTTGCTTGAGCGTGAGACACGTTCCTGTCATAGACGATCTAGGAAATTGACTTGGTGTCCTAGCAACCAGTAGCATTAGTTCTACCGGACGTTTTTCGTACCACCTGCTCCGCATCCCACAGGTTTTCTACTATTTCTACGTTTTAAAAAAATGTTACTTTCCGAACATTGTCTCCTCACAGGATATGAATATAGATCGCAGATCAAAGACAGTTAAAGTAGACCGCGGACGGATCAAAGGCGGCAAATGCACACATCCTATAGTTTAATTTAAAAAAAGCAACTGAGCAGCAGCGAGGAGCTAATGATGATAGAGAAGCTAAGTTTGACGTGTGGCAGCAGACTGCGGTCACTCTGTCTGCTCGCTTGTTGTCCCGCTTATTGTGGAATACCACTGCATGGAAAGGAAATACTGGTTTACAACAATCTAGACACAGAGCAGGTTTGTCTCTTATAATTCTCTTCTTGTTTACTTATTACTTCTTTTAATTTGTTTGGGTGAAATGTTGCACTATTAGTTGAGAGGGATCTGAGGATTTGTTTCTGTGGGTGTTTCTTGAGCAGGAGGCGTGCCGTGAGTGGGCTACAGACTGCAGCTGGATAGATAAATAGATGGATTAGTTTACTTATTGACTCTCTTCTGTAAAACTATTTGTTTTGTTTTGCATTTTAATAGGCGTACAATTATGTATATGTCATAATACAACATATATTAGATAGATAGGGAGGTGTAGGTAGGTGGAAAGGTTTATAAACTAAAAAAGTATAGGAAATGAAATACACAACCTATGAATTTTCATAACAAAACATACAGTAGAAAAATAAATTTTTCTTTCCTTCTTTACTCCAAAATGAGGGATAAAATATTAGAATGCATCACAAAATTATAAAACAGAAAATAAGAAGCATACACCACAGTTATATACAAAACTAAGGAGGGTGCATGAGCAGTGGTGTGCACAGGGGAAGGGCAGGGGCAAAAAAAAGATATTGCTCTTAAAGGAGTGCCTTTCTAATGGAGAAAAGTGATGCAGTGCTATAAGATGCCCTTGCAACTTTGTTTCCTATGGGTGTCCTTACAGTCAAAAAAGATGAAGTTCCCTACTGTCTCTACATGACAACAGTGTCCCAAAGAGTGTCCTTAGAGGAAATGACATGCAGTGCTGTGTAGAAAATATCCAACTGTGATAGAAAGTGATGCTGTGCTGTAAAGGATGTCCCTGTAAAGATATTTGTGTGAGAAAGTGGGAAATGCCCCTGCCCTTCCAAATGTCTCTGCATGCCACTGTGCATAAGTACAGGAATGTGTGTGTTAGGTGGAGAGGGTAGTCTGTTATGTATGATATGTAACACTTTACTTTCATCCAACAATGTAAGATAATTTATACTGAGTGTTTAAGGTGGGGAGAGATTGCAGTGCTGCATGTGTTTAACCAAACCCTTTTTGTTATCCACCTCTGTTAGTCAATAATAGCGGAGTCCAAGAGCCACAGGCAGCATTCATTAATTATAATATATGGCATATTTAATGGAGTCCAAATGTTTATCCACAGCCCCTGCCGCTAACTGGGCACCATGGCGAGATAGGCGCCATGACTTTTGGAAAAGGAGGCCGACCTGTTCTCCTGTGCTCTGCTTCTGCCGATTATATCATTGTTTGGGATATTGAACGCTGCCAGAAGAGAGTGAAGGATGGTGAGGAAAATGTTTGTGTCTCAAGGAGTTGCTCTTCTTTTATCTGTCAGCAGAATTATCAGTGGTATTTACATTCTTAATGCTAAACCGTTCAGGATTCCCTGGCTGTTGTATAATTAAAAGGCCTAAATCAACATTCTGCCATAATCCTTATTATAATCCCCTACTGGTTTAGATATTGAGCAATGAGTATGATTATTTTCCTGTGTGAAAATATGGACAAGTCTGCCCTCTAGTGAAATATTCACAGACATGTCTTATGTGTATACTTTTTTGCCGTAAAGTGCTTCTGCTTTGAATGTTTAAAATGCACTTGTTTGCAGGTAAAGTTGCAGCTGGAGTAGTTATCGGGACTTCACTGGGGGAAGTCGTTCATCTTTCATTCTGTTTCTCTGATGAACGAGTGGCCGCGTGTTCAGGAGCTTCTGTATACATTCTGAGTTCAAAGGTATAAGATGGTGCACACTTGTACAGTTTCTCTGGGTTAATGCAATACTGTATTTTAACGCTTGCAAGAATGACACTTACTTTTTTTTGTCAATGGCCTTTACATGTTACACTCTATTCTGTGTTTACATCAGAGACAGGAAGTTATTTCTACCTTAACTGGACATGTGGGACCTGTAGCATCTGCAGAGTTTTGTCCCTGGAATGAAAATATTCTCATCACCACATCGGAGGACCGCACTTTTAAGGTACAGATTATACACAACAAAGACCAAATATTAAATACACTGTAATTGAGTTTAATTAAAAATACTTTGCCTTTGTTTAGGTGTGGGATTTAACAACTGGAGCAGTTTGCTACCAATCTTTTGTGCTTTCAGGTATGCTATTGCACTTTTTTATGACGTATTTGAGATTAGAATTACAAGGTTTAATGGTTTAATATTTTGAAATTTGGATATGTACCCGAATAAGAGTGTGAAGGCATATCTTTGTTGTTTAGCCTCTCCACTACTCAACGCATTCTTCTTGGAGGAGACCAGGCACCTGATCACTGGTTCAGCTGATGGACAGGTTAGTGACAGTGCCTTGAGATAATGTATGTTGTGATTTGGTGATATACATATAATTCTTCTTAGGACACTGCATTGACTTCCCTTAATGTGGACATCTTAAACAAAGTTACAGTGAGTAACAAACGTGTATCTGTTGGATTTAGGTGTGGTGCTTTTCCCTTCAAGATGACCACAAGTGTCAACTGGTGACCAAAATGGACCTTGAAAAGATGGAGAAAAGACATCAAATGCACCAAGAGTCTGTGAGCCACCAAGCAGGTGATGTTACAAACTACAAACAATGACAGAGTGTAGTAAAGGTCATTTATAAAGAAAACTTCCTCTTTTCAGCTACTGAGAAATGTTGACACTCCTTTATGGATATTTGTTTTGTAGGGAGTGTGGAACAATCGACTGTGGGTGAAGTGGAGACTGCTAAACCAGTCCTCAGAATGGCTTTATGTAGCTCATTTACTGGCACAAATAATGAGCAGGAAAAGTAAGTTAACACTGAATATGAAATCTTACATACCTGATTTAAAACATTTTCTTACTGTGGAATCTTGATCTGTGCATGAAAAAGATTTTGTGAACTCAGTTACCGCAGGAGATTCCTACCTACAGCAAACATTCACCTTAAATTCTATGAAGCCATATAGCTAAGCCAACTTCTTATCCAGGTCCACACCAAAGTTGAATGGGTTGGTAATTCCTAGTACTCACTCCCCCCCACTAAAGGTTTGTGAAAATCTATTCAAATCCTGTTAACAAACAAAACAAAGCAACAAACAAACTTTGGATTTTATGGGCTAAGGAATATTAATGTTAATACAAGACATGACAGTGTCAGTGTCAGTGCAGTGATCACTCTAATGGCCTTACGATCGGTTCTTTATTTCCACAAGGCAAAGATTGTATGCGATTCAGGAAAATATGACAAAAGCGTATCAAACACAGATGTCATGAAAAAAAAACTCCAACAAAAGCTGCACATTTCTTCCATTAATGCCACAAACGCTCACAAAAAGGCTAGAAAAAAAAAAAACAGGAATTAAACGCTTCATTGTTATGGCTAATTGCTCCATGTGTCAGAGGAATTCACACATCACAGGAAACTTTGCAAGCTTGTGCATAAATAGTTTCAGGCTGTTAAAACACTCTCTGTTATGACAGCACCGATATAACTATGTGTATCTTGTGAACCGTTCCTTCCGTTTTGCTGTGAGCGCAGCAGTGTCTGTCACCATCCTACCCAGGGATGGGCAGTATTTCTGATACATGTATTTAAAATATGCAATTAAAATAGGGTGTATTGCTATGCCACTACATGGTGTCACTACATGGTGTCATTTTGTTTCATGCATTTGTACCTTAATGTCATTCACCACTGTGTGCTGCAACAGCAACACCACATACTCCACAATTCAGAGCAGTCCTGGCACATATTATTGCTACTATACTGGCTACTGTATTTCACAGTTTATGTTTATTTATGAGTTAGGTATTTAGTATTTTATTTCAAAATGCATTTTAATGTATTTTTGCCCATGCGCGACCCTACTTGTGTTTAAACTTGACTTTTGTTTAAAATCTAAATTCCTCAACTGAATGATCTCTGGTTGCAGCCACTGCTTAGGTGCATTATGGAATTAACATGAAGCAAAGATGATGCTTTTTGGCTTCTTAAACCATGCACAGATGTAGCCCTTTTTACTGTACACATTTATATTTAATTATTTGCAGATGCTTTTATACAAAGCGACTGGCAACTACACACCAAGTTTACAAATGTTCCGGTGTGTCATAATCATCAACAACGGGACACATTTTATCTAAACTCAGATTTTTGTGGCCCCCAATGGAAGAGTAAATAAAGATACCTTGGGAAGGAACAGTGTTAATGTTTCTACAAACAAACATTAATGTACATGAGGTCATGTTCGGCATGGAAATAATTGCAACACTATAATGTAAAACATGTATTTGAACATATTCATTATATTCTCCATGACCTCCGCATGTACAGTAGCTCACTGTAGAAACTGGATAAAAAACATCCACCGCACTCTGTGGTCGTAGTTTCCATCTTGCCTGGTGTACATAGTTTAGACTACATGAAGTCAAAGGAAACTTGAATAAAACCCCATTCTCCTTTGTTGCATATGCTTTGCAAATTGGTGACATTGTATTTCTCCATATGAAGGTGGAAAAAAAAGTCTTTAGGGGAAATCCTGTAACAGTGCTTTTCCATATGTTTCTGTGTGGGCCCCTGCAGGGACAGCAGCTGGTTATGTATTGGAAGCTCTGATGGTCTGTATGTGGTGGATCTGGCTTCTTCAGAGCTCGTAACAGCACTGCTTTTCAAAGGTAGGCTACAGGTCATGTGATCTCTCTGGTTACTACTGCACTGTTGTAAAACAATTTTGTATTTATTCAATATTGGCCGTCATCTACTCATAATTGGCTGAATGATTTCAGTTTGTTAAATGATAATCATGATATAAATCTTCCAGTTGCAAATGAACTATTTTTAAATAAAATAGTTTTACCATGTTGCTCCTCTGTTGACCAATAAAGTTATGTATCGCAAGAAAAACATTTATTTGGTTCGCAAATGAATCAACAGATGGCAGCATAAACAAAAGCTTCTCAATGATAGCATACACAGTGTACTGTACATTTATATATTGTAATTATAATGAATGACAGCACAAGTTCAATGTCAGTTCGTTGTTAAGTGCAGATATGAAGTGGAAATTGAATACAGCCAAATCAATGATGGATGTTTTTCCAGATTTCCCCAACCTGAGCGTCACAGTGGCTGGATCATGGTCAATCTCTCCAGGACTGGATAACTCTGTGAGTAATACTGATGACTACGTAGTATAAAACAGTCCAAACATAGTCAAAGTATTCACAGACTGCTGTCTTCTTTTAACAAAGAGCATTCCATGCGTCATTTACTACCATGGTTGCCTTGGTAACCCACAGGTGAGGGAAGTGTCTGTCTCCATTCATTTCTATGTGTGAGACACGGCCGGAGCATGCCGTTTTTATCCAAGCAATGTCAACGTAGGCACGGCTCACACTGGTGCCCTTTGTAAGTCACCTGCCAAGTTTGAAGCCTGTCAAGTGAACCGTTGGACAGTACAATGCTATTAAGAGACGGACATGCAGGCAGACGTTTCCTTGAATAAACAGTGAGATATCTTGATAAATAAAAGGAAGATTCTGTACTGATTTGGATTATTTCATTCATTTTCTACTGCTCCATCCTCCATTTTCACTCTCACACCTGTATTGCAATACTTGATGAAGATCGTGCATGTTTATCATTCTTATAGTGAATCTTGTCAGCTTATGATAAAAGTAAATCCAAAATAACCACTGAAATTATGCTTTATTTACTAACTGGATCTGTGGAGGTTTTCATTGTGTTTCCTGTATTAATTTTGACTGTCTTAAGGAGCTCCTGTGCTTATTAATCTTTGGTACTTTTATAATGCTACAGTTAATGTTTTATATTCCTCACAATCCACTTAAAGACATTTTTACAAGTTTTGACTGTGGATTGCATCCTGAAGAGAAATTATTTCTTTTCCCCCCCTTTCTTGCACAGTGGAGTAATAACGTGTTATAGTGCATTGTAAAAGCATAACACTGACTTATTGTCGTCCTTATTCTTACATTTATGTTTAAAACTAATGTGAATACTAACTGATACAATTGTTTTAATGTTTTTACATGAATCAACTGTTGAATTCCTTGCCTCACAGATGGTGTTTGTAGTCTCCTCTTTGTTTGATCAAACTGTGGCGCTGCTGGAGTTGGATCTTTGTGACCTCGGGAGGAGTTGGGCTTGTGGAGAAGGCTTTTCAGTGTTCCCCAGGTAAACCTGAAGAAACCCGATGAATATCTAGTGATGGTAAAGTGATAACGTAACAGCTGAGCTCCATTAGTAAAACGTCAGCGTATCCTTGGGCTTCGTCTTGTTTGTAAAGTAGGATAAATATGAAAACCAGGTTTTTCTGTTTAATGGCTCCCTCCTAAATAATAATTTGTTGTTCCTTTATTTGCTTGTTTGGTGGCAGTTGTCCACATATAATGAGCCCGTCTACAAAACACACAAGTCAGAGAAAACAACTGTTTCTATTCAGTTCACATAATCATTTGTTTCCTGTCTGGAACTGCTGTGTTCACTGAATGACTTCACTCCAAGAACATTTTTTAACATGTCAAAGCTTTTAAATCCAGATGACTTTTAATAAAGTTGTCTGCACTGAATGTTCTCCTAAGACCAACAATTAATACGTACTCTCACAATAACATTGTTATATAAATGCCAAAAGATTGTATTACCTTTTTTTTTTCTGCAAAAATCCAGCAGCATCAATAAGTTGTTATAATTTAATCAATGTGTGTTTCTACTGAAACATGTTTGTATGAGCCGTATTATTATCCCGTTAGCTGGTTTTTCCTTCTCTTTTTGCAAAAACAGTGCAGACTTTAGTTACCTTCACACAGAAAGTGGTCACCTAAACTCAACAGCAATAGGACATAGGACAGGAGATGATAGGCGATTTGGCCCGTGTTGGAGTCGGTCTCTGTGACCTTTCCATATTAACGAGGCCTCTTGCCATCTGAATTTTCATGAGTCATCATTATCACGGTACCGAGAATTAGAGAGGCTAATAATCCATAACTGTGGAAAATGCTGTGCTCCTTCATTTCCAGTAACTCTCTCTTTTTCACCCCTCCCTTGTTTTCAGTTCCCCTCCACTGCTTGAATCTCCCCTGAATGCTCAGTTAAAGAAAAAGGAACCCAATCTACTGAAAAAGAAAGGTCAGCAACCCTGTTGTAGTCTCAGCGTTCACTGCACATTAAAATAAAAAGGGGAGCAACTGCCGTTTGATGACTCAGGGTTTTTCAAAATAATGACCCACTTTGTAGTTCACTCTATGAATGGCTCATTGTCTGTTTTTCTGAGCCACAGATGATTATTTTAATTCATACTTCTTGTAGGTTTATTTAAACTGTCTTCAGACTTTTAAATCCTCAATGTTGAAAAGGGCATTGCTTTGGTTTTTATTTTCCACATACAGTATACTGTACATGTAGGCAGGTACTTGACAATATAAGAGAACAATACATTTAGACTGATAAAATTCCAGTCGCACAGCTGCTTCATGCAGCGGTGGATTGCTACGTAATGTGAGCCTGTTTATGGTCTTTGGAGTGTTATTAGGATTTGGCAGCTTAAACCTCTTCTGCCGGAGACAGAAATTATACAGAGGTTTGTTCTTACAGAGAGTGAGTTCTGAGAAAGGCAGTATTAGCTGGTCTCCCCACAGCCGGAGTGAAGGGAGCTGTCAGTGACTCAATATGTAGGAGTTCTTCACGGGAGTCTAGAAGTGCTGCATGACTGAAATGTCGGAATACCGCAAACATTTACAGACTACTGCAGCCCACTATGCTGCCATCACATATCTTTGTATTCTCAGAGGTATCTGCAGAAGTGAATTCAAATCACGCCATAAACCTCGGAGACTCCTGGAAAGGAAAATGTTCTTCCATTGCGAGTCTGGCACCAGTCTGAAGGAGTTTTGTGAAAAGAATTGTGATAGCTGATTAGAAAGGCTATGTGTTGTCATGTCACACAGTGTTACACATAGTCATGAGGTGGACTGTGACTGCTGGCTTTTCAGAATGGTGATAATCAGGTGCCATTACTTTTCCCAGGTGTCACCACTCTGAAGACAAATGTCTTGTAGCCTGGATTTAGTTTGGGATATTAGGGATCACCAAAACAGGAATCAGCTGTGAAAGGCCTTGATTTTTATTTTTATTTTGATTCATTTTCCATTGGCAGGCTAATCAAATCATTAACGGCACTAAACATAAAAATAAAGATGAAAAATGTATGTGTTTGTCTCTGTCAGGGGGATTATGCAACTAAGATTGGCATAATTTGATCTTAAAGGTCACCAATGGCTAAAAGAATGGACTGATTTCTAAAGGAAAAACACATGAATTTAGATATGTACATATGTGTTATCTACACTATCGTCTGAATGACTTCTGCATATCGTCAGCCTACTTTTATATGAATCTATGCTTTTTTTATATGTGACACTGAGTGACACTGGAAAAACAGTAAGACTCAGGCAAGTGTTGACAGGTTGACTAGTCCAATGTAAAGTCTGCATATGAAGCCGTAATGAATATGTGAGAATATCTGAGTTCATCATGCCATCACAGTGCCAAAAAAAAAACACCCAGCTAAAAATAAAGAGCCCAAGTTTGGTGGGTGGTGATTGCCAATGTTGCCAGTTTATGTTTTCCATGACATGCATGGGCTAAATCATAATAACTAAACTCACTGGGTTTGTACTGCAGATGATGGTGTTAGATATTGTTGGAACAGTGGGGTGGAGGCTAGGGAGAGCCCCATTCAACAGATTATCTGCAAATAACAGTTGTGTCTGTGTAAGTTTGTTAAAAACTGTGGTGCCGATAGTTGTTTCTTATCATGGCTCCTCACAGAGTCTTTCCATCTCTTCTTTATTTCATTATTGTTACAGCATTTTAACAAAGTTGTTGCATTAGAAGGACAGAGGAGGAAGGAGGTAGTCAAGTCATTGTGTTCTACTTTTCCGTTTTGACACCATTGTGACATTGGGCCAAGATTTCGTGCTACACAAAATATACATGTAGGAAGTTGCACCAAATTTCATCAAACTTAGTGGAAACATGTCACACAGCCAAAAACAAACAAGTCTGTTAGGACCATGACCTCAACTCAACAGGAAGTCAATCACTTGAATTTAGCCACCATTTTGCCACAAAACAGGAAGTGGCCTGTAACTTTGCTGTATATTGACAAAGCTGCTCGAAACTTCACACGTGAGATAAGAGACCCGGCCAGAAAATCATCAACACGTGGAAACTAAGTCAAGGGCATAGAGCCACCTGCTGGCAGCACGTCAGGGCCCACACAATTTAATATAATTTTATTTTCTTTACATAATTTTGGACAAATGATTCACATGACCAGAAATTTCATCTTACTTTTTTTAGATAACTTTGAACTTCTTCTCTTACTCCTTTTTCCTCCAGTGTTCCCTGCTTTTCCCAGTTCAGTAAGTCGCTCTGGTTACAGTCAAAACAGTCATATACAGTAAATATACCTGCTGTGGCTTATACATTTTTAGAAGCCAGGATTATGAGGTATTTTTCTTGATCCACGTTCTAACACACACAGTTTTGCTTTCCCCACCTCTCTGATTTAGAGCAAGGTGGTTTATTCTAGCATAAACCTCTGAGACTTTTTTTTATCTAATGCAGACTATTAAAACTGTAATTTAAGAATCATGGTCATCTCTTAAAAACACATCATTTTAAAAAAGGGTCGGATATTTTATGGGATGGCATCTCACACAGCCAAATAATAGTCCTACAGGCACAGACCAAAACACAGCAGGATGGTATGTTGCTGCTCTTCACTCAGTGACTGCAGCCATTTGTTCCGTGTTTAGCTGTTCAGAAGCTTAGTGCCCTCATTTATTTTACTTAATTAAATGGGCCATAATGGCGACGACAGCTTTAGGTGTTTAAAGGAGAGATGACTCAACTCGACTCGTCTGAAACACTCACTTTGATTCAAACAGCATCACATGTAAAGTCAGCACAGATTACAGGTTTTTACTACTCCATAAAACTAAATGCTCATTATATACCAGCAGGATAGCCAATAGGGCTATTAAGTGATTCTATTGTCAGGTAATTCGTTTTTTTTGGCCTAAAATGCTTACTGTAGTCGTGTGCATATAATCCGTTCTCCATCAAACGTTGCTTTCACCACCCAACACGCAAAGCAATGGAAGAACACACAAGCAACCAGTTGCACGGGCTGTTTCAGTCTCATGTGATGAGATACAGTCCAATTGATGCCGTGCAGTACTGCTTTGACCACAGCTAAATCTCAATTCAACAAAATCCAAACATTTGCTATACGAACAATGATACAATGGAGGCTTATAATAATGAAGAAAACAAGAATACTGCATTGACAGACTCAACACAGCATGAACAGTATAAACACTACGTTCACTTGAACAGATAAAGAAACAAAATGTAACTGGAGAAGCTCAACTTTTATTCAAAATCCAAGGGAAACGGAGAAACCTAACTTTTCAGAGGTTGTCAAGCCTAAGGAAGGAAAATGAAATTCAAGCCAACGCTGGAGAACATTGGTTATTGGCGTTGCTCATCAAAGATGAAAAGCACTCCCAGATAAGAGTGGATTGAAAAGAGATCCAGCTGTGTTTCGTATTGGTGTTGACGGCTTGGATTCCTTTGCATTATATGTCATTATTGAGTTGGCGCCATGCCGGCCGTGAGTTAGTATTTGGTCCATTTAGAGTCAGATGAACCTGGTTAGCTGTTTTCATATGTTGTTTTTGTTTTGTAGTGCTATCAACCAAAGCCTTGCTTGTGGTAACTATTATCACGTTTATACATGATACCTGCCATTCTGACATTTACACAGTTATCTAAGAATCTATGGGATAATGAATAGCAAATGTACTGATAGTGAATAGATAGGAGAACGTCACTCAGTTTGTGGCTGATGCACTGAATCCTTACAGCACAGATCGGACACTCAGTGCTATTTTAAGGAAGCCCACCACAGTATCATGAGTTGAGGTTTTTTCCCCCCTCCTAATTATTAAAAGTTGTGCACAGAGTTTATCCTTAGAAAATGTGACTCATATTGCATAACTGCTCCACAGATTTGTAACCATGATTCATTGTACTATATTTTATCTTTGTTTGTCATTATTCTTGTGTAACTTGCGGTTGTCTGTCTACAAAGGAGGAATGAAGGAGCAGCCTCTGGTTTTCCACTCAAAAGTGAAGTCATCTGGATACACCAGTGCCCCACGGTACGTTAGAGAAACTTGTTGCTTCATAGACAATCAAATTACCATTTATTGCAATGGTTAAAGTTGAAAGGAAGAAATGAACTCACTTTTTCCTTATTTATTAATCTTGAATTGGTGGAGCGTTGCCCTTTATCATCTGTCACCCTGTAGTTACTGTGAAACACATGAAACATATCTACAAACTGATCTTAATCAGTGTGAGGGCACTTGGCACTCATTCGGAAACTTTGATTATGTCCCTTTTGGGATTTTCTTTTCAGTCCAAGAGAATTTCCAGTACTGTGACTCTGGCTGTAATGCAGCCATCTCTGTCAACATCATAAACAACTCCCATCAGCCCTTTACGGCTATTTCAGCAACAACTGAGCAGCAGGTTTTAAACAGGGTCTATTAAACTTTAACTTCAACAGCCAATTCAGATTTTTAAAGAATTCTAGGGACACCCCTTGTGACACTAGTCTATTAACTATTCAGATTTATTCAGAGATCTTTGTTCTCCTCCCTGGAGGAAACTTGGTTTGTTGTGGATGATAGGAATAACCACAATCACAACATACAAGAAAAAAAGACATAGGGACACATCACACAGTTGAAAGACAGCCAAATAAAGGACGTTTAGTTTCTTCACATGTTAAAAACGTATTGGAATGGAAACATTAAAGTGTCTAATTCTAATGGAGTCTTGAAAACCTTGCATGGACCCCTGTGAAGTCTGTAGAAACCTAAATCACCAAAAACTGACCAGTTTGCAGCTTGGCTAGATTCATCGCACAACAATCCAAAAAACACAGCACAAAATAAGGCTGGATTCATCAAATAAACTGACATGCACACAAAGTTTAACCAGATTTTTGTCTCTCCTTTCAGGAAGATTTTGTTCTCACCTAAAACAAACAACCAGAGGAAACCGTCCTCTAAAAAGGCTGAGACAAATATGTAAGCTGCCTCAATGTTTTTTGTTTTTTTTCAGAAGTCTTATTTGTTTTCTCTAAATGCCTAATGTTTTTGTCACTCAGGGGTTCTCTTCTCAGAGAGTATCCAGCAGACAGTGCTGCACCCACTGCTCCACACACTCATCTCAGCATTTCAGACAAACCAGTGTACTGCCTTCAGTATTCAGGTGAGACAACGCAGATGCTGCAACATTTATCACCATATGCACATCATAATATAATGATATATCCATTTACTGTATGTAAGCTCATTATTGTGCTCAGAGTACAATACAAATCAGAGGTGAGTGCAAATAACAATGACTCAATATTCACACTAATAACTCTCAGTTAAAGTGGTAATAAAAAGACGTGTGAGTGCACAGGACAGACAAGAGTTTATTTAAGGAGTTTGAGGATCTAAGTCGGTTTTAAAGTGCAAATGGAGATGGAGTTTATTTTCTCAAGTGTGACGCAGGTGGCCTGATGGACATTTTTACTGGATTTACTGTAAATGTCATTGCAACTGCCACTATTCTGTTAGGCCTTTGTTACACCAGAACCATTAGAGATAAACAGTATGTGAACCATCAGGTAACAGGGGATTATAAGATCATCTTCTGCGATTGCACAATATGGAGGCATATACGTGAATTGCAAAACAATATATATAGTGCTTAAAGTAGTATTTTATCAGCAGTGGCCATCTTCTAATAGAAGTGTGACAAAAGGCAAACTCTTCAAATATCATTTTCAATTAATGAATAATGTTCTTGTATGATTTTTACCCCTCAAATACATCAGCTTTTGACAGAAATGTTTCAATATTAACCAATAAATTTCCGTTTCTATGTTTCCCCCAGGTGATGGAAAACAAATCCTGTGTGGTCTTGGTGACAGCACCGTGGTTTTGTACAAGTCCTCCCTCACTGGCAATCCAGCTGTCTACACAGGTGCATGAAGTGAACACGAGTGTCCATCCATACCTTAACAACGCCTGGGTATATGTATATAGTATATGCTCAGAGACACCTTAGTGATTTTAAATGTTTAGTAGCAAACACTGCGGGTCAAACATCTGTCAGACACTTGGTGAACTGAGTGCTGTGGATATATAGTCTCCACTAGGGGGTAGCAGAGCTAAGAAGACAGCTGTTGAACTGACCGCTGGGTCACAACGAGCCTCTCCTCCTCCTCCTCTTCCTCCTCCTCCTCCTCCTCACATCGTCTGACTCACTGAGCAGCACCATAAAAGTAAATGTTGTGGTCACACACTGTATCTCCAGCTTAATTTGTAACCTCTGTTTGTTCATGCAGGCCATGACAAGTCAGTGAGCAGCGTCAGCTGGAGCCTCAACAGACAGTGGTGGTTAAGTGCGTCAGAAGACCAGTCCCTACGAATATGGGCCAATGGCAGCTCAGACCCTGCCATTATCATGGTAAACACATTCTCTCACTCAAACGTGTGAAGGTATATTGTGTTTTTTTTTATTGTCCTTTTTTTTATGGCTTGTGTTTAGTCTCTGTCAGCCTGGTCTTAGACAACATGTGTCAAACTCAAGGCCTGCGGGCCATATACGACTCGCCATACAATTATATTTGGCCCACGAGATAATATGTTAAGTCTTTGTTTCCATTGACAAACTTATTAGTGCCACGGATCAAGTTACCCAGCCTGTGAAAGAAATAGACAAATTAAATGTGGACTTTGAAAACACAAAACTGGAACCAGAGATGGGCTATAAGTGGACTCAGCCCCTTGTTTGTATTTTGCTCCATCTCTTTTGGCTTTATAATTCTAGTAGAAATCAGCAAATTGTTGGCTAAGATACATTTGACTACAGGCCTGTATGTGCTGTTCTACTGAAATACAGCAGGCGGAAATCAGGAAATTGCATTACAACACTGCTGATTTCAATGAAAAATCATTCGTAAATGATTAACCGCACAATATTACATTTGTCGTTTGCAAATATTTTTTTTTTAGTTTAAATTTCCATTCTTATTGATCTGGTATTGCATCGTATTTGATCTTTGATGTTATTTGACCTCATCTGGTTCTCACCTTGGACACAATTTTTACAAGTCCTGGAGGACAGTCTCAGTGTTTGTCCCCATCTGTAATTGAGTTTGACACCCCTGTCGTAGACTTACCACGTCCTCATCCTAACCACAAAAAGCAGTGAAATGAGGACCAGCCAGAGTGACCTCATGTCTCAAAAATGTCCTCCCTCTGAATATCTATTCATATTGTGTCAGAAGTAAAACAAAATAACTACAGACACATGCCTCTTGCGCTTGTCTTCAAAGACAGATGGGACTGCTGGAAGCTTTTTTTTTTTTTTCTGTAATTGCAGTTTTGTAAAGGAGACAACAATAACATACTTGAATGTCAGTAAAATAGCACTTGCTACTGTAGCTACAGTGTTTTGTTCCATTTTCTCATTTGTAAGAAGTATAAAAATGCTCAGCTTTGTCTGCGGCACAGGTAAATACTGCAGGTAAGCGATATAAACTTTGAACGGTGCACGGCTGTAGAAGTATGTCTGTGCAATGTTCGAAATGTATCTTTGACAGTTTGATATAAAACTTGCTCAATTCTCTTTTTCCTTTCGGAGTAGAAAAGCTTTTTTTGGAATTAAAAACAGGAAAGCCAAATTGATAGAGGTGATAAATGATGTGTTTCTTGGCTCAGGGACTTTGTCATTCAAAGCATCTGTGGACTCATCGTATCCAGAACTCTGATCGTATGCAGACCCCTGCTATTTCACCGGGTATCACATTTAATAGGACAGTCGGAAATGTATCTACTTTCCACAGGCCCTATGTCGAGTGAAAACAAAGGTATCGACTCAAAGTCTGACACTAACCATCCTCTACTCCTCTCACTCTGATTGTTTTGAACTTGGCTGGGTCTGCAGCATTTGACTGATTGGTCTTCTTGTGAAACAGCCTGGCAAACAGTCTTTTCAGGGACAAGTTTCTTGCTGGGTTGAGCCAGAGTTATTTGTAATTTTTGGCTCCAGAAAGAAATAATTGAACCACATAATATTCTCTAATATTATTTGTCAGTGGAATTCTTTAACATATCAGATAGTTTCTAGGTTTCTGCAACAGGAAAGAGACAATATTGAGGAGTTTTGATCATTTTTATGAATTGGTGAGCTCATATTCAAGAGTTTTGTAGCTATTTTTAATTGTTTTCTGAAATCATTACAGAATACAGGGTACATTTTTAAGTTTTTTTTTTTTAAAGCTTCTGCACCTGCATGATATTATAATATTAGAAGATTAGCTTAATTATTATCTGTGTTCTCTCTTGTAGGGCGACGGCTTGTTCTCCAAACCCATAAGAGGTGCTCAATTTTACTACCTTGACAAATTTCTCCTTTTTGCCTCTGGACCTTCTCTGTACTTGTACCTGTATAATGTGGACACCACACAAGATGACATTAAGAGGTAATTACAAATGAGGTATATGTATACGTATGCATGGGAACCACTAGAAATGAAATCAGTCAGTAAAAAGGGTTATCATTGTGAACAATATGATTTCTTTTCCTTCTTTAGATATCAGCACCGGAGTTCCGTCAAACTGGCAAGCAGCTTTACGACAACGTTACCAAGAGACATCACAGCCTTGTCTGCAGTGAATGATTTCTTCTCTCGTATCCTTTTTTACTTGTATTTATTTATTCATGTAACATGAAATGCACTGAACCTACAGGCCTGTATCAGTTTTACTGTGGTCATGTGGTTGGCCTACCTCCATGCCAACCACAGTAGTCTGTCTGTGCTTCTTAAAGTCTTCACAAGTTGCCTTGGGGCCTCCACTGCTGAATGTACCTGTAAATGGTTTAGTTGTCTTTAATTTTTCAGGAATGTCTGCATTTGAGCCCCTTGTTAGGGTTTACAGTGTATTTATTTTCCAATAACTCTTATATTTGATGAGTGAGTTCCTGTTCTCTGTTCACAGGGCAAATACTGTTGTCTGGGTTTTTAATCTAACTCATTTCAGTGAGTAACCTTAAAAGTCCCTAATTTCGGACTCAATGAAAGAGGAGGCACTCACTTTACATTATGTACATTATTATTTACCATCATTTCCTTAAAAATTTCTTTTTTCCCCATGTAAAATATCACACAACATAGTTAGGAAAACTCTTTATAAATGTTAAATGTAATGGCTCACAAATTTTTCAGATAATGTCTCTTAACAGCCGTCTCAGACATTGTTCTGCTGTGTGGATCAGATCGATCCATTCAGGTATTTGATATGAACAAGAATACAGTTGCCTCACAGCTGCCTGATGCCCACAGTAGAGCTGTCCACCACATTACACAGAATAAGGTGAGGCTATTTCTATTTCTGGTTAATTTTTGGTTGAATGTGTGTAGATTACATTGTCACATGGCTTTATTTCACAGGCTGCAACTTCATTCCTATGATTTTAGAGTTGCCAAATAAGTTTACACTAATTGCGTTAACTGTGTTTCAAGGATTACTCTCTTAAAAAACATGTTTCCTGACTGGTTTCCCAATTTGATATTCCAAAAACCTTCTGACATCAGCAAGTGTTTGCAGCAGAGATGTCACACCACAGACATGCAGTCGTTGATCCACATGGTAAAGAATTTGCTTGACTCCGCATCAGTTCCATCTTACTCTTAAAATGCCTCTTAAAAATGTTACATGAGTGCATCTATGAGTGCTGTGTCAGTTACACAATATAAGTGTTAGTTTGCGGTGTGAACGGGGAGGTCATGGTTAAAATTAATGTCATGGTTGCTCAGATGTTTCCATGACCCGCGGGACGTGCCATCATCACTATCATTCATTTTACTGAGTGTTAAAATGTAAATCTTTGATACCTCAGGATTAAGACTGCCATAGCAGAGGGATATTCCATGCCAGATGATGGCCTTGGAGTATTTGTTCCATGATGCAGTTTGGGTTTATATGGCCTTGACTCACATGTCACTGTCTTGGCCCAACGTGGGCCCAATATGCTGGTGCTCTACAAGCTGACAGCTCAGGCCTGTATCCATAACCATTATAGTGCTATAAAAATGTAATACTGCGTCACTCAAAATTAAATTACAAGTAACAGATTAATGTTTTCACATCTGCAGCTTTGCATGTCATTTGTATTCTGCCATTATTGACACATAAAAATTCCTGGTTTCTCTCTATCTCGCTATACAAATTCTTGCCATCTTTGTAATTAGTAAAAGTGGGAATATGTGCGTGAAACAGAGGCTTGTACCCAGTGGTGTTTTGACTTAAATCACTTCTGTTTTGACCTGCACATACATAAGGTCAACATGCTGCTAATCCACTACCTGGATTAGCTGGACAAACTGCAGCTAGTGGTGTGGATTAAATGCATTAACTCATTCTCCTATGAGGCACAGCAGAGCGTACTCCTACTCAAAAGGTGCCTGATCTTTGTCACGCCAGCTATTGTGTTTCATACATAGTGGAAAGTCTGCGGTGTGTTGTTTCAGCTTGGCTGTTGCGTCAGTGTGGGTTCCTCTGGCTGTGTGCCTGAGGGCCTTTCTTTGGGTGCTGTAGGGTTAATACCAGCAGATCAGAGGGATTGCCCCTGCCTGGAGACTGCACTCATAACATCAGTCTTCTCTCCACTCTTGGTTTCTTGTCCTGAGATGGACCAAATGTGAGGAACTGCAGCATGTGAAGCAGCTTTTCCCACTTGAAATTTCCATCGCTTTTTCTGCAAACCTCACCTGGAACTCATCACAGCACAGAAGTTCTCGGAAAATGGAACTGGAAATGCCCTCTCAGACTCCCTTTCTCACACTCTTAATGGAAATCTAAACAAAAATCACCTCAACCTCAATGCCCCCCACATGCTCTCTCTCAGACACACTCACACAAACCTGGTGTGAAAGGTATTGTAGAATGAATGTATAGATTAATATGTTTACACCTGATACCTCTCTCAGTGTGGCAGCTTCCACTGACTTCTGTCAGCCTCTGCTATTTTTCTCTTTAAATAATAAAGTATTTGCCAAATCAAGACACACAGCAACAGAATATTCCACAACTGGACAATAAAATATTGAATTACAACTGACTTCCATAAAGTATGTGCTGACTAGGCTGTTTTTTTTTTATATATACACATTTCACAGGGCTCAATGTTCAGCACACAAGCACCGGATTCTTACAACCTCTTTCTCACGAGTGCAGTCACAGATGGTGTGAAGATTTGGGACCTTCGCACACTTAGGTATGTATTGATTCTGATGTACTGATTTTGTCGTATTCGTCACCAGTATACCTTTTAATGTCAAAAGCATGCAAGTGGGATGGATGTTTGGTAAAATACCTCATGTAGGTGTTTTTTCTTCAGATTCAGGCATTTGTAACACCAGAATGTAACCTTCTTAATATATATATATATACTGTATATGTATATATATCATTCTTCTTATCATCAAGGGAGAAACATTTTAGTTTTTTATTATTCTGCTTCTGCTAGGAGTATAAGATGACCTCATATTTAAATCACAACAATTACTTTTTTCCTTAGACAAACATTCCTTAGTTCTTGAGTAAATCTGCAATTGTTCAATTTCCAAGGTACATAGCTGAGAATGTTTTTGTTTTGGCCTTTAGTAGATGATATCCTTATAAGGCAGATAATTCAAGTAGACTCTCTTGGATGTTCTTTTTGGCCTAGTACAAGACATTATTGAATATTTTATCCTTGCGATTGCTTCCATGCTTATTCTCTGCGTCCCAGATCGCTGACCTTATTGCTATTTGATGAATGCTTGTGCCTGGTTTTTCAAGTTAAACTTCTGGTTCTTAGAATTGACATCAGCAGTTTTTCTGGGGGTGAAATATTCATTTTGTCAAGCCTGTTAATTTTTATTTCCCTCTTTGATAAACCTTATGTGGCGCGAGTACCAAACACAAAACGAGTTACAGCTCCCCAAAGTGTGTATATTTCCTTGTAAGAGGTGAAGCTAGTTTTCTTGGTTTTATGATCATCAGAATCCTCTCATGATATATTAAGGCCATATAAAAAAATTCTTGGAACAATGCGTAGCATGAGTAAAGTTTACGTATGTTGCACACGCGAGTGCCCTCTTAGCTTTTATATAGTTTTCGTTGAAGACTTGAGAGAAAGATCGTATAAAACTAATCAAAATGAAAACAAATCAAAGAGACAGATACTATTAAGTAGTTACAGCACAATCTCAGGGGTTAGTGGAGCAAGTTCTGGGAAAACCAGGTTTCTGCTTTCTTGAATATAATTTTTCAATGTATTAGATTTAAATGTCCTTCATGTGTTGACTTGGCGGCACAATCTTAGAAAATAGTGGGACATTTTAAAGAAAAAGGTGCTGCCATGTCATTAGACAAATGCTGACTTATAAATAGGCAGTTTTGTTAGTAATACAAGTAAGTTCATTTCCATTTTTTATCAAACAGACTAAGCATTACATTGTTATTGATGCGGAAGCTTACTTGCAAATAGCCATAAATTATAAACAGTGCTCATCATGTATTTGTACTCTTAAGTCACACACACACTGACAGAAGGTCCAAGTTCACACGAAATATTTACTGTACTCTGGGTAATTTTGTACCTAAATTTGTCAAACTTAATAACTTCCTGAAAACTCCCAGTGTACATTACGCTGCGTGGAAACTTGCAACTCAATCTTAATTTTGCTTTTGCTTCTTCACCAGAAAACCCTCAGCACCTTCCTGTTCAGACAGAAGAACAAACATACATGTTACCCATGTGTATCCATCAAAAATTGAATGAGGCTAATGGATTTTGAAAGCACACTTTAAGAGTTTTATTGACTGTGTAAACCATGGGATTGGTTACACTCTTATTTTTTTAAACCCCTCATCCATTAAAATTCCAAATGATATGTTGAAGTGCGCACAGGTCCAGCTTAAGAGTCTACACACCAGCATTTAGCACAAAATGCAGTTTCAGTCAGATGCAGACTCTTAAACCACAGCGAGCAGATGGTGATCTGTTTCTCTTTATTTGGGCTTTACTGCATTCAGATCTCCTGGAATTCCCATCAGCTGATACGTTTATGCTGAGCAATACATTCCTTTACCAGATAGATTATTACCACATTCATATCAAATCCTACAGTAAAAGCAAGCTTTCACCTGATTTGCACCGACACAGTTACGTTGGGTGAAAAAGTGAAAAAAAAATTGTTGGCAGCGAATACTCAGCTATGATTAACATGATGAGGGACGCAGAATACCAGGGTGGATTTATGAACCGTGTAGGCTCCCACTCAGGACGATCAGACCCTCCAGTGGAGGCTGTGTTAGTCATTAGGCAAATGCCAGATAGTCATCACTTTCACAACATGAAGAATCTCTCTCTTTCCCTCTTTCTCTGTGTGTGTGTGTGTGTGTGTGTGTGTGTGTGTGTGTGTGTGTGTGTGTGTGTGTGTGTGTGTGTGTGTGTGTGTGTGTGTGTGTGTGTGTGTATGACCCAGCCTGGCATCTCCTCTCCTTCAGTCAAACTTTAGACCCACAGTCTGGCCTAGAAAACGACAAGAGTGTTTACTCTATAACATTTTTAAACTCCTTATCAGCGTGATAGTGATAGGTTGTGTCAGGGATGCTGTAGAAATCTGTATCTAGGCTTTATTTAGGGGATTTAGATACAGATTAATGTCATTTGTCTTAATTTGCAACGAATGCTTAGAGGTCAGATAAGTATTTTTGAAGTGGGGTTGACATCAGAGCACACAGGAGTTGTTGAGTCAGTGTTTGAAATACTTTGTTCGGATTTACCTTAAGGACACAAACTCAAAATGTGGCTCCTGTGTCACCATGAGCTAAAAACACTGATTTTCTCTGGACTTCTCTATGATAACAAAAAAAAAAGTGAGATAAATTGGCTAATACATTGTTAAGACTTGACAAATTTTGGCTCATGCAACTCAGTCTAATTAGGTGTTCACCAGCAGCCAGAAAAAACGTGAAGAGCATTTTTAAATAATGCAGTTTTAATGACTCCATTCAATACAACACCAACTAAAAAAATCCCACTGACACAAAATCCACAAAGTTGGCATTTACGGCTAAGCAATTGAATGAATGTCCCCATGTGTGCACAACAAGAACTGGTGAACACCAGAGAATATGACCTACTTTTAGCCCAGTTTAATGACATTAGCATGTGAATGTCAATGACATGTTCTCACCAGGACTCGTCAAATCCTTACCCGGCCAATATGACAACCCCATACAGAAATCTGAGCTCAACTAGCTGTTAGCGGCACTGTAAAGACATTACATGCTGTTGCAAACCAAATGAAACAACGCAGAAGCTGCACAAGGGGGCCATCTGTCATCTAAAACCCTTTCCTTTGCTTTGCTTGAGTGAGGCTCACGCTCAAGTCTGCAGGGTGGCATTTTGCTCCTTGGTTGTTGCTGCAGTGTTCAGTTGCCTCTTTAATGATTGGTCCTCATAAAAAAAGGTGTGTAGGTTGTTGCATGTCCCATGCATATCGGTGTTAGTGATCACATTAATGACGGCATTGTTCAGTTCAGCTAAAGACTCTGACAATTCTGAAAAGACTTGGAGTTCACACTGACTGACTGGTTTCAGCATATTTTTTTATGATGACTGAAAGACTGGGGATCACGCATTTAACGACTGCGCCTGATGAGGGATCACAGACCACATGATTTGTCAAACCTACTGAATCCAAATGAGCGCTTCAAATTGGCGACAAAGTGACTGTTTAAAGGGTAGACAAACAATTGTTGTTTTGATTTTCCCACTACTTCTTCTGGTGCTATTTCCTGTGTTCCATCTTGGCTATTGGCAGCATATATTTGCAGTCTGGTTAGTAATCAGTACACACTACCAGATTGCGTCCAAGGGTAAGATGATAAGATGTTTGATTGACTGCGACTGAGGTCAAATTTGGCAAGAGATCTTGTAGCGTGTTTCCAGCTTTAGTCAGCTACAGTGAACCAGCATGTACCCTGAAACTGCTGAAGATAAATGGAACTCAACCATCATCCATTTTATTATAAACAATGTGATTCTCTTACTGTGACCTGTCACAGTTATATTAACCTCAGTGAATTCTCACCACCGTGTGCATCACCTCCTCAGATGTGTCAGACGTTACGAGAACCACCTCAACCGCTGCCATCCATGCTCCTCAGCCATCTCGCCATGTGGCCGGTACATTGCGTCAGGCTCTGAGGACAACTGTGTAAGTTGTGGTACTCTGGGTTTTTACATGTGATGTGATGGTTATCTCAGCCAATACGATGCTGTGTGCCATCACCATTAACAACCTGATGTTTCCTTTTAAAATTGTATTAATATTCACAGTTGTTCAAGTGATGGCTAGTGCATGTTGCATTTTTTTTGGGTCTTAAAAACTGAATGTGCATGACCGCATGTCACTGTGTATCAGTGTCTTGCCAGTTTATGTCTCCGATAAGAAAGCGACAACACAGATATCAAGCAAAGGATCATGGGTACACATGGTGCAATGGTAGCTCTCACTTGTTTTTATCTGCTCCACTGCAGTTAAAACAAAACTACAGGTTTTGCCTGGAATACCTATAATTTCAAATATCACACGGGACAGATTTATCAAATAATTAAATATTATCCTTTTAAGTATTGTTCTTGCATTTCTCCAGAGGCATAACCAGCACAAATGATTTCATCTACATGATTCATACATTCCTAATAATGTTTATATCTTATTTCAATTTGTACATGTGAAATACATGAGGCATCACCAGTATCTTTAACACTTTTACCTCTATTTAAGGTGAGGACTGTGTGTGGTTGACGCAGAGATTTTTTTTTACTTGGATTCAAGCCTTTTTCCATGAAAGTCAAACTCAACATTGATGTTGAAGCAGAACTGTTTAATTTATTTTCCAGACTGTGCTTTATACTTGCGTGTGAGATGTTTTCAGAAGACGACCTCCCTTTTCCTAATCCTTCTCTCATTTCTTCTAGTGTGTGTGTGTGCTTGTTGAAAGTAGTGGAATAATACATGCATGCCACTGGTTGTTATTAATTACAGGGACTCGGCGCAGCATCGACATTTGAGAGCATCTCTGATGAGATCCGACATTTCCAACTTTTTGTGGAAATAGGGAGAGCATTCTCTGTAGTGAGCTACACCGTATTTATCTGTTGCTGCCATGAGACTTCGATAAGCCAGATACATTTATACTTGTCTTAATATATCAAAAAACTTCAAACAGTCTTGGAAAAAACATTCCCTACATCTTATTACACATTTTCCAAAAAGGCATAAGGCCCAAACCACTAGTAGGAGAACATCATTTTTATGTGGAGTTTAACCTGTTTGCTTTAACTTCCTCTCTTTTTAGCTGATATAAAATCAATTACAGTAACGATCAATAACAGGAGTCTATTTAAAAAAGGGTTAATTTAGTTAATCAGCCTCAATTGCTAATTGATTTTAAAATACTTATTGTGTTTTATGTTTTAATGGGTGTGCAATAAGATTTTAAATCATTTGAATCTTTTTTTTTTGGTAAATAAGAGTAAAGAGTTCATTTTTATTTGGTACAAGCCTCTGATAAGACAGATATATAACACAACTTTACACAAATAAATGCACACAACTGACCTCTAGTCATTTGGCATGGGTTCTTTTTTTATGTCTGATTACTGATATCAACACAAGCCAAGTCTCACTGTCTCGCCAATTTCTGAACATAACAGTCTGGTGATGATCAAGAAGTCATCAGTATTGCAAAAAATTCATAGTAAACTGCCGATTACAGAGTCCAGTCAAAAGATGACTTCATTCACCCCCAATCAACCAATGACAGTATGGACATTAGCTACACACACCATGACTTTGCTGGAGCTCCAAGTCATATCAATTGCAAAACCGCAGCAAGATGTGCACAAGGTCTCTCTTGAATCTTTTCCCATCCCTACATCTGATTGTATCTTTCCACTGTATGCAGTTATACAAACTCATTAATAAGTGTCTCTTATTCAGTCTAACAAGTGCAGTGGAAATCGCAAGATTGTTTAATTTAACTAATAACATATGGGGTTACTGTGTCCTACACCAGTATGTCACTGCATAGTTCAGTTCAGCCCTCCTGCTGTTGTTCATGCGGTCAATCTCCTTCATTTCAGGCCTATGTGTATGACGTCCGTAGCAGCAGCTACCTCCACAAACTTCAAAAACACTCAGATACGGTTCTCAGTGTGACGTTTAACCCTGCCACACCACAGGTAAGAACATTATTTTACCTTCTGTTTTTGTGGTTGTGTAATTTTCCTTTTCAGTAAATGAACAATCATTCATAATTCTCAACAAGGCGCTGTTAGTGTGTTTACGCTCTGCTTTATCTCTGATTATGGATACACATCAATACTAGGCCTATGTCATGGAGCACAGTGTCCTTGAACAATATGGATAATTTTCTCTGCATCTTCAATGCACAATAGAGCCAGCAACAATCAGTGGATTCGGGTCAAATGCCGAACCCTGTGTTTTAGCTCAAGCATCTCAAAGGTATGAAGGAGGAGATGTTTAGAAGCAAAGAGGTCACAGTGAAAAGCAGTGTCAGTCAGAGGTCAACGTCATCCTCAGTCTATTGTTTCATTATTTTAAGACTTTTTTTGGACTTTTAAATTACTTGAATTTCATTTCATATTCATAATGAATAATTAATTAGTTGTTTGGTTATAAAATGTTATAAAATGTTAATCTATATTTACTGAACCTGGAAATAATGATTTTCATAAATGCCTTGTCTCCATTATCCAAAAATTATAGTTTTAATGATTTCTTTGTTCTAGAGCAGGAGTCTCAAACTCAAATGAACTGAGGGCCACTCAGTGTCTTGTCTGGAAATAATGGTTTTCATTACAATATTGCATAGAATGTCAAAATAAAAGTGCCTGTTTTATTTTGAAATGAATGTTCACAATAAAAATAAATGTGTGATGTAAAAAGAGTGTGTCAAGCTTTCACTAGCTGTGAGCAGAGCCTCAACTGCAGACAGAAAAACTTAAAAATCCCCAAAAATATTTAACCCTTTAACACAGAGCGTATTGCAGACGACACGTTTGCAACAGCGCACTTTGCATTACCGTAATTATACGACTATAGTTTCCTATAGTTTGTGCTATAGGAAAAGTTCCAGTTTCTGAAAGCTGAGAAGTTGCACGTAAAAGCCAACATGTGGTTATTACGGTAAATTCACTCACGCTGTTTCAGGAAGCCGGCGAATCAGAGTCTTAGTCACCAGAGAGGAGAGAGTTGGAAAAACGCCTGTACATAGTTTCCAGTTTTTGGCCTGTTTTTGGACATTGAGACAAAGAAAGACAAATGTTATTTTAAACATGTTTTAAACTGTTCAAATTTAACATGCAAAAGCTGGTGTTCATGTACAACTGCAGTGTTTTGTTTTTGTGACATTTTGAGGCTTAGATGTTAAAGGTAAACAACAAAATCAAAGGGAGCAGGCAGGGACAAAAAGTACAGGTGATCCTGGGAAAAAAATGAAAAGCAAAAGCATAAGTTACCATGGCTGAGAGGGCAAGCATGAAGGCTGAATATTTCTGGTAGGAAGACAACATAGTCTGGCTAATACTGGTGAGCTGGTCCAGGCTTTCAAACAGGAGTGAGTGAGTGGTGGCAATCAGAGTAATCTGCAGCAGGTGAGTTGGAGGGAAACCAGGTAAAGGGGTTTCTCTGGCCAGCCTGCAGGGGAAAAGACAAGCAGACACACCCACAAACACATCCACTCATGCAGATAACAGACAGACAGACATATAACAGGAGGGGAAATGGAAACAGGAGACCCTAATAGTATGTAAAGAAAAAACCCCAGAAATAAGTCATTATAGTTTGATATTAAGTGGAGGGCTGCATGAAATTGATTGGGGGGCCGCAAGTAGTTTTAGTTATTTAAAAAACACTGAAAACTGATTATTTGATGATCAAAATAGTTGATGATTACTTTAATAATGGATTAATAATTGAGTAATCAATTAATGGTAAGCGCCCTACTATGCTATCATGTCAATTTCACAAAAATTGCAGTCAAGCAGTAAAACTGGTCTCTACTTGCTCTTTGCAAAGGCAAAACACAGACAAAGACATGTCCAACTGACCTCAGAGGTTGCTTTCTACATTTTCCACAACCTCCCTCTAACGTTACACACCTGTAGAACTTTGTTGTGTTACAGACACCATCATATTTTGTTGTTCAATGTGATTGTTAGTCACCATCTCCATGCACATGACCAAAACATATTTATCCCTTTTGCTCTGTTTCAACCACATGATCACCTCCTTTTCTTGTGCTACTGTTGTCATCTCAGTAAAAATGAATTCAGAATCTCTTCTATCTCCGTTGTGTCAACACCTTCCTTAAATGGATCCATAATCAAAAGGAAGATAAGTAGCACAAATATGGATGTATCTGCAAATCCAAATAAACAAGCTGACAGTACCGTGGCTGAAAGAAAGCGTGCGGTTACACAAAGATGACTGGAAACTTTTGCCGGAGCATAAATTCAAAATGTCAGAGCGACGGAGTATAAATCAGGCTTAAGATATCCATAGAATTTCACCGTAGGCTGTAGGTCATCTCCCCAGACAAAACGTAATAAATCTTAGCACAGGATTTTTTGTATTGTTGTCACAGGAAATTAAACTTTTCACTGCTACTTCATTCAAGGGCATTTCAGTTCAACAATTCCCTTGGAGGTGTTGACTTTTCCACTTCTTGCTTCTTCTTTTTTTTAAAGAAAGAAAATATTATATCACAACCTCATGTCATTCTTGTTTTGATTTGAGGCACATATTTGAATACACTCTGAATGTCCATCAACCATGACCCATTTACAAAGATCTGCAGAGTTTTAAGACGCACTTCATCAGTGAGAGTACGCTCTCATCCCAGCCATAGCCCTGGACATTCTGCTTTGTTTGATAGGACACCTGGCTGTAGCATAAACCCCAACAAAATCCAGAATTCTTGGCACTTGTAGACTTAAATGCAATTTCGATTTTTATAACCATCTGTGTCATCCATTGCCATGGGAGCACCTTGAAAAATGTGGTCACAAATGTCATCACAAAATGTTCAAACATGTGCCTTTCCTCAGACGTGTGTCATCTTTCATGAGGTCGCCTTTATTGATTTGCGCCCTCAGATTTCTGTCAGTGGCAAATCTCATGCTACAGATACCTGCTAAGAGTGAAGTCATAAAATTCACAAAGGTGTGAAAGAAACAGAAAGGCTCCGCTGGGTCTGCAGCTAAATAAAGAGCCATGACGAATCTTCCCACATTGGAAAATTGCAATGTCCTTTTAGTTGCCCTCCTGTGTCCTGTGTTAGTACTCTTAGTATAAGTTTTAATGTTTACTGTGGCGGTTATTTGTAGCATTCATGTGTTCATGAGAGCACAGTGATTGGTGTTCATGAAAAGGATACCTTTTTGTTTGCTAACACAGAAGATTTTCACTATTTAGTGTTTCTCCAGACCGTGTTTAAGAGAGGAAAACATCAAACTGAGGTAACATTCACTTGAATTTAAGCCCATTAGTTTCCCCAAATTAATTTCAGAGTGGGACAGATTGGTAGAAAGAGAGCGTTCACTCAGTTTTCATGAAGTCAAACCTCTTGAGATGTGAGCTCAGTCAATGTTGTGTTTCCATGCATATCACTTTTGACGCCAAATGTATGTTATAAGTTAACCCTTTCCTCATCACCCTTCCCCTCTTTGTGAAAAGTAGAAACTACACTCTCAACTTGAGTTCCTCTTACTTTGCATTCTCCCCAATGTCTTCACATGTTACTCACCAACAGAGGCAGTCAGATTGGATTAATATATAATTGCGAAGAACTACAGTCAAATGTTGCTGATATCCGTATAAAAAATCAGCTAAACATGTTAGATCCTGACACGTGTCGGATGTAAAACATTGATGCTTCTAGAGCTCCTAACCTTTTTTTAATGCAGCACTGCAGCCTGGTTAAGTGGTTGGACATGGGACACAACAGTTCAGTCTGTGTCTGCGAAAGAAGAAAAAAAAAAATCTTTGTTCAGTATGTGGGAAAATGTGAGGTTTAATAATTTTTTCCAGATGTTGAGGATTTTAGCTATGGAGAATCCAGAAAGTTACACCTTTATATTAGCAATGTCCTCGTCATTTATGAGAGCAGTCTCCCTTATTATTATGCAGAATGTACAACTTTTAGATAGAGACACATATATAAAGAGTTACGTCAAGCACTCCTCCAGTGTTTCTTTTCATGTCTGTAGACAGTTGATCTTCTGCTGATATACTGAGGGCCTGGTTCTGCTTTGTGAGAATGTTTCTAGTTAATCTTGATTTGGCTGATCTTATGTCTGACTGGAATGGATGCAATCATATTTATCTCTATTTTTCTTTTGTTTGTGGCCAAGGGAGAGATGTGAAAATAAAAAATGAGCAGAACTTCAAGGAACCCTAGGAAATGGCCCTTTGGTCTTGCAGTTAAGTCCAAGGCTCTGTGACATCAGTAGTGGTAACATTGCTGTATTTCCTGAGCCTTTGCTCTCTTCTTACCAAGACATGAAAACGATTTTAAAAAAGTGTCCCCAACCTGTGCTCACCTTGCTTTTTTAGCCAGATTTGAAGGCCAGATGTTCTCCATATTTACTGCTGTGAGAATCCTCTGATGCGAGGCACAGACAGATAATGCTCTGCATATTTTCCACTCATTTTTCTCTCATGTTTTCCACCCTTATTCTTAAAAGGCCATCACGCAGGCATCTCAGGTTCTGGGGGTCCATTCCCTCACAAGGTTCATTCCGTGAACTAAGGCCAAGGCCCAGTACATTGCTGTATTTCTTGAGCCTGTGCTCTTTTCTTATCAAGACATGAAAACGGTTTTAAAAAGTGTCCGCACCCTGTGCTCACCTTGCTATTGTAGCCAGATGTTCCCCATATTTACTGCGGTGAGAATCTTCCCCCTGATGCGAGGCACAGACAGATAATGCTCAGCATATTTTCCACTGGTTTTTCTCTCATGTTTTCCACCCTCATTCGACCATCAAGTCGGCATCTCAAGGTTCCAGGGTCCATTCCCTCAGGATTATTATTGCACAGTCGGTTCATTTTTTGTTGTGTAATTTAAATGAACTGTGTGCTGGTTAAAATTACAATGCCTTAATAATAATAAAAAAAAAGCTCTGTCCTTAGGCAAGAACCTGAACCCCCTGATGCACTCTGATAGCTGGTCAAATTTGAAGTGCATGTGTGTGTTTGCTGGAAAAAAGAAATGAAATCAATCACGCTGTTTCCTCTTTGCTTGTCCGCAGAGAGCAAAAACGCTCTCTTCTTAGTGGCCAGACAGCAAATACAGAGGTGGACTCTGCCGTCTGGTCCAGAATGTCACATTAGAGTGAGACACAGACTGAACTGAGACAGCCTGAAACGTTGATAGATGGTTAGATACCGGCCTTGATCTTACACAATAAGTCTGCTGAAACATAATGTGAAGACAGAGTCGTTTGTGCACAACTGTCTTAAATTATAATTCCTCCATCATATTATATATTCCACTGGAGCAAGTGTTTATCGTATGTGTCATTCAGAAACCCCACATTTAGGGTTTCCTTCTGCTGTTGCTGCTGATTGATTGTTTAGTTAATGCTAGTCCACTTTCATCTGCTCTACTTCCTCACTGCTTTAACGTGAGTATAGTGATTAGGTGGTTTGTTAGAGAGTCCTTTCTTTTTATTGAGGTTTTAGCCTTATTAATCACCATGACTAGAACGGACATGAACCTGGAGCGTCACAATGGATTTAGCAGCAGATGTGCTCTTGCTTGGTCCCCCCTGAACAGAAGAAAGCCTTGAAAAAGAGAGTCGTGTGTGTGTGTGAGTGTGTGTGTGTGACACCGTTGTCTTATCAAGAGTTATACTTGAATGTGATGCCATGTTTGTGTCACTGTCTTTCCCAGCTGCTGACTGGGACCCTGGATGGGAAACTGAGACTGTTTGAGTCCACTCTCTGAGATCAACTGGCCTGCCTTCAGCACAGCTGGAACTGCAATGAGCAGGAAGTGAGGAACTAAAAAGTGCATCCAATTGCAAAATGACAGGAAGCATTTTAAGTATCACAGTTTTTTTTTTCTTACATGTAGTAGACAGTATTTTCTCTGGTGACCATGATGTCATTGTCCCAGTTCTTTGCCAGAGCAATGGAGGACAATGTTGAAAATAGGTTGACACGCAGCTGAAATGCACTGAGGATGTTTAGATATTCACATTTACATTTGGAATGAAGGCAAAATTATTAAAGGTCTTAAGTCTTGTGCACTTTTTTTTTAAGAGATTCAACATATATTGATTCCCACAAAAATCTGTGTAACACAGCAAAAAGAGAAAAAACATTCTTCAATTGTCTAAAAGCCTTTGAACGGTTTCCTGTTGTATGAGCTAAGATAAACCATCTGATTCCTTGGGTTATGTAACATGCACACATAAGAGATCTTGGCAAGAAAGTACAAGTGTATGAAACAAAATGTCAAATGTTGTCATTAATTCATTCTGTGTTGTTGTAAAAGCGCTGAACATTTTATTTAAAGCTGCAGTACGCAACCTTTTTGTTGATGTCGTTGCCTCTGTTTAGTCTTCATGAACAGAAATGATGTAACATTATTTGTATGTACTGTTACACCTGACTGAGGGTGTGTTTGTGTGAATACAGCAGCAGCACAGAGGTGGGCGGAGATACGATGCGTTTATCCCCTGAAACTGTTTTTTGTTTTTTTCCAGCAGCAGAATTCCCTTCTGAAACATTTCATTGGCACTTCTTTGTGTTTTCGGTCGTACGCCAACATGTTTGCGGCTGTCACACTGTTGCTTTTGCCTCCATTTGTCTTGACATAACAAATCACTTCACACAAGATGTTAACACCACTAAGCCGAGAAACAAAGACAGAGTTGTGTGGAGCTGATAGTCTCAGTCAGCTTTGTGTGAAGTGTTACATTCCCTCAACAGTTTTTAATTAAAAGTTTTATATTTATATTCTCTTTTATTCTGTATTTCTGACAATAGCCTTAAAATGGAGGAGATGTTGACGGGGCCATAGAGTAATAAATGAATCTTTACAAATCATGACGTGTTCTGTGAATGTGCCAGCCGTCATAGACATTCAGTGTTCTTTTCATTTTTGGATGTTCCCTGCACCTTTCTGAAAGACAAATCCACATGCAGCAGCAAACACATGGTGAGATTCTGTGTTTTTCTGTATCACATTCACTCAAATGGGCTTCAGAGATGAGTTCTGCATTTACACAGAACTGTCAGAAACTGGTCACCGACCAGATGGAAGAACTGGCAGAATATCTGAGCTTGACAGATAAAACCTTTGTGTTACTTTCAGCACGGGTTAAGTTTCTCTTTCTCTGTATAATATTGTAAGGCCTTGTCCTTGAAGTGCCTGAAGAAAATGTATGTGGAATGTTTACCTCACCAATCATAAATATGATAAGCACTGACTTGTGACTTGTTTACAGAAAGGTATAAGTGAATGCCCTGCCTTTTTCTATTTTTTACAGATTTGAGATAGTTTTACTATTACAACAAATGTCTTGGTAACTGCTTGATTAAAATGTTTTACTTCTAATTATAACATTATTTAGTTTGTAAGCTCAGAGCAGAGAAAACCATAGTTACAAGCTGGCCCTTTTTCCTCATCAATCAAGCAAATCAGCCTCCGCAACATGTACAGCACAGAACATCCTGATATGTTGGCGTTTTGTGAAGCTTATAATTCATACCAAGTTCTACCGAGACAGACACTCGCTGTCTGTCGACTTTCTGGAAAATGAAATCCACGTTGCATTCTTAATCATCATTTTGATTCCTGCTTTGAACTATTGATTTGTTGCTGCTCCTCTGCGGCACTGAGACAGCAACAATAACTTAGATTATGTAATACACATGACATACCAAGCTGCTCCTCAACCGGATTTACAATCCCCCTGAAAATGTTTCAATGAGACATTAATATGTTGAAAACACAGCAAAAACCCCATACAGTTATCAGTAAAACACCACAAAAGTTCCTTGAATTTAATGGGCAGTTCACCACTGACCTTTGTACCATTTTAGTGTATTTACTGGGAATTTTTATATACTGGAGTTTTGCTCAGTGGTTATAGGACTGCAGGACATCTGGCAGTAGAAATAAATCTTTACGTGAAGATTAGCCAAATAAAAATAGCATTTCCTGGAAGTTTTATGTTGAGGAAAGCATAATAACTCACATGTGATGGCCCAGCATGACCCATGCTGTACTTCTCACAGCAGGTTCTGACTTCTCACCCTGAAAGTGGCCTAAAACCTTGGATGCCTGCAGAGATGGAATGTGCTGGATTATATGACTTTTGATATGACATGAATGTTATCATCACAGTTCAAGACAAAGTTTTAGTTGAGACTGCTGTGAACATGGAGGACTGTGATGTCGGGGTGATTACACAGTCCAGTGGTTTTGGATGGCAGTCGATCAAGAGTGTTGTGGTTGCTAATGGAACAACTCCCTGAGCCTCTTTAAGTTTTAAATGGCTATTATCGCAGCCTGGGGGCAGGAGCCAGACAGCTTGGCTATTGTCCATTAAGGTCACTGAGCAGTAGGTCATGGTGAAAGAAGACTTGACAATGGAAGAGCTGTCAACATGTCCAGTCTCAGACATTTTTAAACACTAGTACAACAAATAACATACACAAGGCACACTTTTGACATTAATGTCTATTTTACTGCCATTTCTGTGACACCTAATATTATCTTGGATAGGTAAACCCGCAATTTCCAATCTGTTTGATAAATGAATCACACCTTGATTTTATGAATGCAATAACTCAACCAAAAATATCTCCTGTGACCTACCAGTGGGTCCTGATCCAGGCATTAGGAATGACTTGTTCAATGTATTTACGTGGCTGCCTTTTCATGTCTTTGGGCTCCACATGCACTCTTGGAAGACATTTATTTGTCTTTAGGAGAGAAACTGCAAGGATCACCCATCAGCAGAAGATTCGATCTGCTCCACTTTAGTCATTGTGATGAGTCACAGAGCTAAGCTCTTACAACTCCCTTTTTCCCATCTGTTTGCTGGTAAAAGATGATTCTCCTGCATCAAACAACTTCAGTCCATGGGAAAAAATGTTGGGACTATTGTTTGACCAAATGTGGTTTTTATCACTGCTTGACAAATCAATATTTTGCAGGTTTCCCATTGTTATTACACATTAAAAAAGGGACATTTTATCCACGTACAATATTCAGCATTGAGCCTGACAATATGTTGCGTTGTTATTGTTTTTCATCTTGAAGGATGTGATGACTTGTAGTGTGTTCGCTTTTATAAACTAATGTCCGGAACGTTCAAACATTGTCAAATGATTTCACACAACGCTTGATTAAGCCCACATGACTCTGTTGCTGTTTTTTTTTGTTTTGTCTGTGTCTGTGGTGACACAGAGCGATGTGTTTTACATCACGACTGACGGAGGGAAGGCAGACGCATAACAGCTACGCTAGTAAAGTGAGACGGCAGCGGATTTTAGGTTAAGGAATTAACCCCAGAGATTCCACGAAGAGAATATTTGGAACATGGAATCATCCTTTCAGAGAGCTTTGCAGGTTCACCTAAGGTGAGAAGTGAAGTCTGGGGGTGGTAGCAACACTAGCAAGTGACACACTGGAGCTTTAAAGTGGAATTAAATATAGTCCATTGTTTCAAAAAGTGTGAAATAGTGTCAGTGACTCGTCACATCTGCTTTAAAATAGCATGAAAAACGGAGTAATTTGTGAACAACTGTACTATTATATACTGTTTATTATATGCAGCTGTTTATTCAGGGGGAAATTTGCTGTAACTGATGATTGATAGTTAAGCATCAGCCTCATCTGCTTTACTGGGTGATGAAAGTCGAACTTTTAGCTGCTTTAGAATAAATATAGTGAACGGGATGTTGAGCATGTGTTTATTGGTGCGTGCTCTCCGTGTGTGTTGTGCACATGTGTACGATTTTGTGAGCTTATTGATGTGTGGGTGTTATTAATCTGTTGCTTCATGACTAACACTGGCAGGAACCTGGAGCATCACTTTTGGTCAAACAGTTATATAACAGTTCTCTGTGCAGGCAGTATCTTGTTTTTGTGATGGATGGTAGGTATGGAAAATCAAGAATTTCAGTGGGGGGAAAATGATTGAAGAAAATAAAATATGGCTTTCTCAACTTGATGGCGCTGATTTTCTTCAAGGCATGTGTGCAGTGCAAGGTTATAATAGTTTTGGATTTGTAATTAGTTTTAGACTTTTTGTTTTTAAAAAACAATAGTTTTTAGAGTGGGTTTGGTAGTTTTTATTTTTGTAAACACTTAGTTTTAGTGTAATATGGAGTATGCAAGATGCAAAAAGGTCACAATAAGCATTGTGCATCATAAAAACAACAACAAAAGATACAATTTTTAAAAATGTATGAGGACAGATGGAACAACCATCTCTGAATCAAATATAACAAGAAAATAACCTGCTAACCTGCATAGCCTTATGTTCCACATTGTAAACAAAAACAAATTGAAAATATGTTATTATGAATGAAAATACAACCTTTCAAAATCGGCTTATGTATGAAATAAATTTACAAAGAGGAAAACTAAGCACATTTTTGGTACAATTTAAATTCTAGTTTTTACTTTTATTTCAGTTCTATTTTCAGTTAGTTTTCATTAACTATAATAACCGTGGTGCAGTGATGCAACTTGGTCAGAGGACAGTGAGAGAGAAAAGAGAGAGATAGTGGTGTGTGACATAATTCCAGGCGTAATGTCATGTTTGTGTCTCTGTCGTTCCAGGCTGCTGACTGCGATCCTGGATGGGAAGCTGAGACTGTTTTAGTTCAACAGTTGGGGCCAGACACTAGCACTGCTGTCCTCAGTACACCCAACACGGCTGGGTAATCACTGCAAAGACCATGCAGGCAGGTTTTGTTAAAACAGTTCCAACCCTGTGGCTAGGATTTCACTGTGAAAGGAAAACACAAGACTTTTGTTTGTTGGTGTTCAATGACGATCAAACACAAAAGCACTCTTGCAATTTCTACTACAAAAGGAGTCACATATTTCAGCACACCCCAGTCTGCATCAGCAGACCACGTTTTTGACTAAGATCCAAAGGGACATCTGTGGTTTGATTGTGTGTCTTTCTGGGTTTATTAATGTAATGAAGCTTTTACTCAGTAGCAGATAATTACAAGCAAATATTGTGGAAAAACCATTTGTTCGGGGGTTCACGCGCATGCTAAAAGTTCAAGAAGCAGATTTAGTGGAATAGCTGTTCATCGACATCACTCTGTGTTCATGCTCCTTAGCAGATCAGAACACAAAGCAATGACATCAACTGGGTGCAACCTTGTTGGCTCCCAGACACACAGACACTACTACTGGTGATACGGACACACCCGTCCTCACTGTTTGCACACTCCGCAGCAACTCTTCTCTACACTAGAAGAGAAGGGAGTAAGAATACTGGATTTCAGTGGAATAAAAGATTTAATAAAAGATATATCGCTGGTATTGTGTGTGCAATAACTAAATAATAATGCTTATGTGCGTGTAATGTGTAGTTCACAGTTATTTCTGATGGACCTTTTTTTATTGTATTCAATTGCTTATCAATAAAGAAAATCATGTTTGGTATCTATTACCGTGACTGGGCCAAACTCTCACCGTTGCCTCCAAGAGTTTCTGATAATTAGATTTTTGGATGACCCGCTCAGCTTTTTTTTTTCTTCTTAAATTAATTGTTATGTCTCCGTCACTGTTGGAGCGCAACTCTATTTTTTTCCGTCAGTAATAATCTAATGAGGACATGCATCTCAAAGGGTTTATCATATCCTGACGGTTTCTCTTTTATTTTGACACTCAAAATGTTTTATGTGTGCTGGTGGTTCTTTATCAAGCATTAAAGTACAATTGTCAACATTTCCCTCGCGTATTTTCACTGACGCTTTCGTTTCTTTAAACAGAATCATAATTTTCACTTGTTTGTTGACCAGTAAAACTGTGTTTATCTTATAACTAAGCAGCGATTGAATTATCACAGCTGACATTTTATGACCTACATTCGAGTCTTCCGAGAGGCTAAAAGGAAAACTCTGCCTATGTGAATAAAATGTCTAATAAAAGTGTCTCTCAGTCCCTGTCCTCAAGGAAAGTAACTGACGCTCTCTTCGTTGACACAAAGTCTGACGCTGGCGATAGGGGATAGGCTCCCATGTCTGAACTCGCTCCGACGGAGGTGCATTTTCTGAGGACTGCTCATCTTCTACCTTCTCCCCTGTCCAATATCCAATTTTCTGTGTTTGATTTACTCATTTTGGACTGTGTGATACTAAGGCAAACTGCCCATGAACGTTGTTCTGCTCTGAGTAGCACCAGCTGCAGCTGGCTTGGATAAAATAGAGCAATGATGCGGCACATAACCTGATGTTTTACATTAAACAAAAAGCAGGGTCAAGGCTCGGGTACCTGCTCTTTTGTCCTCCACCTAATTATGTACATTATACCTATATATGCGTGTGCATGTGCCACAGAGATCAACTGGCATGGTAGAGCCTGCCCTGTCACAGGAAGCTTTAGTGTTCCTGAAGATCTTTTCTGCTGGAGCAAAACTATTTTGATTAAATTGATGTATCCATGTTTTTTTTCTTCTTCTTTTTTTCAACTCTAAGGCACTGGATTGTCAGTATCTTGAATGAATTATTCCAAAGATTGAAAAAGCTCACTTCCACAAAGCAAACTGTTGTGTTGGTGGACTCACTCGCTCACATCCCTTGGCTGTGTGAGGTAGTTTTGGGGGCACTCCCTGCATTGATCTCACCAGTAAAGAATGACGTGTTTATACTTAAAGGGATTTCAAGCATAGTCACACCCATACATCATCATAATGCACTCCGGTCCAAAGATTGATGTCTCCTAATACTTTATCATTTAATTTGTCAGAGAGAACAACTTGTCTCCAAAGAACTGGGACACTGGATCCGTGAGAGTACTGAACTAAGCAGAATGTCACTTCTTGGGAAGACACAGGTCAGAACTCCCATTCTAGACATTCATTTTTCTTTTCAGCATCATCAACAACTCAGAAAGATAGTGAGGGTAGTCAACTGGCTCCCTAGTCTCGAGCCTAAGCTCCGAGTGCAGGCCTTCACTTTCCCCTCGTGAGTACTTCATATTAAGAAAACGTAGATATAAATCAAGAGACACGTGCAGTTTAACGATCCCCCAAAGACCCCTGAGGATCTCCGCTTTTTTGTTTTCATAAACTCAGCGCAACTCAAAAGTCAAGGGAAGGATTTGTGCACATGATCTGAAACTGCTGTCATAAAGCACTGACTCCTGTGAGTCTTTAGCTTATCTGATTCCATGATTCCTCAGAGTGATGCTACTTGCTCGACGGGCAGAAACCCACCAGTAGTTGAGCTGCAGTGAGTGAAGGCTGCTGCGTCTTTGTGTGATGTGCACATAAGGTGCATGTCTGCTGTGTGCTTGCGGTGGATCTGCTGCTATTGTATGTTTTGCATATGGATTCAGGGAAAAGAGTGTGAGTGCAGTGCTTTTACTTTGAAACATGGGTACAAAAACTGACATGGTCATTAACCCTTAGTGCTCATGCGGCACATATCTGTGCCACGGGTGCAGCCTTGGTAAATTGCTGTGGGAATATTACACAAGTCCTGGAGGTGTGTGTATATAAGTCCTATCTTCAGACTTTACCAAATGTGTTCTTATGTGTTGTTGAGTCAAAGTTATGATACATTTTATAATGCATATTTGTTTTTAAAACAGGGAGTATAGCGATACTTGCACAGAAGTGACAAAATAGACCTTTATTTACTTTTTTTGCAAACTTTGAAATGTGACGCATTTCCAAATTTCACAAATTCAATCAGATATTAAAATATTTTTGCTCAGTTTGTTTATTATAGTTAATCATTTCATCAGATTGCCTATAGGTTATGCTGAAATAGAGGATGTAAGACACTATATTTTTATATACTTATAGCCTCTTTATATGTTTTAACCTAGTAATGGAAAAAGTGCAGCCTAAATGCTCTGTGTTCTAAGGGTCAATGACCATTTTCACAATCTAATTTGCCGTGAACTGTGCACAGCACATGAAAACAAATGATGTGAGAACTGACTCTCTGGAAGATTGATTGATGTGCACGTCTCATGAGGGCATGTGTGGCTGCTCTACTCTGTTAACATGGGTGCCAACATGATGCAGACATGCTGGTCTCACACACACACACACACACACACACACACACACACACACACACACACAGTGTGAAAGCAAAAGTATGTAAAAACATAGACAAGGAAGCAAAGGAGGAGAGTATTTGGACGTTGGCTCACGTCCTAAACAAATTACTAGAGAAACAGATAGCTGGAAAAATGGACTAGAAAAAGGACCACAGTTGAAGTTTAATGGGTGGTCAAAAAAGTAAAATAGTCATAAAATAGACACACGACTATTTTTTTAAAAATAGAGATAATAAAGATTATTTCTAAATAATTGGCATCACAGGATTATTAATATTATTCATTTATGTTTATGTAACTTCTCTAAAACCTTAGAGTTTACTTTATGGGTGAGTGTTGTTGCTCTGCTTTGAAATTCTCAATTGCATCTGTGGGGTTAGATTGACACGCCACCTCCTCAGGGGTCAAAACCCTGCAGCAGCCTTTTGAAGAGCAGTAACTGAAGTGTTGCCAACCATTTATTAAGAGCTACTTACTTTTTACATCAGCGGTGACCTTAACATGAGGCGCTATGAGCTTACCGCTCATTACTTAGCAGTTACGTTAAGTCTTTACACCACAAGGTAACTGCAAAGGATGCACATTAATGTTGTAGCTGTAGAATCACTAGTGAGTACCGGTGAAATATCCAGATGGAGCCGCACAGAAAGAGCCAGACAGGCAAATCAGTGTCTTTTCTGGGCTGCAGTGTGCAGACAACGACGGAAACACAGATTAGCAGGAGATGGTGTCATCCAGGGTGCAAGGCATAAACATGCAAGTTCTTAACACTTCGATAAATCAACACAAAGCCCTTGTGGAGTGAGCAGGACAAATGAGGAAAACAGAAGCGCTTCACACGAGGTGCCAGATCACTGAATTTGACTTGACATTTCTTTAAATAGTAACCCTTTCGATATCTATCTTCAGCTTTGTTTATCGCTGACTCTTGCGGGGGCGTTTTCTGGTGCCGAGTAAATTCAGGTTTTCATTTGTGGCCTTAAAAGAAGAAACACTTTTGTTAAGTTAAGACACTTAAGTCGGCACCATTAAGCCAAGGTGCAAGGGTGAGCTGAGATGATAGTTTGGCATCTAAGAATAAACCATCAAGTGTCTGGACATTTTTAACTCGCCCCACCAAACTAAACTGTGGCCTTTCACTGACACGCAGACTGCATGTCAGCATCAGCAAATTCCTTCGTTTTTATGACTGAATTTATTCCCTCAATGTTTTCTCTTTGTGATTGTTCAACCGAGCTGAAGAGATAACAGCACACACACAAGGATGAGTTCCTCTTTGGTAAAGGCCTGATTGATACACATGTATAAACTGCTGATTGGGAATATTACTCTCACATGAAACTTAATCTGTACATTTTGTCATGAAGCTTTGAAGAAAGCGATGTTATCAGAGTATCCTTGGATTTAATATGCTGGCAACAGTTGAATATCCATCAACATGAACATTATAAATGTGTTATTTGGTATTCTATACTTGAACCTAGTATTTGGGTCATGTGGTTGTCAAATAAGCATGACTATCACCTGTCTGAATATCTTAAATCTGAGGAATAAGCTCATAACATCACTGTTTCATGTTGTGCCAGACATTCATTCCCTCAGATATTATACTCCCAAGTCAGCAGCAAGGAAAATGTCCCACAATCTCCGAATACAGCGACTCGTGCGAGGACGGAGAAAAATGTTCCTCCTTTAACCACAACTACATGCTACGTGCTAATTTTCCCTGGATGCTTAAAACTGTCGGTGTGCAGACAGAAGCAGGATGCCAGCTATAAAACCTGGCCTCAATAATGAGCAGGAAATTCTCCTCTGGAACATTTGGTATTCTTTAACGTATGCGGACTGCACCTTTCTCCAATGTGTTTTCAATAACCATTTTTGTGTCAAGGTCCAACGAGCTCTCGTTTGTCTAGGGTGGTGCCGCAGCTTGGCAATGATTTGGTGCCAGTATGTCACAAAGAAGAGGTGTTTTGGAATATTAGTATGCATATTAAAATAAATTAAATATTAATTTGAAGACACGTGCCCGGTTTGTGTGCTTTGCTTTGAGGTCAGTGTGTCACATGACACATGGAAGGAACTGAAAAACATACTACTACTACAATCAAACATATAAGTGCTCAATAATACTACAACACGACGAGTGCCATTTAGATCGCTCCAGTAAATTTCCCTTGAGTAGTTGTACACAACTGTCCACCACTGTTGCCGTGAGCTCTCTGTGTCATAGACATATCTGTGACCTGACACATCAGCTTGTATCCAAAAGCCAAAACAATGCAGGATGACTTCATACAGTCACTGAAGCTTTAGCTATGCTGCAGCACCTTCTGTGCCCAGGGACCCAAGGCCAGAGCTCCTCCTCCTCCTCCTACTCCTCCTTGCTACACTGAAGAAATCTCCCACTCATTTCTTTCCTTTCTCTCTTACACAACAGTGTTCATATTGCTGTCTGTGTACATCAGTCATTTTATGGGTCCCCTGTTGTTGCTCTCTCTCTCCCTCTCGGATCTCTTAGTCGTACAAGCACATGTTGACTTTAAAAATGCGGCCAGAATTTTTCCAATTTCTTATGCTCTTATAAATTTGGACAATATATCTTTCTTGTGTGCCATAACTATACTCATCCCATCAGCATACAGAGGAAAATGGGAATCTGGAAGTCATTACCAAATGATTGCATCGCAGAGAAAAATTAAAGTTCCACCGTGAGAAAAGAGGGTGGAAGCAGAATTGTTCTCGTGGAGTCCCCCCTCTGTTACAACGTAGGTAAGTATAAGTCAATGTAAATGAAGGGTAACACGTCTCTTACTGCTATATACTTACTATCACGTGGATTTGAAACGTAGAATTCAGCCCAGACTTTGTATTTCAGACTTGACATTTGGGGAAATTTGTATTCAAATCCAATAAACATCTGGCAATCAGTCCTTGGTCGATGGACTGACTGGACCTCTGACAAACTACGTTCATGCCACATAAAACTGGCAATAAACACAAGAAAACCAGGAGACAATTATAGTGGTCTTACAGCCTGCCATCCTCCAACAGTCCTGCAGGCAACAGAGGAAGTAAACAAGATTCCCTCTGTTAATCCCTCCACTAAGAATATTGGCTAAGCACAAACAAAGATTTGGAAGGGTTACGTTTTGAGCGGTATGATCTGTTTTGTTTTTTTCCAATATCCATCTGGCATAATATCACCCAAGAAATATTCTTTTGTTTAATTTGCAAACGGTGAATCAACAGATCCCACTCACGTAAGTCACATGCAAACCTTTGAGAGAGGTCAAAGAGTGGTTATCTCATTTCGATGTTATGTGTGGTGGGAGCCAAAAATATGTGAGCCACTTTTATATAAAAATTGGAATTTGATGCTTTAAAAGCAAACATGTGGTATCCTGGAAACAAATTGCAAGGCTCTCTTCTCATGTTGGACTTTGTAAAAATGTATTTTCAGCTTATAGATGATTGGAATATCTTTGATGTTGTGATCGTAATATGACTACCATTTTGTTAAAAGTGCAGTATGACTGTTGGAGAGTGCCAGTATGTCGGTGGAGAGTGAAACTGCTGCATTTTTAGTGATTAATGATGTGTACGGATCAGCATGAATGTTTTCCACAGTTTCCTTGCTCCCCTGTTGGCTTCTCACAAAACCTACACGATCAATTCATGGAGCTGTGCTGTGTAAAAAGAGGCCTGGCGAGTGACTCGGATGTTTGTTGTAAATTAGTACCTGTACCAATCCGTTTCAGAGTGAGAAGAAACGCTCTTTACATCCTATTAGTAATAAGATCATCACATTTAAACAGGACGTTCTGGTTATCATGGAGTTATATATCGTGATTTTTAATAATGCAGAGACCAAAGTGATTGGAAATGGGCTGGAGTGCAAATAAATTGAGTGTTTTTGAATGAAAAAGCTGAAAATAATACACTATTTTCTAAGTGAAAAGCTGTTTCTGGTGAAGCTGTTTTCGTTTTCCATCGCCGTCATCACAGAGGCTTTGATGTGGCGTCATACATCAGTTGTACGCAGTGTCCTGTCTTATTGGTTTACATGAACTTACGAGGGGGGAAAAAAACAATCTTGTGTGTTTGCAGAAGTAAAATAAAATAAGGGAGAGAATTGCGTTAAAATCGTAGGAAGACACAATAACAAATGACGTCAGCAAGTGATGAAACTTCAGTGACCCATTTTGGCCGAGGAAAACTGTGAATAATGCTGAACTTTCCTGTCTCTTTCTTTCTTTGTCATGCAGAAACAATACTACTGCTGTCACGACATTTAAAACCAAAACCAGAGGTCTCAAACGTCACTTCCTAACAGAATATAATACAACACTAAATATGGTTGTTAGCTATTGTCATAAACAGTAAGCAATATTATATATGATCATTTTATGTTGTGTTTTGTGTTTCTATTACAGTGGTCCATATGTTATTTTACAGGGTTTTTTTTAATGTCAACTGTATCGTTCCATATCATAAACATTGAAATTCTGGAAAATATCATCATGAATATCATTGATTTTAAGCTAATTTCCCAACATAGTTGAACGTTTTATGATCACATGACCAGAGTAGATGCTCATTAGCCCCAGGTCATTTGAGTTTGAGAGCCCTGACCAAAACTGTTGACGTTAAGTCTCCACTATAGAAATAAACTCAGGCATTTATCTCTGAAACAAAATAGTGGATAAAAAACAAATGACACTGCCAATCCCAATACTAAATAGCAAAATGCTTAGTCTTGCCATTCAGAGAGCAAAATTAATTTGAAAGCAAAGCCTTCACATACGATCTGAATGGACAAATATGAACAAAAGACAACCCTTACTTAAAAGACAAATAAAGAGGTTTGAGTAATAGAAGAAGCTGTGTTTGGGTGAGTGTAAATAGCAGACTTGTAGAATGTTGAGTGACAATTTTCTTGTATCACAGTGTCTCTGTGAAAACATTTTATCTTCAAATATCAGGCCAAAGCATACAATACCCTACTCTCCCTGTTGCTCTCTTGGGGGTAAACCTGATCACAACAAGAGTGTGCAGAGACTCCCTCTTCCCAACTCCCAAGGAACCAGCAGCAACAAGTAAAACAAACCATTTTAACCATACAAGTGTTTCAAAGGAAGTCCACTGCAGCTGCAATGACCAGGCCTCTTATACTAGAACTTCCTGTGCAAGACCAATCAGCTCCCAGGATCCACCCACAGACACTCAACACACATGTCATTCAATCAAACTGCACACCTGCAACCCGTCTCACACTCACATGCAGACACATACAAGGAAAAAGAAACCACTGACCACCTCTGTTTCTTGTGCTCCCAAAATCCCTTCTGCCCCAACTTCATCAACTCCATCCACCACCAAAACAGAGGAAAAAGAAGCAGAGATGTGGCTACAAATAGACAAGCTGACAGTATATTATTAATGTTAACTGCCAACTGAAAGAGCCGCATGGAAGTGTGGGGTTAAACAAACATCGCTCGATTTGTTAGGTTAAGTTAAGTAGTGTGACAATTAGTGTTGAGTATTAATCAGGCACAATGATGAGTGTTAGAAGAATGATGTATGCTGGCACCACCAACATCCACCTCTGGTGTCATATAATCTAAATGGGAACAAACACATGTGGTTTGAAGCAATAACAATTCAAATTTTTGCGGCTGTCATAGAAACAAACTAACTAACACTAACGACTGCACTGAGGGAAGAGTTCAAGTGAATGAAGATGAGGATAATCTCTCCAGCTGTTTAAATACATGATGTGCATTATAGTGCAGTTGTTATTGGAAATGAGCCGTTATACCATTTTGTGGGATTATGCGAGGCCATTTTACAAGCCATTTTAGCCAGATTTGAGTCATTGGAATTACTCATCGTTTGGCATGATCTAATTATGGGGGTTATTTGAAGTAATCGTTTACCTTAAAAAAGACAACTTTTTTAAAATCATACTCACTGAGATTTGCATGTTATAAGTGCTACACTCTCCGGCTTTGCGTAGTTTAAACATCTCGGGTGCCAGATTTCCTTTTTGGATTGTGCTACTGAGTCGCACTTAAAAAACACATAAAGATCCACGGTGAAGTCACAGCTTGGAGGAGAGAGTTGGAAACTGCGACTGTTTATCAACATAACAGACGTTTATCCCCCCCACCCCCATGGCTCATCCAAATCTCAGGTGTCTTCTGCTCACCAGGTAAGCACGAGATGAAAAAAGTGAAAAAAAAAGAGAGAAAGTTTTCAACCAATACACTCCAAAAATTAGGGAAATATAACTTTGCATATTAAGTTTTGAGACAGATATTAGAGCACTACATTCCTGACATGTTGATGTCCCCTTATCTGATGTGGATGTGTTATATTTTATTCATCTTTTATCTGTAGCTGTTGTTGTCATAGGTAAAATGCAAATTTCAGAAATGAGTCACCTTGGTGATCGTAAGTGCTTTCTCACAACAATAACAGCAAGCGTTGAAAGCCTGTAGTGTACGTCCTTGTGTCTTTTTTCCTAATTTTCATATAAAGCGATGACGTTCAAATACAACTTTGTAAAAGAGCAGCCGCTTTCCTCCATATCTCACTTTTCACAATCAAGGATTGAAAAGGAACATTTCGTTAAAACCCCATTTTGAGAAACTACAACTGACAGCTGCATTACCACATTTAACGAGTCTGTGGACTATTCCCACTTTTTCCACTGCTGACAGTCTCGGTCTGACATTCACTGCAGAATGCATTTATCATCATTGTTTATTTCTCCTCTACGTCTGACTAACCGTCGACTACTGTTTCTAATTTCTATCAGGTTAGTAAATTCGTGTTGTTGAAAGGAAATGGCCCCCTTTGGTAAGAAAACTGTCCACTCTTCATCCCCTGTCTTTTCCTCTAAATGGAATGCACATTTCCAATTGACGCAAACCCGTCCCTCAGACGTATCCTATTGATACACAAAGGCCTCCCCACATCCAGCCTCAGGATCCCTCTGCATGGCTCCAATAATAAGACTTTTCTTTCCCTGACACTGCAATAAGGAAGCCTTGGCAAACACCTGACAATCTCCAGACGCAAGGCACTGCTTGCCAACAGAGTGGAAGCATCCAGAGTGTTGTTGTATTAAAGGTCAGTTTTATGTTTTTCTTTTTTTTCCCCCTCTCGCATTGCAGACATGATATGATTCTCGGAGTTCAGAGAGATTTGAGTGTTGAGTTATAACAACTCTGGTCATATACAGTCCACATCTTTACTTTATGGGGGTAAAAAAAAAAGAAGCTCTGTCTTGAAACTATTTGCGAGAGGATCTCAGCCAGGCAAACTCTACTAAAACTAAAAATACATTGAGTATATGACATGTTCTGTGTTGATTTATTATTTGTGTTGCATTTTATATTTCCATGTATTTGGATTTTACTAGTTCTTTTAACACTTGCAACTTCTTTGCTTTGAAACGTCTATTCACATTTCAATAGAACAATATATAAAATGTCCCTGAGCAGCACTGTTACACTATCAGATATCAACTAATCACTTGCATTAATCATCCAGTCTGTGTCGATGTAATCTGTGCAATAATCCTGTGCCACATCACGTTTAACATGTGTACTTTCTCTAGTGGTATGTAAATATTTTAAAGAAATGTTGTAGTTCTCTGGTTCGTAATTATATTGAACAGAATTATGAAGTGCAACTACAGTGGCAGCTGTTAAACTTGATTTTTTTTTTTATTTTTTTTTTTTTAATGCCACTTCTTTCCTCCAACATTTTTTCCCCTGAAAAAAGAAAAGAAAAAAAGTGAACCAGCTCCAAACATAACGAGGAAGATTGTGGGTCCGATACAGGGAGGGAACGATGGGCATCACAATGCGAGAGAGAGAGACAGACAGAGAGAAAGACAGAGAGAGAGAGAGAGGGAGAGAGAGAGGGAGAGAGAGGCAGGAGGGGTCACGAATCGTCCACTTTGAGTGTCAGCGCGGATCAGAAAATTACGCCATCGGAAGGCAATTATGTAATCTGTCTCTTAACGACCGACCACAAACGCTCCAAACCCCCAAAGACATTGATTGACAGGCGCTCCGCCAGCCTCTATATAAGAGCAGGGAGGCGGATTCCTATCCAGTCACTGTTGTGCCTCAAATGCTGCGGACTGTGGATGTACTGGACCAAAGTGGACTTTACGCGTTTTACGCACGGGGCTATTCTGTGTCCTCTGGCTTTGACACCACTTTTTATTCAGCCGATCATCTAATCAGACCAAGACAGGTTTGAATTTGATCGTTTTTTGCCGGATATCTGAATGAATAAAAACATAATAAGCACACGTTTGTCAGGTAAGTTACCACGCAGGACACACTATTGTCGTTACACTGCAGTTGTGGTGTGGGGAAAACAATACAGCTACTTGACTTCCATTATGAAACCTGACCCACATTTAATTCCTTCACAGTCAGAAATGGGTTTTGAGATGTTTTAAACTCGTTATTGTGACACATTTAAGTTATTTTTCTCAACCTGGATCCATATCAGATGTTGAAGATGTCTATAGAAAGATGAGTCATCTGTGTTCTTTGTGTTTCTCAAGGAGATATGATACTCAGAAGCCTCTGCTTGCTGCTCTTATCTTTGAATTCCCTCCATGCATTATCTGAAGGTAAGTGGACAACATTGAACATATGAATAAGGATGCATTCTTTGATTGATAGACAAATGTGTAAAGAAGTTGCCATAGCAGCTCCACGATTAATCAAATAAGTTCACCTGTTCTTGTCCATTTTTTTTCATTTAAGGATTAATGCACAAAAACCTGTTTCAGTCTGATTAGATGGTACTAGCTTATTTTCAGAATTTAAAACATTATTCGGATCTCAGAGTTTGTTGTTAGGATGATTCATAGTTAAGCAGATTGCTTTTTTATTTGCCTGGCTTTCAGAGTCATGGACAGACTCTTTAATTAATTGATAGCTGTAATTATGTGAGAAATTAAGGTACAAGTAGTTGTAACAATAATATTAATAGTTATTCAACTTCATATATATAGTTTATGTTCTTGTCTTAAGTTTTCTTTTAGGTTATCCTTGTCAAGATGGAACTGAAGTCCTAGCCCCTCCTCCCAAAATCTTTTCCATTTAGCTGACATTTACTACTGTTGCTTTGTCTGAAAAATAGTGATTATTTTGAGTTTTATTAATAAATTAATACCCATTTGCATTCCCCCCACTGTCTACTTTGTAGATGGCGAGCAGGAGGATGAGACGTCATTCGACTTGTTTGAAATCAGCCACATCACACGCAAAACGTTGGGGGCCAAACAGTTTCGGGGCCAGAACTCAGAAATCCCAGCATACCGCTTCATCCGCTTTGACCACCTTCCCCCAGTGAGCCCCCCCATACTCAAACAAATACTGCAACAGATGCAAAACAATGAGGGCTTTGTGTTTGTGGCCAGCATACGCCAGGACCGCGCCTCACGGGGCACACTGATTGGTTTGGAGAGCGCTGATGGCCAGAGGCAGTTTGAGATTGTGTCCAATGGACGGGCCAATACTCTTGACCTGGTGTACTGGGTGGATGGCTCACAAAATGTGGTTTCTTTCGAGGATGTGGACCTTTCCGACTCGCAGTGGAAGAACGTCACACTTCAAGTTCATGGGGAAAATGCAAACCTGTTTGTGGGCTGCAGCCTGATAGACAGCTTCATCCTGGATGAGCCTTTCTATGAGCATCTCCAGGCTAAGGGAAGCCGCATGTATGTTGCTAAGGGATCCATTCGGGAGAACCACTTCAGGGTAAGGCCAAAAAAATGACCACATTTGTTTGTGAACTGGCCCTACAATGGTTTTTCACCTCTCAGGTGTTTCAATAAATAAAACGGTGCCCCACAATAAGCAGTGTGGTTTTAACCAAAGTTTCCAGAGGTGGAGACCAACACACTCCAGCTTCAAAGAGTTTCCCTGGTTTACTTGTGGAGAAAGAACTCCATATTTCGACATTCCTTTTCCCTGTGTGTGTGAGTGTGTAAACGTGAGTGTGTGAATGTGTGTCATAAGGTCAAGAGCGAAGAATGATTAGGCTCAAGTGTTAATATGTTTGTTAGTCAAATTCCACGGTGTCTTTTCTTGTCAAACAGGGCCTTCTGCAGAATGTGCGTTTCATCTTTGACATCCCGGTGGAGGACGTCCTCCTGAGCAGAGACTGTGAGGTCACCAAGGAAGGTAAGCGTGCTTATCAGGAAGGTATTTAAACCAGTATTTACCCCGAGGTTCATACTGTTAGATCAGCTGGATCGTTTTATTATTTGTGGAATCTTCGTAATCCAAAAGATGAGTCAAAATAATTGTGTTTGAAAAGTCCCTCGATACCTTACAGATGTGATTAGGAAACTCATTCACGTGAAATCCTGCGAGGCACCATATCTGTATTTTGTAAAGTATCAGACACAGCAACTTTCCAAACCAAACAGTTTAACATACTTGATTCCCTTCATCATTTTTTTTTTTTTTTTTTTCTTAAGTGAGTCAAATCACTTGAAGATTTAATATGTGGAACAATCTCCCGCCATGACTTCATATTTACGGAAACAGCCGTGTCAATGCACTGATGCAGTGGCTTGAGGTCGAGTAATGTGCGTGGTGAACAAAAAGAGATACAGATGCTTACGTTTATTTCCTTTGGCAGTGGAATTAGAATAATTTCTTGGGAAAGAAATAGAAAAGAGAGCGCGAGTGGTTCGCTGCAGTGCAGGGAGCTTATGCTTCCAGCTACTCTCACTCTCTCACACACACAGTGAAGTCATGAATTGGCTGTTAGGGTTGCATCTCTCTCAGTACTTTGTGATCCTCAGTGGGACTCACGCAAAGAAGTACAGATATCTGAGCAATCATCTAACACCGGTCACAAGATCTGGAAACGATGTCTCTGGGTTGCTGTGACAAAGCAAATCCATGTGCAGAATGTGGGTTTTTGGATTTCTGTTGCCACAAGTAGTGTTGAATTCCAGCAGATTTGTTTTTTTTTCCCTTTAAAAAGCCGTGGAAATTTTCTGTGCACTGGCTGGTAACAGCCAAGCTTCTGCACTGGTAGCAATTTTAATGCCAATAGTCACTTATAAACCCATAAAAGCTGTCATGTTGCACATTAACGAGCAGCACTAAAGCCACTCAGGCTTTTTTGCTCCCTTCTTTAAATTCTTTCCTTTATCTGTGATGAGAAAATAGAGCGCGTCTATCAGGGAGAAAAGAATGTGTAAATGCTTTCGCAGATGAGCAAGCACGCGTTCACACATGCGGCGTGGAGCCTTCCTGAGATCTAAATGAATCCAGCAGACTGTAAAGGAAAGAAAACAGCACTGGCTGCAGTGGGACATCGCTGCACAGTTTGGGTGACTTCTTGATTTAGAACCCCCAACTCTGTTATTCATCTTCACTAATTCACACGGCACAATACAGCTGCACATGTCATATTCGGTGTGAACGAATGAACATTCATTCAGAGGCATTCATTCCATGGCGCTTTGACTTGTGTTTGTTTTCAGTGTCACACATTCATACAGGTCATACTTTTTTTCCAAGGTTCAGTTGTGTGAAAAAACAACTTTGGGGCATAATTTGAGAGCTAAATTAAATGCATGATTTCACATGGTTTATTGCAAACTCCCCAGCACAAGATCACAGATCCAAGTGGCTGGTGATATGGTCACAAAGGAGTAGTTACAGTGATAAATATTGATAAATAACAGATGATTAAAGATTGATTTTTGTGTTTTTTTTAAACTTAAAACATTAATTAAACAGAAAACCATTTCACGAATATGTGGTAAAATCATAGATTGAACAGTTTGATAAGTGAAGCCTAGGAAGTAGCAGTTAACCACTAGAGGGCGTAAAATAACTCCATTTGAGTGGGGAAATTCGTCTACTTTTCACTTGGTTTGTAATGTAATTACGCTCCCATTTAGAAAAGAATAGATGAGAAGCACTGCACACCCAATACCAGCGTGAATTGACAGCTGGTATTGTTTGATAGCTGCGTGGTTACAGGTGATGTCTGAGAACGTCTTTTTCTCAAAAAGTGACATGGCACCGACCGGACAGATCTTAAGTCTCACAGCTGCAGTCTATGGCTAAAACATTTAAAGCTCAAACAAGATTAAACCTACAGTATATGATATTGCTATGAATTGCTATTGCTGAATGATTGCCCTACTCTGTGGGGATGTCCTGCTCCAAATTAAACCATCTGTGTGGTCACTCCAGTCTGTTAAGTACATATCAGAAGTGTCCACTAATCTGAAAGTGCATGGAGATTTATGAGAATGGTATGTTTCTCTCATCAGAGTTTCGCTTTTTTGAGCCGTGCCGTGCCAACGCCGACAGTCCTCCCCCACTGTCATCTGTGCAGGAAAGATTTACAGTTCACCCATTTCTAACCCTGCTGACTCGACATCTGTTTTCAGGGGCAACAAGTACAACAGTGTAATCACTGCATTGTTGTGGCCTTTTGGCCAACTACAGGAAAACAGGAAATTGATCTGTTACTGCAACGAGTTTCAATCATCTTATCGCTCAAATATGTTTTCCATCACCACTCAGTGTTGATGTCTCTGTCTTTTTTGTTCTTTTTCCCCCCGCCTCCTCCAGATGATGCTAATCTCGTGAGTGAAAGCACAGAAATCGTGGATGTGAGCCCTTCCATCACGACGAACATCATAGGTCAGAAGACGGACGAGACGGGCATCGATATGTGCGAACGCTCCTGCGAGGAACTCAGCACCATGTTCCAGGAGCTCAAAGGCCTCCGTGTTGTCGTCAGTAACCTTATTGATGGCTTGCAAAAAGTGGTAAGTGGTGGACATGACAACCTGGCTGATTCTGCCTTGCACAGTGAAAATCAACATAATCCTGACTCGTGTTTGTTTTAGACGAGCTGCTGCCTGATTTATCACATTTCACAGGCCACTTTGTGATGAATTTGATATCACCACAGTCTGCCTTCAAGTGAGGGAAGAGAGTTGACATTTTTATAGAAAACTGACACGTTAGGAAAATAAATGACATACTCCTCAGTGCGGTAGCACGGAGGTAAGAGGTTTGAATTAGGTTACTAGGTAACCTAGATGACTTTTAAAGCAAACAGTAAGTAGCGGCAGGACTGTTTATAGAGTCGCCTGCGATGGCTGAACCCATTTGACTCCCGCTCTATCTGTGGCAGTGTGAGTCAGACAGATTTTATGACATGTTACATGTGGATATAGGAAGTGTTTCCCTGGCAGCGACAGGGTCCAGTCTAATGTCTGGTTGTGTTTAAACAGCCCATGTGTTTCCTCTGGGAGCCTCCTAGCAATAAGAGTCTGGGCATGAACCTTGGGAAAAAAAAGGCAGGGATGAGAAGGGTCCCTGAGGCTCTTCCAGACCGAGTGGTGTCTCAGATTCTGGTGCTGCTCACTGCTGCCTCCCTTTTCCAAGAGGAGGATACAACCACACACACTCATATATATATATATATATATATATATATATATATATATACACATACATATATATAAACACACACACACACACACACACACTTTGGCAGCAGTTTATCGACTGAAAGTTCCTTAGAATCCAGCCAGAAATCTCATAGTCTCCAACTGGGTTGGAGGTCACAGTGTGCGTAACTAAATAAAAGGCTACTTGTCTGTGGGATGACATCACAAGTACATTGAAGAGTGTTGTAACTAAGAACCACATTTTAAAGTTTTACAAGTATTCCTTTTCATACACAGAATGGACTTTTTTTTTTTTATTAATTCATAACTACTGTTTTTAAGTGATGTTACAGACTTCTTCACTAAAAAGAGACTAAGATTAAAGTAATAAGAGCCACTTTCTGTGAGGTTTCCTTGTCCCAGTCAGATATCAGATTATACCACATTGCTGGACCGGACTAGACCTAAAACAATAATCAAGTTTTACCAGCTGTGTCACATTCTTTATCGATTTATCTTCTCCGTTTGCTTGTTTCTGTTACTCACTCTGACGGCAGGTTCAGTTCCTATGCTCTTTATGTTTTGGTGGAACAAATACACACATACTTCCTTCACACCGTCAATCAAGCCTTCACTTGTCACTATCACTCTCTTCCCTTTGACGAGGCAATGTCAAAACAACACTGAACTGGAGAGGAACATGTGTCGGTGTGACAGCTTCACCAAAATAACATCTCACAGAGTGAGACGCACCATCAGTGATGATAGTTCACATTTGGCCTTTGATTACTAATAATGTTTTAATGGTGTTTGTTTGCATTTATTAATAGAGATTTAGGTGCAGTGTAATGTGTAATTTTTAACTTTTTGGAACTTGACTGATCACAACTTGCCTTTCAATAAGTAATCTTACTAATATATGAATAATATCTAAGTGATAAACACTACTTAAACTGGCAAAGGAAGGATAGAATGTTCCAAACCCCACATTTCATTTCAACCAGCTTCAGGTTTGTTCATGGTGCAAATATGTTTCCGACTATATGGTTTTGCCCGATTAGCAGGTGTCCATCTTCACAAGCTTAATAAAAATGCATCACACCTGTATCACTGCTTACTCTGACTGCACATCTCTCCGTTAATGTGTTTTCAGACAGAGGAGAACACAGTAATGAAGGAGGCTCTTGGGAGGATGAGGAACACTAAAGAGAAAAACATGTGCTGGCAGGATGGACGACTGTTTGATGATAAGGAGGACTGGGTTGTAGACAGCTGCACCAAATGCACTTGCCAGGTAGTGAAAAACCCGTACAGAATATAATGCACAGACTCCCCGTAGATTATCAGTGACCCTGATGCATCTCTAATCTCACTAATCACAGGAGTCCAAGATTGTGTGTCACCAAATAACGTGTCCCCCTGTGGCATGTGTCAGCCCCTCGTTCATTGACGGCGAGTGCTGCCCCGTGTGTATGAGTAAGTAGTCGTCCTGTCCGTCGTATTAAACATAATCATAAACACACTTGCAGTTTTATGCGTGCATCCCATTTTAAATTAATGTAGGATTAAGACAACATCCCACACATATTGAATTTTTAATACTCCAGTGTTATAGCAGCCAGGTTTTCTTTGTGAGTTAACCACATGTTTATTGGTGAAAATGTTAGACACTGAACAGGCTTATTTATTTACTTGTATGACTGTTGTATGTTTAACAATGAATAGATATGGGAGACTTTGAAATGCAAAAAAAAAAGTACAGTTTTAACCGTTTTGCTTTTACTTCTTCCAGCTAATTTTAGTGACGATGGCTGGTCCCCTTGGTCAGAGTGGACGGAGTGCACAGTCACGTGTGGGATCGGAACTCAGCAGAGAGGTCGGTCATGTGACGCAACCAGTAACCCCTGCACCGGACCTTCCATCCAGACCCGTAAATGCAGCCTGGGCAAATGTGACAGCCGTGGTGAGGACATTTCTTAAAACCTATAATGCCATCCACTCTGAACACACCAGTTTTGTTTTTTTTTTATCTTCTAATACACACAATTTAAAGATGATGAACTGTTGTGACCCAATATATATTATAAAGCAAACTACATTTGTATACTACTGTATATGCAGCAAACCCTCTATAAAACATCAGAGTGAAGGAGGAAATAATCTTTTGTTTTTACATTTTATTGTGTGTATTTATCACTAATGGATCGCGACTACTCATTGCAGTTTGCCTCACATTCTGCCACTAAAGCTCTAGCTGAACAACAATTTCCATGACTTCATGAAGTCATTGAACTGGGTCTTGTGTTTAATTTCTCGGTTGGGAGACTCGTGGTAGAAACAACATATTGTGTGCTTAAGTAATTAATTAGAATCCATTTGCCTGACTGAGGATGAATTCAAGCGAGGAGCTGGTTCATATGGTCAAAATTAATTCCAAATAAGTCACAGAGGGGATCTTCATGGTCCAGTGACTCACCACACAATATCAATGCGATCATAGATGTACCATACACATGGGCTGGAGTGTGTGCTAGATTGCGAAACACACAAAATGTGTCTTTGATGAATTGCGGTGTTAGCATGTGTTATTGTTTGCAGCTAAGATTACATTGCATCGGAGTGAGTGACTGAATCAGTTCAACCACTGGAGGATAGATTACCCTCAGTGACATAAAAACTGGCACCGGCATCTTGGAACATCTTTGAAAGCGAGCCATCACTGACAACATCACACAGTGTTTACTTGTACAAAACATGGACGTTTACTTTTCTAGATTATGAATGTCTGTCACTATTTGTCTGAATGGAAGTCAAGAGGACAATACATGAGGTGTTTTTCTGCACTCTCTCGCTGACATTTGTGATTTTGATGTTACCCAGTGCGCCAGGATGGAGGGTGGAGTCTGTGGTCGCCGTGGTCTTCCTGTTCTGTGACTTGTGGAGAAGGACAGATCACCCGAATAAGACACTGCAATGCTCCTGTGCCACAGCTGGGCGGCAAAGACTGTGAGGGAAGTGGAAGAGAGACTCAGCGCTGCACTGCCAATCCGTGTCCCAGTGAGTATTTCAGCTTATGAGGCAAAAAATTCAACAGCAGCGTCTCTATTACAGCAGCTAGAATCCACGTCAAATAACCAGACTTCCTCATGCCTCATGTCTCCCCCGAGGCAACACTCCTCGTGTCTTTTGGCCTCTTGTCTGTCTTTCAGGAAATGTTGACCCAAATCAGATCAGCATGTTTTCTCTTGCGCTGCTAAGTTCCAGGCGTCTGACTCCTGCTGCTTTTTTGACTTGCAGACGTGGAATCCTGACACTGTTTTATTAAGAAATACAGAGACTGAAATATCTGTGGAATTAAATGCTTGATGTCAACGTCATGCCTCTGTATCTCATCAGTTGATGGCGGCTGGGGTCCTTGGTCACCTTGGGCGACCTGCTCAGCAACATGTGGAGGTGGGATCAGAAGTCGGACACGGGAGTGCAACAGCCCTCAACCTCACTACGGTGGCAAGAATTGCATCGGGGAAACCAAAGACAGTGACAGCTGTAACACTAATCAATGTCCAATTGGTGAGCACCAATTTATTTCTCTATCACAGATAGAGAAATAAGAGATTCCAACGCCTGGATTTTAAGGATATGCTGTAAATTCTGTGTGTAGCCACATTAAGGGCCCAACTGACTAACCTAACTCACTGAAGTGTCGACATGTCGAGATAATGTGAGTTGGTGTATACGAGAACATAAATGTCCACAAAGGTCATCTGCCAGCTCCCTGGTCCAATCTCTGCATATTATCTGAGTGAACGTGTTTGAAAATGCAGCAGAAACTCCCCAAACTCTGGATAATTCACTGTGAGTGAATGGGCTTAAGTCCTGATGCCACCCACTGAGATCTTCCAGATCCTCCAGAGATTATATTCCTGATGTGAACATGTCTCCCATTGCGTTGGCCATAAATAAATGGTAAACTCCAAACAATGTCCGACCCAATTCTCTGGACATTATGCGGAGTTCCTGTTCATCTGGCTTATATCTCGGCTGGTGGGCTTTTTTCTTGAAGCATCGAGTTGAGATTAAACCCTCACAAACAGAACTTGAATCATTGAATGACATCTCTACAGATTTTCCCTGACAGATTTGTTTAAATCCATTTTCCTGGGTTTGTATCCACTCATGTCGTCCAAATCTCTTGCAGATGGATGTTTGTCTAACCCATGCTTCGGTGGAGTGGACTGCAGCAGCGCTCAAGATGGATCCTGGGAATGCGGCCCATGCCCTACTGGTTTCCGCGGAAATGGCACTCATTGTGAAGACATTAATGAGGTAAAAGTTGGTCTTTTTTTTTTTCCTTATGCACATGAAAACCCCCAAAAAGGTGTATTCATATACCTGTGTTTGCACTGCACCAATGCTTTCCTCTCCCACAGTGTGATATGGTGCCCGATGTTTGCTACAAAGTGAGTGGAGCACAGCGATGTGTTAACACTGACCCCGGTTTCCATTGCCTGCCCTGTCCACCACGCTACAAGGGCACCCAGCCTTTCGGTATGGGCGTAGAGGCTGCCAAGAAGAACAAACAGGTGAGCAGTTAACGCCCAGTCAATGTCAGACTGCTGACTGGATGGCCTTCAAACACAGGTAATGTTTGAACATGCGTGAACTGAATATGTTAAAGTAAAGGATAAAATATGGGCCTTCAGCTCCAGGCAGACTTTTTTTTGAAACGCAGTTGTGCGGATTTTTGTTTGTCAGATTTAAATTTATGAATGACGGAAGCAGCAGCTCAGGTGATTTATAAGCCTCAGTCCTGCAGTGAGTGTTTTCACAGTCCTGGAGGGGAGGCCCTGGCCACATATTGTATGAATGTGATGCAGTATCGGCAAGCAGAGGGAGACTCGGGCAACCCTTAACAATAAACACATGTTGGACATCTTAGATACTTTCACTCTAAGATCAGAAATGGACTGAAACAGCTGTATTTTCACTCTTCTGTATGTGAATGTTTTTTTTTTCTTCATTTGTGCTCAACTCACTCGATCTGTAGAACAACTTAGTATTTTCACTTCAAACTCTGTCCAAAATGTATCCGTATCACTGGTTATATGTCATTTCATACACAGTATGTCACATCACTGAAGTGGAATACGCTTCTTCTTTTCCTCCCATGTGATCACTGAATTCACATAATCGCTGGAAAACTGAAATACTTGCAGTGCCACCCCCATAACATCCTTCTTGGAGGACTCTGTCACTCTTTGGCTTCTAGAGCTGCTTAACTTTAATGTGATATCCCAGGTTCACTAATTGATTTTAGTGAGGGAAAAAGGAATTGGCTCATCGCTGGCGTTGACCATCACAGTTTTGATCAAAAGCCTGCTCATGCTGCTGCTTTATGAGCTCATGGAGTGGCATCCAACTGGAGTTATCCATCATCCTGTGGTAATGATTGGCAGCTGTGGATACCTTGTGCTGCAGTAAAGGGCAACAGTGGGTCGTAGTGGGATACATATGGGATTTCATAAAGTCGCTGCTGCCTAGAAGAAGGCAGAAGCCATTTTTTGCCATTTTCAGTGGCAATAATACAATGGAAACCAAGACTAATCACAAGAACATGGTCAGGCGTATATTTTCCTTTTCATACTGATTTTTATCCACTGCCCTGTGATCAAGTCACATAAATACAAAATCCACCCTCCCCTTTTTTTCCCCCCTTTAGGTGTGTGAGCCAGAGAACCCATGCAAGGAGAAGACCCACAACTGTCACAAATACGCTGAATGCATCTACATCAGCCACTTCAACGACCCCATGTACAAGTGCGAATGTCGGACTGGTTACGCTGGAGATGGCTTCATTTGTGGAGAAGACTCAGACTTGGATGGCTGGCCCAATCACAACCTTGTGTGTGGAGCCAATGCCACTTATCACTGCAAGAAGGTATTTCATTTAAACCTCATTCCGTCATATGGTTTGCTGGTTTGTACTGTATCTGAAATCTTCTTAATACAACGCTGCTGTTTCAGGACAACTGCCCAAACCTTCCCAACTCTGGACAAGAAGACTTTGACAGGGATGGTCAAGGAGATGCCTGTGACAAGGATGATGACAACGATGGAATTCTAGATGAGAGGGTACGAGAGTCTGTTACATATGGCGTTACATTCATTTAAATTCATTTTAATCAAAGTATTCTCTAATAACTGCTTGCTTTCCACTACAGGATAACTGCGCCCTTCTTTACAACCCCAGGCAGTTTGACTTTGACAAGGACGAAGTTGGTGACAGATGTGACAACTGTCCCTATGAACACAACCCTGCTCAAATAGACACTGACCACAATGGAGAAGGGGATGAATGTGCAGTGGACATTGACGGAGATGGTAAAACAGATACAGGCCTAAAGAGATACAATCCTGTGTGTGGGCCTATGGCAGTTTTCATATCTTTACATCTTTAAATGTTTCCCCCCCAGAAATTTTGAACGAGAATGACAACTGCCCCTATGTGTACAACACCGAACAGAAGGACACTGATATGGATGGGGTTGGTGACCAGTGTGACAACTGTCCAATGTTGCACAACCCTGACCAGGTACTGTGCCACGCACACATGACAGCCTCCACTTCAAGAGCAAGTACAGGAGTCACTAACTCATTCAACATCTACATTTATCCTAAAAGGTGGACGTGGACAATGACCTGGTTGGAGATCAGTGCGATAACAACCAGGACATTGATGAAGACGGTCATCAGAACAACTTGGACAACTGTCCCTACGTTGCCAATGCCAATCAGGCCGACCATGACAAGGACGGGAAAGGAGATGCTTGTGACTATGATGATGATAACGATGGTATACCTGACGACAAGGACAACTGCAGACTGACACCCAACGCAGACCAGCTCGACACTGATGGTGAGAAGGAAATGTTCTGTGTCTTTACAACATTTTGCTTTAGAATCACATCTGAATTCTGCTGTTGATGTTGGTTTTGAAAATGATTTGTGTTCACATTTGCATTGAAATGTTGACATTTGAATCAAATATTAAAAGTATACACTAGTGTTACTGAAAAATGTGTAATAACATATTAGAAGTTCTGGAAAGATTTAGAGAACATGACACCGTCTTCTCAGTGGGCATGGGAGCTTTTTTGAATGCATCATGGGCGTTACCTGTATGGTTTCTTTAAATGGCCAGGTTTTTTCTTCAAGATTATAATCATTTTGTTCGGAATTAGCTTCAATGCAGCAGGATTTAAATATGGCAATTGTGGAAAGAGCCAGCAACTGCATTGGCATGGGTGATGTCATGATGTATGACTTAACGGAAAGCGTCCAGGAGGTCACACACCAAGCCGTGAAGTTTTTGTTTCCTTTAGGCTTTCACTTGTGATTAATCTACAGTGTCATATTGAAGCAGGATTACCTGTTGAGTTTGTACAGCTGTATGTGAGTGAAAACTCTTACCACAGCTCGTCAGACAGTCTTAATTTGTTAAAATGTTTTGCTCTTTTATGCAATAAGATAGAAAACAGCAAGCCACCTCTGCACAGTGGCATCCTTTCCCCTGTGCACCCCAGAAGCCTGAAGTCTGGCTCTAATAAACTTCAGGCTTCAGAGAGTAACAAGTATCAGTGGAAGTTGTCACAGCAGGAAAGATGCCTTAGGAGACAAAGATATTAAATCCAGTTTTCTGGGAGGAACTGGTATTTTTTTCCATTCTTTTGTAATATTATATTAGTGGAGTTCCTCTGCACGCACTGCATTGGGAGTACTTTGACACCATGTGAGCCGCAAAGAGAGTTTTCCAGCCTGTGGAAACAATCTAGTTCATATCATGCATGTCTAATTTAAATCAGGTCAGACCTTTGATGTTTTTTTTGTTTTTTTACAGGCGATGGAAGAGGGGATGCCTGCAAAGATGATTTTGACAATGACAATGTCCCAGATATTTTTGACGTGTGTCCAGAGAACAATGCTATTACGGCAACAGATTTCAGAAAGTTCCAGATGGTCCATTTGGATCCTAAAGGAACCACTCAAATTGATCCCAACTGGGTGGTCAGACATCAAGGCAAAGAGCTGGTCCAGACTGCTAACTCTGACCCAGGCATTGCAGTCGGTGAGCAGTACACGCCTCTTCACCAGCAACATATTCCTCATTTATTTGCTACTCTTGAAATGACTTCACATTTTGGTGTTGTTTTCATGTGATGGCAGGTTTTGATGAGTTCAGCTCAGTGGACTTCAGTGGGACGATGTACGTGAACACAGATAGAGATGACGACTATGCAGGCTTTGTGTTTGGCTACCAGTCGAGTGGGCGCTTTTATGTGGTCATGTGGAAGCAGATCACACAGACGTACTGGGAGGACAAGCCTTCCAAGGCCTTTGGCATCTCTGGAGTTTCACTCAAAGTTGTCAACTCAGTCACTGGCACTGGAGAAAACCTCAGGAATGCTTTGTGGCACACGGGAGACACACAAGGACAGGTGCGCTACAGTCTGAGGCTCAATCCCATTTCAACACTTAGTGAATAAGTGTTGGGACAAGTATCGTGAAACAGAGTGTCCCCATTTTTATTGAGATAGAGGGGTAGGGTTAAGTGTAAGACCAACTAGCCTTTCAATAGAGATTATTTTTTCGGATTGCAGTACCTTGCAGTTATTCTACTTAAATATAAACTCATTAAGTGATGATGCATTACATTATTGCAGGGGTGTCCAAATTTATGAGGGTATATTATAACAACTTCCACTTGCAGTGGTGAAGGGTTAGGGGTAAAGTTTGGGCCGAACTACTATTTCATCTGATTTAAGGTTATAGCAGTGTTTATGTTAAGTATTTTTTTTATTTCTTTACATAGGTTCGCACTCTGTGGCATGACCCTAAAAACATGGGCTGGAAGGATTACACAGCGTACAGATGGCATCTCATCCACAGACCAAAGACTGGTTTTATAAGGTGAGAACATCATGCGTGTGTCCTGTACGATGTTCTTCTGCCTCATGACTCTTCAGTGACTCATAGAAAATATTGTGAAGTCACCATGCTAGCTGTCAACCAGTGACATAGCAACATTATATTGATGAACATGTTATGTGACCATGGTTTCACCACATGAAGGAGTCGACCATAAATGAGTTCAAGTTGGTCCTGTATTTTGCAGGGTTGTGGTCTATGAGGGAAAACAGATCATGGCTGACTCAGGACCAGTTTATGACAAGACATTTGCCGGAGGAAGGTTAGGCTTGTTTGTCTTCTCGCAAGAGCTGGTGTTCTTCTCCGACCTCAAGTATGAGTGCAGAGGTTAGTACAGATAACGTCCCTCTCTTTGAAGTTGTAACCGCAAATGTTTCTGACGTCTATGAATGTGTGATTTCAACTATGATATTAAGTTCCATCGCAGTGTTTGTTGACAGGATCACGTGTCACATGCACTTGGACGAAGTTCATTGATTTAGCCAAGGCCTAAATGGATTTTACCACATCCTCAGACAACAGACAATAGCAGTCATCGCTGTGTTTAGAATGTGTGACAACAAGCGTGTAGTTCGTTTTGATTTGTTTGACAGTGGTTTTTGAGTTTATGTTAAGAATTTGCAACTGTAGAAATTTGCAAAAACAATTGCAAAAAAAATTGCAAAAAATGTGGGTACTAATATAACGGGGAGAATGGTGCCTCTTTCATTTATAATCTGCATATGTCCTTGCTGAGTTTGTTGGGAAGTGGGTAGTTACTGTGAGAAGTGTGTAACTTAATAAAGGTCATAGTCATACACCCGTAGTGCCACAGTCAGGCCCAACAAGTTCAAGAGTATTGTGAACGCAGGTCAGAAGAAAAAGAATTGTTAGGTCCAATCACTCTGTTACAGAGGCAGGCGTTTTTTCATTTTTGCATTTTTCTAACAAATGTATATATAACATCAAATTATATGAAATCTAATATCAGAGTAGAAATATCATCTTTGTCATCATGCATCCACAACTTCAATTAATAAATGCAAGCAAGGAACTTAATATTTGTTGCTGTTTAACGATTCATCAGGTGAGCACTTGAACTATATGGTGCCTCACAGGTGAAAATTAATGCAAAGAACAGATACTAGGGATGGGAATCAGTATTGGTCCATACTGCTCAAAATCACTGGTCAATTTGATGAATTATGTCTTTGAAATGACTGAGCACAAAGGTGTTAACAGCTTCATAGTTCATAAATGGTCTAAAATGACTGTATCAGACTAATATCAGTAGATACTTGAGTTTCTGTTATGGGTCTCGTCCCATCCCTAACAGAAACTAAGGGAGAAAGTGTTTGAGTGGTTTGTGTGTGTGTGTGTGTGTGTGTGTGTGTGTGTGTATGTGTGAAAAGACTTTACAAAGCCAAATCTTTTTCAAACCTCAGATAACCCGGAGTTTCCAACAGTTTTCACAAGGTAATGATGAGAGGTTATGTGTTGTGTGTCGGCTAAAGCAAGACGAAGAGTCACGCTTTGTTTCTGCATGTCAGCACAATGACGCAGATGCTCTGTGAAAAGCCTTTTCACATCCTCTGTTGAATGCTCAACAGTGAGAAATGAGCCTGCACCACGTCACCATACATGTAGACACATCACGCTTTTTGTTGTTCATGTTGTAACTCCATTCTGTCTCTTCTGACATTTGTGAAAGTCATTATTAAGTGTTGTAAGAGTTCATCATAAATGTGGCATTAAAAGAGCCTGTTCTGTCTTTCCACAGATAACTGAATGAATCAAGTCTGCAAGAAAACGATGAGAAAGGAGGTAAATTTCAGCATAAATGAGACTTTTTACACATTTCCTTCTTGTGACTTGCTCCATCCACTGGAAAGAAATCCATGGCCAATTTCAGTTTTCCTTGTGACATGCATATATTTCCCAAGCTGGGAAAAGACAAATGGGAGTGGACAAGTTTAGACAAAAGGCTGTGCAGAATATCTAATTATAACTAGTGTACCTACATATGTCTACATTTTTAAAGGTCTAATTGTACAACCACTTACATGCTGTGTGTGCTTTTTACTTTGTACAACTCATAAGTGACTCAGTTCTTCGATCTTAAATGTGTTTGCATCCCGAGGCTCGGTCGTGTCTTCTGTTTTGCAGAACAGCTGGATAATTCAGTGCCTGACAAACATAAACCATAACCAAAAACCCGAAAACCCATTTAACTGTTTGTGACTTTTTCCTCTCCATTCTTTTCATCTCGAATGTGTTCATGCAGAAAGTATGTGCTAACAATTGAAATAAGCCATTTTAGTAAGTGCCAAAGATGTTTATACTAAGTCTGTATAATTTTTTTTTTTTGTAAATTATTTATGCCCTGCTTTTGTGTTTGCTCGTTTCATTTTATGCTTGTAAATAATTATTTATTTGTTTACACTGACAAAACACATTGAATATCGCAATCATCAAGATAGCACATTTATAGTATTGCAAGTTTCTTTTTCTCTTTTTATTTTATGCTGTTGTCGTGCACTTCCTTTACTTTTAGAGTTTTAGACGTAACTGTAGCGTGAGGATAAACTTCAGCTGCTTTTTAAAATAATCACATACATAAACAGAGCATGTGTTTATGTATGTGATTATTATAATAGTGTAGCTGAAAAGAGAAAGTGAATTCTGGTAGGATGTGTACAGTATGTTTAGAAAAGCCACTGTGTTTATTTCTGATGCTGTGCATACGAGGCCTCGTTGTTGTCAAAGTGATATATCACGCTGGTACATGACGAAACATTTTCACTTCTTTCATTCTGTGAATCTACACAAGCGCATAAATGGTCCATCACTAAAAACATCTTATCTGAAATTAAAAAAAAATGAAGGTAGATCAGGGTACATTTGTAAGTGTAAAGTTGTGAACCAAGCACCAAGTGACATATCATTTTAACAACTGTTCCGTTCCTCAGTCAGTTATTATGTGTGATGACGAACAAACGCAGTGAAAGCATTTTATACTTTCTTTCATATAGTCATATTTGTCAATGCTGTGAAACGCTCAGTGTTTGGCAGGAAAGGAAAATCCAAATGAAAACAGTGCGACTGTGTGTCTGTATGGTGTGGATGGAGGACGCGTTAGTGAACATCATTTTGTGTCTGTGTAACGTTTATGTTCTTCAATGTTTGATTTCCATCTTGGATCTTTTTTTGTTGAGAGATTGCAGTGCACACAATGTAAATGTTTTTTCTTTTCCTTTTGTATACTTGTGTTGTTAGATATACATTTTCTACGAACATTAGTGTCAGATTGTTCTGTTTCTTAAATAAATCACTTGTACACATTTATATGGATTGTGTATATGAGGATTGACAGATTATCCCATTATAATTACTGTAAATATGCCGTAGTACATTTATATATACACACACACACACACACACACACACAGGCTAAAATACATTTTAAAAGGTTAATGGCTGGAGTTGTGTACTGTATATCAATGCTATTTCTAACAAATATCTCTTTATACTTTATGGCTTTCCTAGATTGTCAGTGGCATTCAGTCCCAAACTCAAACAAACGCTGTAGTGTTTAGTACATATCAAACTATTTTCTAGTGCCAGATTAATGTTCAACAAAAACAGATATGTTCACTGGTGTTCTCAAACATGCTATCACAACTGTAGTACATCATTACACAACAATAATAATAATAACAATGAATCGCCTATTAATGTCACTCATATTTTCTTTTTATGTTCGACCACATCCTTTTCTTTGAAAGGTTTATCAGACATGTGTTTGACACATGTGTGTAATGAACTCAATATTAATTTCTTGTAAAAACAAAAAGTTCCTCAAATACCCTTCATAGTACAATAAAAAAAAGCAGATGGAAATAGATCATTGTGACGATTTACAAGTGAGTTTGTGGAATCTTATGGTTTTCCGAGAGTATGTAAAGGTTTTGTGGTTTTGTACCAGACCATCTGTCTCACAGTGCAGAATCCAAGGAGTGAGGAGGTTTACTAAATGATGGTCAGGCCAGGAAAAAATGTGCCATTGGGGAAAACGGGGAAGTCAAAATCTCACTCCTGTAGCTCTGTGGTGGAGATTTTTTTGGGTTGAGGGTCCTGGAATAATCCACGTGGCACACACACACACCAAAGACGGGCCATGTGGGTCTGGCACTGGCGGCTGATTTCATGTCCAGAGCACGTTCCAGCGAGGTTCACACAGCTTTGCCAGAGGATGTCAATGTGTCACACAGCGAACCACCTTTTTTCTGCTGAGGTGAGTATTCAGAGACAAGTGAACCTTTAGAATGGGCGACCTCAAACAAACTGGCTGCAAGTAATGGAAGCATCAAGAAAAGGGAAACCTTGACCACTGTCACAAGGTGAGCCAAGGAGAGTGACCCCAAGGGAGATTGCTCAGTGAAATATGGACAAGTTCATATTAATTTTTCATGTATCTGGAGGCAGAGATGTGGACTTTGACACCAGATTGTCAGTTTTAACAGCACATGGACACACACACGGCTGAGGTCGGCCAGGTAAGCCTCAAATACAAGTCTAAAAGGAGAGCAGATCTGTGTGTGGTGTGGTTCTCCTTCACTCACACCGGTGTGAAATACCAGCCTGTCCCACGCTTGAATAATGCAACTGTTCTACAGACAATATTTTCCTACTTAAACTCCATTTCCGTGTCCACATTTCATATCAATATAAAAATGTACTCTTCTAGTGTGGCTGGACAAATGCAAATGAGAACAGAGGGAGAGGAAAAACTCAGAACATGAGATGATTTCAGAAAAAATGTCTGAATCAAATTATCAGCTTGTTAAAAATATGAAAGTTTAGTGGAAATATCTATCCAGAGATTAATTTAATCTGTTCCACAAATCTATTTTTCTCAGAACATGAAGAAATCAGCCAACAGGTGAGATAATTCCATCTGTTTCCAATGCAACTTAGCCTCATTTTTTTAAAAAAATACATCTGTGGTTTAAAACATGTTTATTTCTTTTTCTCCAGATATGTTTTCTATTAGTAATAATTATATATTTTTGGTAAGTACATTAACAGCTAGCCTGACTCGGTCCAATGGTATCAAAATCCACCTTTCAAATCAGAAACTTAAACCTAAATGTAAACTCAAATTCCAGCCAACTAGGCCAGTGCATCAATGGAAACATATAACTTTGAGTTCTAAGAAGAATCAAAGAGGAGAAGTCAGCATTTAGTGTTCTCACAGGCTCCTTTAACATGTCAACATATAGTTGTTGCTGCTGAACAAAAACGACCAAGTCAACGCAGCCAAGTGTGCTAGGACAGAAGTGGGCTTGTTGTTAAGAATAAAGTGAGTCATTTATTTCAGGGCATACGTTCCTCTAGTCATTGGGAAAAAATCCCTGGCCCTTGTTTCTGCCAGCCATGGGTGCACACACTCCCAGAAAATGGAGGTGCCAGAAGAGCATTGCTGATGTGTAAGCTGTGGTCCTGCAGCACAGAGGCTCCAAGATGTCTAAAACCCAACATTTTTTTTACTTCAGATGTTTCAGATGGCTGGTACAATGGTCAAGAAGCCATAACTGAAAGAAATAGAGAATGTTTTCAAGTGGAAGGAAAAGAAAGGAGTTTCCCCAAGCAGCAGTAATTATGGGTTCAAACATTTTGCTGAAAACCAGGCTAAAAAAAGCATAGGATGTATATTCACAAAACCTATTGGAACTCGTTTTTCTGCAGATCCTGAAAAGCACCCAGGGTGTCACAGTGAGGCTTGTTTCCACTCAGGTCTTGATGACACTGGTGTGAAACTGAGAACAGACGCATTGGGTCTCATTAAATCAGGTTGTGAAGTCTTGGCCGTGCAGTAACCTTGTACAAAACAAAGCCTGATATAATGCAAATAGCTTCAGGCCCTGATTTATCGGACTCACAAAAAAAAGAAAATCTGATCAAATACAGCCATTAAGGGAGAAACAATCAAGATATCCCCTACCTCCCCTCACTGAGATAAATCACATTTAATTCCTTTTTAAATGGTATTATCCAAGAACACAAATTTCCAAGGAGCCAGCTGTGTTGGCTGCACACTGTGACACATAAACACACATAAACTATCACTCTGTCATCAAGGAAGCTTTAACCTTGATAATAACTTATTAAAGTAACCTAATAAGATGTTCAAAACCCCAGTTGTTTTGAAGAAAAACAAAAATCCGAAATGGAGAGTTAGTGTAGAAGTCAACAGTGCCGGTCACATAAAGGAAAAGAAAAGACTAACTCATACTACAAATGAGAAATGATTTGATAATTACCAGTATATTACAAATACAAAGAACTAGCTCTATTCACAACTTTATATTTTACATTTAAATTACACTTACATGTAATGCAGTGTCCACAGGAGTCACGTGGGGAATTGTCAAAGCCTTTGGCATGTGCAAATACACATTGTATTCCACCTGCACCTGAAATAACAAAATGGGAAAAATCAATAATCAGTGAATTTAAGCAGTAACACTCAAATATTAATTTATAAATGGAATATCAATATTACATAAACAGTTTATAAGAAACAATGTTGTCACTTATACAGTAATAGTTGCAACTGGTGTACAAATGGCTTGTGGTAAGCACTGTATAACATATTTATCAATCTTCAGAGGAGACTTATGCACTGGGACATGGAATAAGTTAAAATGTTCACAGGACAAAATCCAGAAATTAAAATAAGAGATAAATACATGTATTTAATGTGTTACAAAGCATTTAATAGTTTATGAACTACTTGCAACATGTAAACAGGAGGGTGTTCAAACTCTCTCTTTATTAATTTTAATAATTCTTTGGAAAGATAAATCAGTCAGACAGGGTCTCCAGTGTATAAAGGTCTGTCCTGTGACAGCAGGAGAGGAAGGCAGCGCCGCATCTGCTCTTTATATGAGCTAGACTACAATGCTACACACTCCCCTCCCTTTTTCACCAGTGGAAACAAGTGATCATGACATCTCCTTTTACATCTCTGATGGCTTTTTCAGCCATGTTGTGCTCTGCTGTAATGGAAAAGCCATTCATGAAAAACACACATGGCAAGCCGGCAAGATAACAGCAATTAATGCCCTTTTTCATTTCCTCCTGCCTTTTTTTATTTGTCCCTTTGGAAAATGGTCCATTTACATATCATTTTCTTTACGTAAAAAAGATTCATCACTTTCAACTATTATCACAAACATTGAAAACACATTTGTTTACCTTGTGACGGGTTTAAATAGTATCTACATGTAATTTAATTTCAATGCAGAAGTTCATAAACTATACAGTTCTGAATCGATAGTCTGGTCATTTTACTACGACCTCTGACATCAGACATTATTCTAGCTTGATAGCTTGCAAGCTAACTAGCATGCTAACTAGCTAGATAGACCAACAGACTCAGCTCAGAACTTGAGAAAATGAAAAATGCTTTATTGCCAAATAATTAATCTTGTGGAATATGTGGTTTAGTCTTATTTGACTAAATGCCAGCATGCACTGCTTTCCCACACTGATATATAACTGAATAAACTGTATACAGTCTGTCTGCTTGTAAAACAACATACAGTCTGTTGTTTTTATAAATATTCCAGCAGTCTTTTAACTTCTGTGAGATCATCTGTGGACATGCGCACGTCTAACTAAGGTCTTACTCTGCGATGCTTTCACTACACAACTTCACAAGCAATTTGGGAAAAATGTGGGGGGGCTTTTTATGCTTGTCAGAGCAGTGAAAACAGGCTCGACCACTCCAGTCATTTGCAAGAATGCTGACACAGAGATATGGGGCTTATTCCCTGTGCTCCTGCAGACGTGAATGGTGCGTGTGAAGTAATTAGTTGGATTTATTTGTAGTAAAGTCCTCTTTAATTAAGCAATACACTATTGCTTTTATCATTTTATGCATAGAGTCCAATAACTGCTGCACTTTCAGCTCGGTTTTGGTCTCTACAAGCATAGCAGAGGTTCTCACTCACTGTATCTTTGTATTCTTGCAAAGAGGTTAGAGGGGAACAGTTTCTTGTTTGGTTCCACAGGAAACTGACAATGGAAAAACCTGGCACTTTCTTTACTCACCAGAGGCCTTATTTGCATAATCTTCACAGAACTGTGGCATAAACACAGATAACAGTGTTCTGCAGAAACCTTCTAGGTCCTCGAGGGTTTCTAGTTCTAAAAGTTCCTTGTGCTTTGAGTTGGAAACTGGCATTTGATGCTGGTTAGGTAGCATAGCATGCAGTGGGTTTATTGGACCGATTTTAAAACAGCTGTTCTTGATCTGGAAACAAGTGAACACCAAAACAGTAACGTTGTAACCATAAAACCAAAACTATGAGTTGAAAAGAGGCAGGCAGTAGAACTGAGAGGAACGGCAAAATCTCTTTTTGACATTATGAGGGGCCCCTTTCACCATTTAAAATACAAAATTAAAATGTTAGTAGCTCCTCAGATAATTCAAAAGGTTTTTAAATAAAGTAACTGTCAAATGTAATGGGCTAAAGAGACAATATTTGCATCCAAGTTCAAAGAAACATCATTTATTTTAAAGGCAAGATAAACGAAAATAATGCTTTGGAGCTTGCCAAACTAAAGCAAACTGGCTCAAAATAAAATTAATATCTAGACTGGAGGAGAAAGACACTAAAAATCACATTCATGGGTTATTATTGCTTTATTTGAATGCAGTTATCCTGGACAATAGTCTCTGTTTCTATTTATTGAGGAAAATCGTCCTGCTTCTTCATTAGTGCAACTCTCCTACTCTGCTGAGGATATATTATCACAACAGCAGCCCCTTTTTCTTTTAATATCACACATGTGCTGTGACCAGCAGCCAGAGATTTGTGACCACATGTTTAATCTTTTTCTCATTCCTAAGCATTCAAATCCCAATTCTGACATCTGTCAGAGGAGGTAGGAGTAAAAGTTGAAAAAGAGGACATGTAATTGCATAACCATGCAGTATTCGCCTTGGTGATGGCATTACATCAAATAACTTCACTCAGGCCAGTACTTCTCTGGCACTTGGTTCAGGCCTCATGCATGGACCCATGAGAGCAGCAGAGCAGGTGTCTCCAGAAAACCTCCCAGTGTTTCACCGACAGTCGGATGTGTCGGTGAGGCCACGGTTACTTATCGTCTGCCTGATGAACGATGCTACAGAGCTGGGACCAAAGAGGAAAAAGGCCCTGCCTACATCATGATCCCATTACTGGCTCACTGCACATATACACCGTGTCAACTAAAAAGTTTGGGCCCCAGGCAATGCTGTCACTTTTTCTGATTTGTACTTTTTTTTTTCCTATATGCATTATGATATTCCACCATGCAGTCACGCAAAATTACTTAATCAGATTTAGCACCTTGTTTACTAAAGCCTGGACAAAACCTGAATGAATACAGCCCTTTCAAGAAGAGAGTTATTCTTGATTCATCTACAAGATTATTTAAAACATTTGCACAAATGTCATCAGTCAGTTTCCCAGTCAGGATACAAACTATAATGCAGCTGATTCTATGCATGAGACCCTTTGTCACTTATTATCATCACCACCACCTGTATAGTCTGTTCCTGAACCACACTTCGTATTAGAAGATTACACATTTGCACACTTGCGTTACCTTAATTATACGACCGTTTGTGCTATAGGAACAATTTCAGTTTCTGAAAGCCGAGATGTTGCACTTCAAAGCCAACATGTGGTTATTACGGTAATTTCACTCACGCTGTTTCAGGAAGCTGGTGAATCAGAATCTTAGTCACCAGAGAGGAGAGAGTTGGAAAAACGCCCATACATAGTTTCCAGTTTTTGACCTGTTTTTGGACATTGAGACAAAGAAAGACAAATGTTATTTTAAACATGTTTTAAACTGTTCAAATTTAACATGCAGAAACCTGGTGTTCATGTACAACTAGAGTGTTTTGTTTTTAAATAAAACCTTTTGTTTTTCTTCATTCAGATATTGAAAGTTGGCTGGAAAATGGGCAAAGGCACTTAGTTACAAGACATTTTCTGGTCCTTTTAGGCTTAAAATAAGCAAAAAGGTCCAGACAGGCATATGAGGTTTAGATGTTAAAGGCTTCATTTCAAATAGGGAAATAAAGAAGTCAACCCCAAAACAGCAAAAAACAACAACAGCAGGGCTGGCTAAACAACAATATCAATGGGAGCAGGGGGGGACAAAAAGGGCAACTCAGCCTGGAAAAAATGAAAAGCAAAGTATGTTACCGTGGCTGAGAGGGCAAGCATGAAGGCTGAATATTTCCATTCTGGCAAATACTGGTGAGCTGGTCCAGACTTTCAAACAGGAGGGAGTGGTGGCAATCAGAGTAATCTGCTGCAGGTGAGTTGAAGGGAAACCTGGTAAAGGGGTTTCCCCGGCCAGCCTGCAGGGGAAAAGACAAGCAGACACACCCACAAACATACCCACTCATGCAGACAGGGGGAAACAGACTGACAGCCATATAACAGGAGGTGAAACGGGTAGAGGAAACAGGAAACAGGAGACTCAACAGTATGTAAAGAAAAACCCCAGAAATAAGTAATTATAGCTTGATATTAAGTGACCGCATGAAATTGATTGGGGGGCCACAAGTTTGAGACCTCTGTCCTATATCCTTAAGCAAAGTTTGTCACATTTACTGACACAGAATGACTCATAAATCACAATTATTCGGTGATTTCACTTAATCACCGGTGCACATTTTATCTGACTCACCTCTGTGTCGCTGAGTGAAAAGTGCAGTTCCTCCCGACTGTTGGGTAACTAATCATTTTATACTAAACAAATAGATCATAATCATCACCTGCAATTAAAAAAAATTGTGCATTCCTTACAGAGTGGTTCTCATGACTAAAGCAGGATGTCTCACACAGAAGCTTTTTTTTTTTAAAACATATTCATGGCCTCTCCGTTTGATTTAAGAGTGGACAACAAATTGGAGTTGAGGAATTTGGTAAAGTCATGCAACAAATGTCAAGACAGGCACTCAAAGTCACGACACTGCTCGGAAAAATGGTCTCCAGTTTTCTGCTCTACCAAGAAAAGTTCGACAAGGGCAAATTTAACGGTGACGAGTCGTTTAATGAAAGCTGACATTTCTGGGAAAGACCTAACTTATGGTGAGGTGTCCCTGCAGTGCTTTTCTGAATCCAGTAACCTCATATCCGCTGCACCTTCACAGTAATGCGTCAGTGAAACGTGAATGAGACAGTCTCACTCCTGGTTACCCATGTTTTCACTTTGACAGCCACTTTCAATGTGTATGTTTTCACTCTGAATTCCATTTTCTGTTTAATGTGTTTAATATGTACAGGCTTCTGCATAGCAGGGCTTTGAGTATGAACTGAAGCCTGGGCAGCTTTTAGGGTAGGCTACAACGGTACTGTTTTTGATCATTTTCACTTGTGTGCATCTAGTACCTTTTATTTATTTTTTGTTAAATCTGAGGATACAAACCTGTTTATGGCACAAGTAGTTAAAGTCCACCCTCCACCCCGTGTTTTCTGTTTGATTTCACTTTACTTATAGTTTGAAGCCTGCAGTGCGTGCACAGTTAGCTCACCTTAAATCTGAGTTAAACAAGTGCATGCATGGCACAAGCATGACTCATCATCACAATGTCTGGTCCAAGCACAATAATTCCGAATGGACTCTAAAATAAAGAACTAGATGTTGATGTTCTTGCATCCAGCAGTTGAACACTCCTCTGCAGAGGCCGCTCAGTTTCCCACAGTGTCAGTGCACTCCCTTATCTTTCAATTGCTTACATTTTAGTTTTTTTAAATCCTGATTTTGATCCATACCTGGATCACTTCCAACAAATAATAACTTTTTTTCCCTTGGCCGTAACCTACATCCTTCTGTGTTTCTAGTCAGACTGATTAAAATGCTTTCATTTCATGATAATGAAATCCCCTCTTGTGCTACTGCACAAAGCTTAATTGACACTTTTTTAATTAAGTACACAGTACACCTTAGTGTTCTTCTGCTGCTGTTGCCCATCTGGTTCAAGGTTTGACGTGTTGTCTGTTCAGAGCCGTTCTCCATACCTTGGTTGTTGGTTATTGAGTGGTTATTTGAATTACTGCTGTGTTTCTGTCATCTTGAAAAAGTCTGGTCATTCCACTCTGACCCCTGACATCAGTTAAAACAACTGCCACTCAATGGATATATGTTTTTGGACCATTCTCTATAAACCATAGAATGTCTGTATTTGATAATCTAAGTGAATCAGCAGTTTCTGAAATAGACCAGCCCACCTGTCACAACAATGCCACGCTACATAGATTAGATTGCTTTAATAGCAGATAAACATGTGTATAAATTGGTTGACGAGTGCAAATTCATAATGTAAATGAACCCAGAGGTCTTAACCTCGAGGCCAGTGGGCCACATGCAGCCCCCCCAATCAATTTCATGCGGCCCACCACTTCATAAGAAGTTACAATGAGTTGTTTCTAAATGTTTTTTTTACTATTAATAGATTCATTTTGCATCATAACTATGCTAAGATTGTAAACTATTCGTATCATTCCATATAAAAACACTTTTATTTTGAACTATAATCATACATATTATTATTCTGTTTTTTTTTCACTTGACCGGCCTCCGGCTAAACTAGACTAGTGCCCCCAGGTCATTTGAGTTTGAGACCCGTGACTTCACTTGGTTTTGTGTCTTTGTTTTTGTTATTTGAACATAAAGAGCTTCTTGGGCTATTTTATTGTGTGTTTCTTCCTCTTCACACAGGCACATCCTCTCTTTAAGATTGTTTGGCCATAAAGCACATGACAGCTGAGGCATTATTGGTCTAGTAAAAACAAAAAATGTTTAGAAACACTTCACAGCAACGCCTACAGTGGAGTCATGTGAGTCATGTGACCCCCATCAAACTCCTGTTAGGTGTCCCTGTGTTGCCATGAGACATAAATCTATACTGTTTGGTTTGGTATGGAGCTTCCACATAGAGCTTCCAACAATAACATATGCTGTAAATGTTTACTTACTGTACATGCAGCAGGAACATTTAGGTGGTTTGTTTTTTTTTCAAAATCTAAAGGGCACATGTGTTCAATGCAGCTTTGCCTCCCTCTAGTGTTAGAGTGTGAGCATGAGGAACTTGTCTGAGATGTTATTTTACACAGTGAAAGTGAATGATTTTGTTCCCACTTCCTCTTTGTTTTATAGTTGGTTGAGGAATGTGGATTATTTTAAACAAGAAAAGAAACTCAGTATAATTATGCATGAGCTATTTGACACTGATGTTACTACTAACAGTGGACACCTTAGTTTTACTTCTTGGGGAACCATTTATATATACATAATATATATATGGAATTTCTATCAGAGGATAATTCAGCCTGTTGCATTGTGTACAATCTTGCTTTTATAAAGCATGGCTTTGCATCCAGAAAGAAGTTTGAGAATAGGGTTTGTGGAGAGATAAAGCTTTGCTGGTTCTCACCAAGAAGAAGATTTTTGAGTCCTTATCCTATCGAGTCAATGATAGCATATAATTTAACAACATACCAAATAAGGAAGAGGATACATGAAGAGATACAAGTCATTCAGAGCACAGACTGTGTGCAACAACTATACAGTATTATGCTATGTGGATTATTGTGTATTTAAGCATATTTTTGGTATTTTCAGGGAGTGAAACTGAATTTCTTTGTAAAACACAATTACAGTCCTACTTCTTCATTGATTGCAGTCAAAGGTGCTTTAAAGTAAAGTGACATAAATCTTACAATGTCTGGCCAGACTGAGCGTGTAGTGCTAAAAACTGTTCCATAGCTTTTCGGCAAAGCTTGGACATGGGACATATAGTAGAACCCTTATTTGATGAAAACTGCAATCAAAAGTGATAAAAATGTGGCTTTCTGGATTACTTACTATGAGCGCTATTGATTCTATGAGAGTAAAATTTTAATTTTAATCCTGCTTTGTACAGAAGTTCAGTGACAATGTTTTCTTTCAGAGTTTGTACTGGCAGGGACCAGTTTTGCTTGTTGGGTAGATACTGAGGCCCAGCATATGTGACTTTACCTGTAGGTATTGATTTACATGTTTCCTGTTAAATGAACATGGCTACACATTAAGCACAGCGAAGAGTGAGTAAGAGTTGTTGCACTTTTCAAATGAAAGATGAGCAATAAAGTGTCACAGTGATCAGACAGCTGTACCACAGCTGGTAACATTACTGTCAATCACAGAAACCACTGCGCATGAGCCACAGTCACTCCACCTCTCTCAAAGACAACGCAAAGAGGGGGGAATACAGAGAGATGTCTCACTCTTTCCATGTTTAAAAGTAACTTATAGCAGCCAATCCCAAACTCCTAAAAACTTTACATCACAATCTTAATCAACACATAAGACAATAGATGAAGTATTTCCACACATAGTTTTTGTTTGTTTTTGTCAGCCAGGCCTCTGCATATCAAGTACAAAACGTGCTAAAAGTGCTAAAAAAAATGATCCATAAATTGTCCATAATAAATCGATCCACCTGAGTTTGACAATATGCAAAGCAATTTTTAACCTCATAATTATCTTTATTATGACTTAGTATCTCATTATTATGACTTAGCATCATATTATTAGGACTAAGTATCTCTTTATTATGACTTAGTATATCTTTAATATGTCTTAGTATCTCATTATTGAGTTAGTATCTCATTATTATGACTTAACATTTCATTAATATGACTTAGTACTTCATTATTATGATGTGTTATCTAAATTATGACTAAGTATCTCTTTATTATGACTTAGTATCTCATAATTATTACTTACTACAACTCAATTATGACTTACTACATATATATTTTAATTTTTCCATACATATGGGTGCTGGGTTTTGGTGTCAAGTATTTTCGTTAGCTATGTATATGTTTAATGGCAGGTGCAATATGTTATTTTTTTTATTTTTTTTAAATCATGTGTCATGCATATGTCAGATAAAAGGTGTTGTGACAGAAAACTGCAGCTGTCTTAATTGACCGGTGTTTTATATTCTGTGCATGTGCTGTGTGGGGACGTCCTGTGAGTTGTTGCTCTTTTGCCCAAGGGGAAAAACCTTCTTGTGTGAATACAATGAAGAGTTTGAGTGGACATTTGATGTGATGTCAAACACAGTGGCTTCGCTCCCTCCAAACATGTGATCATCTCGCAGTGCAGAAACGATCTTTGCAGCCGCCTCCACTTCAGAGTTTCTAAAAGGAAGCAGCGCACGGATGTCTCCATCTTCCCCGGGTCCGGGCGGGGTTTTGTGATGGGTGTGGCTGCACGTACTGGGAAGTTTCTCCCTCAACCGGTTGTTCACGTTGAGTGGACATGACTTCAACAACTCCGAGTGGCATGGACGTAAAGTAAACAGTGGTGTTTTCTTTTGGTTGACCGGTCTGTGTGAGGACATCACAGTTCTTGTGGAGAACATACTGCACACACACTGAAGGTAAAGTGTCACATGTTTCAGTCACAGCTTTAAATGAATGTATCACTGCATTTGTTTCTCATTCAAAACTTTTAAATATGACTTTTGCTTGTTGAACAAATCTCTGTCATTGTTTGTTTGGTTCAAGGGTAAATAATGAGAATGTTAGTGTGTCTCTGCAGCTGTGGAACTGTTGAACGCCTAAAACCCGATTGGTCTGAACTTTTTTCAGACCATATTATAAAATAACACAGCAAATGCATGTAAATCAATTTTACATTAAACTTAAATTGGGCTATACAAGTTTACCAAAGTTCATTATAACTTTAAATCTCTGCGCTTTCATTAAAACAAAAGCAAAACCTATTTAATTTTAAATATGGATCATTGAAATATGATGTCACTTTGTTAGTCATATTTTAATGATTTAGTTCAAAGCTCCCTCTGTTGGGTGTATGCGGTATTGCAGCTGCCCCCTAAAAAAAATCCTCCACTAACCAAATTCAACAAAAAAAGGAAATGATACAATATTCAAATATAGTATTTAGTTTGAAAGCTCCTGAACTGTTTTTTTTTCTATGGCCAATGCCAATGTTTAGAAAGGATGCAGCCGATGGCCATTTGGATGCAAATTTTATTCATTTTCCAAATTTTATTTAGTTTTGTTTTTCCTTTGTCTGATTAAACATGTTCAACATTTATTGAACAATACTTTCTGCCTTGTCAGTCTCCGTTTTGTATCTGCACTGCAAACAACATACTACATGAAATCGTCATTGTCCAGGTTTAAATGCAACTTTTCCCAGAGCAATGGGCTTCCTGCAGCTGCTGAAATCCCAGTTCTTGTGCCATCTGGTCATCTGCTACGTGTTCCTGGTCAGTGGCCTCATCATCAACCTACTGCAGCTCTGTACACTGCCTCTGTGGCTGGTCAGTAAACAGCTGGCCAGAAGGGTCAACATCAGACTGGCCTACTGCATCGCCAGCCGTAAGTACTCTTCCTATTGCCCCAGCACTTAGGTGATACTGACATGGGTTGTATGTTGCTGCTGAAACTCTGTAGTGGAGCATACACCATATATTCTTATGCAAATGATTGTGTCTTCATGTTTCTCAGAGTTGGTGGCAGCCTTGGAGTGGTGGTCTGGGACCGAATGCACTCTCTACACCGATCCAGAGAGTTATCCACTGTATGGAAATGAGAAGGCCATCGTGGTTCTGAATCATAGTTTTGAGATTGACTTCCTGTGTGGCTGGACCTTCTGTGAAAGATTCGGTGTCCTTGGGGTAGGAGGACGAAAGCCACACTCCTGACCATGACTTTATGAGCAATGTTTCTTTTCCCAACAATGTGATTTTGTTTCATATTTCCCAGAGTTCGAAAGTATTAGCCAAAAAAGAGTTGGCTTATGTTCCAATAATTGGTTGGATGTGGTACTTCCTGGAGATCGTGTTCTGCAAGAGGAAATGGGAGGAGGACCGGAGGACAGTGGCGCAGAGTCTCCAGAACCTGCATGATTACCCGGAAAACTACTGGGTATGTATTACTGTATTATGTATTATTTGGAAAGTATAATAAATATAGTACTGATGAATGCTCTCTTCCTGGGGCTAGTTCTTGCTTTTCTGTGAAGGAACACGCCTCACACCAAAGAAGCACCAGGTCAGCATGCAGGTGGCTGAGAGCAAAGGTCTGCCCAAACTCAAGTATCATCTTCTGCCCAGGACCAAAGGATTTTGGATAACCGTCCAAAACCTCAGGGGAACTGGTGAGTATTTACCTTTGCTTAGGTATTTACATATGGCTGTGAGTAGATACCAGACACTGTGAGTGTGTGAGTGGGATTGGCATATCAAATGAGCAATGCAATTAACCACTGTTGTTTGTGTTGTCTGTTTCTATGTAGTTGCGGCTGTCTATGATTCCACACTGAACTTCAGAAACAATCAGGTGCCGACCCTGCTTGGGATTTTAAATGGGAAGAAATATCATGCAGATTTATATGTGAGGTAAGAAAAGGTAAAGTTTTGTAGCAAGAATGCTTCACTTTATTTCCTGTTTACTGGTCTTTACCTGTGAGATCTGTCGTCCTCGCAGGAGAATCCCTTTAGAGCTGATCCCAGAAGATGAGGCAGAGTGTGCTGCTTGGCTCCACCATCTCTACCAGGAAAAGGTAGTCGTATGACACCATAGTTACATACATGGTTTTTCAAAGAACTAACTAGGGCTCCATTTGATATTGAAACTGCATCAAAGTAAAAAAAAAAAAACACTTCTGAAATGAGGACCTTTTGAAAGAGATGATGTAGTTACTGTCATTGACTTCCAGTTGGGTTCACATTGGCCACTACTCTACTATCAGGTGGAACAAAAAAGCTCCGTTTACACTTGTTTCATTTGGATCCCCTAGGCTTCTACAGTGGTGATTGCTAAAACTCTTATCTTATCTTTTCAAATGTAATTGTAGCTGTATGAATGTAGCCTCAGTCTGACTTGATCTTGTATCTGCAGGACAGCTTTCAGGAGCAATATGCAAAGACGGGCCGTTTCCCTGGTCCCACCGTGAGCCCTCCACGCCGACCCTGGACCTTAATCAACTGGCTGTTCTGGTGCTGCTTGCTCCTCTACCCTCTAGGCCTGCTCCTCACTCAACTCATCAGCTCTGGATCCGTGTTTACCATCGTAGTGTCTGTGGCTCTCTGCACGGCAGGTTGGTTTCATTCATTCATTTATTCATTCATTGTGTCACTGTGGAAAGGGTATAAGACTCCCTCCCTCAGTTTAACCAGCTCCTGTTTGTTCAAACGTTCCATAAGGCAGCAGATCTGACAACTCAAATGTAAGTGTCCCTCTTTTGGAAAATATGATTCAACTCTTGGGAGCATGTCCCCAGCACCATTCAGGCATGTGCTTATTTACCAAAGTCAAGCATTCATCCATCGAAATGATGGATGAAGAAATGATTTCTTGACAGCATGGGTTCACGAGGAGCATGTTACAGTTTCCAAAATAAATGAGTGCCCGTGTTTCTGGTTGACTTTAAAATGACATGACTGTGTTTTTTGGGAAGATGACGATTAAAAAAAAAACAAACCCAGAGTTTGAAATTTCTCCAGACATTGGTTGCTGACAGATTCAGCCTTTAACTTACAATCTGAAAGTTGCAAATTCAGCCATGTCACTTAAAGCCGCGGTGTGTAACTTTGGGTTATTTTTGTTGTTCTTTGCTCTTTGGAAACAGAAACACACGTTTACATGCACAGTTTCGATTAATTGCACAGAGCACCAAGTCCAACTCCAGTCCGACAAAGCGTACACATGCAGGAGTAGTCGGACTATGAATCGCATTATCCAGGTATGATAGTCCGACTAATACTAGCTCGATGTTAGTCGGACTAACATGTTTACATGGCGTTAAGAAAATCGAATTATTGTCTTAGTGACTGACTTTTAACATGCATGTAAAAGCACTGAATGTATTTGTATACCGCATCCTTCACCTGAAAACAAGCTCTCTAAAGCAATACTATGATTACTATCAGACCTGACTGAGGGAACGTTAGTGTGTATACAGCGACAGCACGGGTGCAGACAGGGGCAAGAGTCACATATCCTGTCAAACTGCTGAACGACCAGGGTTCTTCAGCAGTAGAATTCACTTTGCTGGCTGACATGAGAGCTAAACACGGCTTCCCTGAGAAACACAGAGAGAGTTGTGTGGAGCTGATTGGCTTAATCAGCAGCCGTTTATTTACATTTAAGAGTTGCACACTACAGTTTTAGCTCTGATCCTGAGAATTCTCCTTACTTTGAGGTTAAACTCAAACAAGGAATTTACTGTGGAGATAATCAAGTTGTATACAGGTTCTTTAAAGTCTTTGTGACTTGCTAAAATCCCTATTCTAAATGTGCTCTCTCTGAATCTTTCCTCCCCAGTTTCACTTGGCGTTCGTTGGATGATTGGCCAGACTGAGATTAACAAAGGGTCGAGCTATGGAAATAAGGAGGCTCCGCTAAATAACAACTAAGTGACCGTGACGTGACTGACTCTGGGCTGCTTCCTTGCGTTCGCTGCTAATCTACAGGCACCAGTCTGACAGGATCCTGCTGGTTCAGCAAGTACGAACTTGCATCGTTGCACAAATCAAACAGGGCTGTTTTGTCTTAATGCTAATGCCGCACAAGCTCAACTTTCAAAATCATGAAAGAGGACAGTGTTGAGCAGCCTCCTTTGAAAACGTTACAGCGAGATCACGTCCCAAAGACGAGAAATGGCTTTACTACATTTCATTATAGACAGATGGTCAAGACTGTGTATTTACATACAAAAAATTTGATTGATAAAAGAAGTGTTTACAGTAAACACTGTAAACGCAGCAAAAGACCAGAAGGTGTGGTGTGCGTCAGTGTCAATGTGTGTGAATATTTTGTGTGTTCAGCATCAGAGAGGGAGAGGGGGGGTAGGCCTTATTTATAAACCAAGTAAGCTACACTCTTGTCACAGGGACAGCTCTTCACCAGCAAACTCCATTAAAAGTCTCACCTTGTCATTCATTCCACAGCAAGTGATAAGTTACAGTATATACACAGCAATCACAATAAATAGATTGCACTGTAGCGCAGGCAAATCACCACACGCGAGACCCATGCATCGTCCACAATGCATCCTTTGTGGACAGTAAAGTGCAGTTACAGTGCATTTCAGTCTGACTCCTCCCTCGCCCACTTTAACTCTTTAACAACTCCAGTCTCCTCCCGCTGCTCGTCTTTGACCCTTGTCCTCTGCTGATACACACCTACTGCAAATTAAGCTGTCAGGAGTCACATCGCATACGACACAAGGATTAAATTCATCCAGTTCACACATGGCACCAGTGTGGTTGGGATGTTGACAGACCGAACCCGTCACCCAGCTCACTCAGGTCTGCGAAAGGACAAACATATTGCAAAAGTTATTAGGAAGACTGACAACATGATCTGTAAATTATCTTTGATATCCTTCCCTTTTCCCTGATCCTCCCAACCTGTAACTGAACATTTCACTCATTACTGACAGGAATTTCTTTTTTGTTTTGTTTTGTTTCCCCTAAGCTATTAAGAAAATTGACATGATGTGATTTCTGCTTTTTTACCATAACAAACATTGTGAGCCTGAGTGTGAATTAAATAATGACATGTTTATTTTGGTTTTCCAACAAAAAGTAAAAAAAGGAAATACAATTTACCTTGGGTTTTATTAAATTATAAACCAATATACTCAAAAAAGAAACATGTGTAATTCACTAAGTGTCTTTGTACCATATTACAGTCTGCTTAACAGGTCTCATTATGGCTTAAGAGGTTTTTAAGCTTGGGGATCTGTTACTGTTGGATAATTCATCAATTTAATATCTGCCTTCATGTAATTATATTTAGATGCTTTGCTTTGTCATATGCTACAAAGCTGCATGTGGCCAATTTGTAAGTTTGTGAGTAAAAATCTGATATAAAAGCTCAAACTGAATTATTAACTACATTTTAAAAAAGGTTGTCCTGAATCTAAATCCAAGTTATTAATCAAATATACAGTACATTTCTCTGCAGTAAATCCAAAACTCAAGTTTCTGTCAAGGTTAATATTTACATTATAGCAGGCTGAGAGTTGTAAAAACATGTGATGTCGCACCTTTTGTCAACATAGGTTGGCGCTCATACCTGAAAGCTAAGTACCAAAGTCAGGTGTGTGATATTTGCAGGTGGTTGTGTTGTGTAATAATGTTTTATGTTCAGGTGTGGTTTGTCAGCAGGATAACGCAAAAAAAACACTGATTAACTTGACATTATGTGGAAGGGCGGGCTGAGTTTGGTCATTTGGAAACAGATTTAAAGTGGTACATACAGGTTTTTTTTTTTTTTTAATGATTATTATTTAACATCAGGCCTGTTTTCAACATCTGTGATTTAAAAAAAAAAAGTTAATGCAGAGGTCATGTGAAACAATTATTAGGAATTAGGAATTGAATTTTGTTTCGTTTAACATGTTAAGAGAAAAAGGAAATGTAGTAATGATTACCAGTTTCAATACCAACATGAAGATGTCCAATCATGAAACTGGATAAAATAAGATAGTCCTTTATTTGTCCCGCAGTGGGGACATTTGAAAAATAGGATAGATAGATAGATAGATCCAGGCGGCATGCATACATCTATTTTCTACCGCTTTATCCTCCACAGGAGGGTCGTGAGGTGGTGGGGGTGCCAATGTCAGCTGACACAGGGCGGTATGCAGGGGTACACTCTGGACAGATCACCAGTCCATCGCAGGGCCACACAGAGACAAACAACCATTCACTCTCCCTCCTACAGTCAATTAGAGTGTCCAATTTACCTTATCCCCATTTTGCATGTTTTTGGACTGTGGGAGGAAGCTGGAGAACCCGGAGAAAACCCACCCACACACACACACACAAGGAGTTAAGATTAAGGCTGCAAAGATTAACATCAATCAATCAATCATTCACACATTATTTTGATAATCAAGTAATCTTTTGTAGTGTTTTCCTTTTTTTTTTATTTTTTTTTTAAATACAAGTGCTCTGATTTTTCAGCTCCTTAAATGTGAATATTTTCTGGTTTCTTTGCTCCATTTAACAAAGAAAAGAGTAATTTTGGTTTGTGGACAAAACATTAGACAAACATCATTTTGAGGTTCGGGAAACACCAATGAATATTTTCTGAACCAATTAATTGTATAAAAAATAGATTCATCAGTTAAGAACAAAATTGTAAGCTGCAGCCTGAGTTAAGATAAATATTTTACGGTCAACTCAAAAATGAAATAGCAAAAGACTTCAGTTTTTAAAAAAAACAAAACAAAACAAATTGGTTTATTAATATTGTTTGTACATAGCAAACACTATAAGAGCAGCAGAGGACCAGAAGTTGTGGTGTGAGTCATTATGTTTGGTTGTGTGAAAGGTCTGTGTTCAGCAGCAGGTCCCTGCCTCTCCTTTGTTGGCTCCGCTCCAGTAGCATGAACAGCTCTTCAACAGTGAACAGACTTGAACATTGCTTGAACTTGAAATTTTACCCCTCAGCAAAGGCAAAGAAAGAAAGAAAAAAAAAAAACAACAACAATACACATGACAAAAAAAATTCCTTCCTAGTGCCCGTGCTTGTCGAACGACAAGTGATAAATTAAAAATCTATTTGGATGTTGCTCATTTCATATAAGCTAAACCAGCGTCTCCTTCCATTCAGAGTTTCACCGCATCCTTTTCTGCCTCACATGATGACTGAAATAATGAAGTCTCCCTCTTCTACTCCACTGCCCCCCTTGGGTAAACAGTTTAAAAGTGCCATAGAATGTAACCCCCCCCCCCCCCCCCCTCCCCATACACCTTTCTTTGTCTATTGAGGTATTCCTCAATGACTGTTCAGAGGTCTCTTAACCAGTGAGAACAAATGTCGTAATAGTTTAACTTCACAATATTGTTTATACAAGAATTTAAGCCAATCCTTTTTCTTACAGTATGTACAGTCCCGCCCTTGTCCTCCTCTTTCTCCCCATCCATGGGTACATAAAGACACAACAACCCTACACTACATAGGTCCAGTTGTTCTCTGAAATGATATATTAGTTCCTCAGTTTAGCTCCATGTGCCTTCAGCCTTTTTAACTCCCATTTCTCAGTATCCACAGTTCATTTTTTTCCACTTTGCCAGCAGTGTGTACAGTAGTGCTTTTATGTGTAAACTTGAAAGCGTCAGAGCAGGTCTCACTCACTCTTCGTCTGTACAGACCTGAGAGACAAGACAAAGCAGACAGCAGCTGTAATGTAATGTTCACTTTTTGGTTTGATAGAAATGGAATATAAAATAAATCTTTTTTGTTTTTAGTGCACCATCATCTGAATGCATGGATTGTTGTTTCATTACCTCAATAAACCCTTTGTATTTACATCAGGAGCGAGAGGCCGCCATGTTGGACCACCACAAATGTAACAGACCAAACTTAACTACTTTTAGAGATTTAATGAAAAATTAAGGCGACCATAGGTTCTCCTACATGACTGGAAGGGTGAGGTGAGAGATATTCAGCTGCAATATATAGCTTCACCAATAGATGCTGCTATATCCTACAAACATGTGGTTTCAATGTATTTCTGCTTTGGCTTGAGGCAGATGCTGAAAACAACAAAACATCCCCTTCTAACTGAATTAATTAAAACAAATTAGGGCTGTAATGATTCATCAGATCTTGACCGCCAACTAAGTGTTTTTTTATAACCAATACAAGCGCTCTGATTTTTCAGCTTCTTCTGTGTGAATATTGTATGGTCATCAATCATTCAAATAGTTTTGGTTTGTGAACATCAAATAAAAGGACATTAGAGAACATCATGTTTGAGGTTTAGGAAAAAACAATGAACATTTTTCATAATTTCCTGACATTTTAGGAACCAAACTGATTGATTAATCAGGAAAATCATTGACATATAATAAAACTAACCGTTGTTGCAGCCCCCAAGATAAATAAAACATTTCTTAACAAATTCAATTTTGCTGCAATATGTCTCATTAATGTCAATAATGTCTCATTATTTAACCATTTTGCTGTTGGGGGAATGAGGGTGTGTAAAGTGTTCTTGGCAACAAAATTATAAAATAATAATTAAACTAATAATAAAACAAATATCTACATTTAGGAAAGATTGTGGCCGAGCAAAACAGACACAATATACCATAGAAAAGTGTATTGCAGTGCAAACTGTCTCTGTCGTATGTGTAAATCTTTTAAAATGTGTATCTTGTACATAGTGATATAATGAAGATGGTACATTTTTGGACATATTGTGCAGCCCTGGTGGTGAGTAAACACTGTATGTGTGGCTTTATGACATTTGTAACACAAGTATCTCACCTTGACAAATGGGTGGTCCAGCAGCATGCTAGCTGTCCATCGGCGTTTGGGTTCACTCTCCAGACAGTGTCCGAGGAAGTCCTTGCCCTCTGTGCTCAGCTTCTCTGGGATGGGGGGTTTATGGCCCATGCCCACTTTGTACATGATCTGGAAGTTGTGCTCGTACTCGTGCCAGGGTCTCTGCAGGTTGAAATTAAATCGAGTCATTTCATGTATCAGCTTATAATGTAAACAATAAAAATTGCCTCCGACAACCTGCAAGGCTGGATTTACACAGGATGCATGACCAAGTGCGTGACTCACCTGCTGTGGAAATTATGCTAGTTTACAAAAACATTGCCGTAGACATATTTTCTAAAGAATATCTGTCAGTCACATTATTTCATAATTTCTTGAAGAAAATGAATGGGAACAGGGAAACAAAGTGTTTGAGTGCTGAAACTGTGAAGAAAGATCATTTTCACTGTATATTTTTCACATGAAATACAGACGAGAGGTCTATTACCACGGCTCAGACAGCCAGTGCGAACGGTCTTATTAATTAATGTCTGCCTAAATGAAAAGAGAGATGTACCACAGTTATTTTATAACGCACTTTCTCTTTGAGGTATCAGGTATTTGCTGAAATAACCTGATACATTAATACAAGAATATCCGTTTTGTCATCTCCTCTCTGTGACATTTTTGTTAACAGTTTAATCTTTAATTACAATTAATGTGCTTTTTATCAAAAATGGTATAATTACATTTTAACTACATTATTCCATAATTCACAGATCTAAAATGATCCAGGCAGAGACACGAAGATGCAGCAGAATTATCATCTTACCGTCTCAGCAGAGCTGCAGCTTCATTTTTTCTTTTTTTATCCCGTTTGACAGAGCAACTGATCTGCTGTCTTTTTCCTAAAGTCACATTGTCTCCATTATTCTGCATAGGTATGCATATACTGCATGAGATGCTAAACCCCTACCTTTAAGTCTTTTCTATCATGACTCACCTTTCCCGTCACCATCTCGATGAGGACGCAGCCTAAACTCCAGATGTCTGCTGCTCGTCCGTGACCTTCGCCCTTTGCTCTAGTGATTACTTCAGGAGCCATATACGCTGAAGAAAATGGAAAAAAAGGTGAGAAAACCAGTTATGGCAGTAGAATTTAATAAGCAGCAATGTTGGCGTACTGCTTTATGTGACAAGACAAGAAAAACTAAAAGACACAGGCACAAAAAAAACATTAAAAAGTAAATGTTAATGTATTAATTAGAGACAAATAAGAGGACATTTTCTTATTCACGCTATAATTGTTCTAATAAAACTTGAGACAGCAGACTCCAAACCAAAATATTAAGCCACAGTGACCCCTGCTGGTAGACTGGAACCCATACACTACATAAAAAGCACTTACCGGCAGTTCCCAGTGTGCTGTTCACCTCACCAGGCATGGTGTGAGTGTTGTTCCTTAACTTGACTGAGCAGCCAAAGTCTCCCAGCTTAATCAGACCGGAAGAGGTCAGGAAGATGTTGGCTCCTGATAGAAACAGAAGAACACAGATGGCCTCAGCAATTTGGAAAACGGAGTTCACGGAAGACTGCTGTTTCTGCATCTCTGATAAGGTAAACAAAACAAGTGCCACTGACCTTTGATGTCACGGTGGACTATGCCGTGCTCGTGGAGGACATTGATGGCTGTAGTGGTCTGTTTACTATAAAGCCTGATGACGTGTTCCTGCAGGCCCAGTCTGGACACCTCCTCCAGGGTGCCCTCGTCACAGTACTCCATGAAGATGTACATCTCCTCCTACAGGAGAGTGCGTTGAAGTTTTTCAATCAGAGTTTGTCCATATAACCCAAGTGATGTCTGAACCGATGTGAAGTGTTCCTCTCTTACCCGATGGAGCTCAACGCCAAAGTATCGCACAAGGTTTGGGTGTTTGATGCCTTCGAATATTTTCAGCTCGTCGGCCGTCTCTTTTATTGTTTTGTGATCATTTGGCTGGAATCGGATCTGGGTGAAAAAGATTAATAACATATACATTACTTTATTGCCATTTGTTGATTTGTCATTATTTTGAAATAAATCAAATTGGAGTAGTGGTTGGCACTTTTGCCTTGCATCAAATAGACCCGGGTTTGTGTAGAAATACACTGGTATGGCAAAATTAGATCAAGATGGAGTGAGAGATAAGGTGACTGTAATTACTATTATTTAATTCATTATTATGTTTTTGTTATTCGTTTCATGTTCTACACACACACACACACACACACACACACACACACCCTGGTATATACAGAAGAACATTGTTTCTGACACGTACCACAGTTTGAGAACGCCCTAAAAAATTAGGCAGAACCTCAGTTTTTAGGGACTGGTTGAATTTAGGACTGGTTTACAGTTTAGTTGTGAAGTGCGGTTAAATTAAGAATAGGGTTAGAAATTAACTGGTTATGGTTAAGGATACCGCTTTGTTAGATATACAAGGTATACAATGACAATAAAGCTTCTATCTATAAAGCTTATTTATCGATCTATCTATCTATCTATCTATCATAGTTATTAGAGTTGCAGTACAGATAAATAATTGCAAACCTGCTGTTGGAGTACATACCTCCTTCATGGCCATTAGCTCTCCAGTGTCGACATTGATGCAGGTGTATACCTTCCCATACTGGCCTTCACCTGTTTCAACACAAACGAACACGACAGTTGCTGTATGTGCATAGTAATACCTCACATTGTAGCAAATACAATCACAAACTCGTCACACCTATCTTGTTGCCCCTCTGCCACTTGAAGGTCACTTTCCTGAGCCCAACATGCATGACGTTGTCGTAGGACTTGGGTGTGTGACACACTTGGCCGATGATGTTGCGCTGCTTCATCACGGCGTAACGCTTATCCTCAAATTTGCGAATGGAGCAACGGACGGCCTCCATGGGGCTTTGCCGGGCTGCTGTGTCTAATTACAGAGGGAGAAAGAAAAAAGATTAGTTTACTTAAAATCAAAAGGCAAACAAGCACATGGACTGGTTGGTGCAACGTGTCTCATCACTCAACAATCTCACCCTTGGACTGGCTGATGAAGGTGAGGAGCTCCCAGCTTCGACGTGCAGTGCTGTTAGGATCTCCCTTAGGATATGAGGGTTCTGTAGAAGAAAAAAATCAACTGTGTTGTTAACTTTTCAATTTGGAATCAAACCTTGCTGGGTACCGAGCACACCCACCTTCTCTGTCCTCCGTGGGGCTGGAGTGGCGGCTCAGAGATTTGAACTGCAACTCTGCTGCTACGGAAGACAGATGGAAATTGGATCCCCTGCAAAGACACGAAACATGCTGATGCAACACTGGGGTCCAATCATAAAACCAATGCTTCGTATGGATTGTTTAAGTCTGGCGGTTTCTCCGTTAATGGACAAATTGAAGCTCAGATGAGGGTTACTATATTTCTATGCATTTGACATCAACAACATTTAAAATGTTGCTACCAGAATCTTTGTGTTATAAACTTGCATGCAAATGGTTAGACATTCTTAATATTGAGATGCTTTTATGGAAAACCTTAGCAGAGACATTATAAAGTTCACAATTTAACCAATCAAACACTACACATGTCTATGCTACAAAACCAGAACTGTGTTTCTCTGGAACAATCAGATGATGTCATTTGCATTACCTCACAACCAAAGATTAAGCTCACCCACCAACAGTTGAGCATGCATTAGAGGCAATTGCAAGGTTACATCTCAAGAGTGCATGTTCAGATTTCAAAAGCACAAACAAACGCACTAGGAAAACTACGTGGCAGTGAATCATCAGCATTAAAGCAAGACTGATGTTAATAGCAGTAAAGAAGAGAGTATTATCATAGCCCAGACTTTAGAACTGTTTTTTTTCCCCTCCATTTTCACACCATGCACAACAATATCCTGTGATAAGACTTGTGTAAGGGACATATCTGTGATTTGGGGACACTGCGGTGCCTCTACATACATTAAGACTTTAAAGGTAACAATCTTCGTTACATTTTTAATTTAAATCTACATCACATCCCTGCATGTTATTAAGAAGGATCACAGGCACATTTTTAAATTTCAGGCATTTCAGGTAGAGTGCAAGGAGAAATTACTCATTATATACAGTCTAATAAAACTAGTTCATTTTGGTCCAAACGAAAAATAAAAAAAATAACAAAAAAATATGACTGACTTTTTAGATACAGTAATTTAATCCGTCTGGATTTATAAAAGTTTGTCAATGAATAATAAAAAAGTAAAAATGCAAACATGAGCGCTAACAAACGGGCAAAAATTCCTTCTCATCATCCTATTAAAAAGATTATTACTGATTTCACACATCACCAACTTAAAAAGAGGGTGAATTTATTTGTGGCTCTAAGTGGATGACTATTGCCAAAAAGAAAATTAAATAAATTCTCTTGAATACAGAACAAATGTCCTGCAAATATTAAAATGTTCTCCTTCCATTGTCAGGTGGCTAATTTTCTCTGTTGTATAAGGGGGTTGTGTTTTGACAACAGTTTCTACCAAGTGGCTGGGGGGGCAAGGCTACCTGACGTCACTGGGGGTGCTGCCTGGAGCTTTGGTGTGGCTGTGTTCCCCCGGGCCCTGAGGGACGGGGCGAGGGCCGTTGGGGAACAGCTGGTTCCGGAGATCACAGGGTAGACTTCGAGAGCTGTGTGGTGAAAAGACATACTGAAGAGCGCTGCCCGGGGAGGAAAGGTGGCTGCCATGGGATATGTTCACATGTATTTGTGTGTGTGTGTGTGTGTGTGTGACGAGTTGTGGAACATACACATATATACACACACACACTCAGTGTAATTATATACATTACAATATGACATACATGGCAAGATACACATACACACAAGGAAGCCCATGTAACACAGACTTATCTACAGAGCCACACCAGTATTAAGCATACATAAAGCAAGGTAAAGAGGCACAATAAGCCATGCAGGAAAAAGTATTAAATCTTCCATCACTTACCTGAATCCCTCAGCGTTAGGGATGAACAGGTTGGGGTTCGGTGGGTCACTGTGGCAGCGAGGAACTTTAACGGGCCGAGGACTATTCCTGGGAGCTGAATAGAAAAACACCCAAGTCTCCATTTAGTCAAGCTACCTACCACAGCAAACCTCAAACAGACTATGCATTGATCGAGGAGCTACAGAAAGTTAGCTTGCTGTGGTAATATACTGGCGGAAACTTGTGAGCAAGGGAGCAAATGCTATGTACTATATGCAGCAACATTTCTTAAAATAGACGGCTGCAGAACACTTAGAAGAGACAGAAAGAAAGGGAAATATGCAAATAAAATGAAATAAAAATCCAAGTCAAGAAAGGTAGGCAAGACACATCTAAGATACTTTTTCAAAACAAAAGTACGAAGCAAAAGAAAGTGAAGATTTTATGTTTGAACTATGCTGCAGTGATGATGCACATGAGGTACTGTGATGCTTTACTTTGATTAACATTGATATTTTATGGTTAATATATATTATAAACTAATTCAAGACACAGACACAACGTGTCAAGTCGCAACATTTAATGATTATTGTCAGTTTTTAGTTTGCTCAAACCTTAGATGTCATAGATTAACATTTGGCACTCACTCTTTGAAGAATCACTTTAATATAAACACAAAATTTGTGTCATGTTTAAGGCAATATGTGATGTTTGACTAAATGTTCCTTATTTCACCCACAATAACATTTGCCCTATTACTCAGAAAATGTCTGCTGAGCAAACATGCTTTCCTTCCCCAGTAACACTTAGTTATATCATCACATTTGCCCAGAGAAACCACAGTTCTTTACTGACGGCCACTGATAGCAGTGTGTTGTCGCTCAACACAGAGTGAGAAGAGGACATTAACTTCATTGCTGTTGTGTCTGTTTTGTGTCACCTTGACAACAAACTAATAATCTTGCAAAAGAATGTAAACACTAACAAAAGGCATGAACTCCAGATGCAGCAGTCACTGACAGTTCATACCACAAAGGACTCATCTTACCAATGTACAGGCCAGTGACCGGGCTGTGGGGTTTTCCGATCACATGTCCAATACATTCATTCATCAAAGCTTGTAAATTCTGGAGGAAGAAATGCAACATTTACAGTCAACAGATAAAACATTTGTCATATTTTACATATCCCTGTGCAAACATGCTATATTGAGAGGGAAAACAGGCCATTTACCAGGAAGTCATCCTCAGGTAGTGCTGATATAAAGGCAGGTTCAATGGCCTGAAGAAAATCAAAACCCTGAGTCGCCCACCTGTAGATGCAACACAGGGATCAATCAGTGGGTCCCAAAGCTTCCTGCGACTGTTCATTTTATTATTTTTGTCTTAAAAGCATATCGGTACACGTTGTCAAAAAGGTTAGGGTCAGTTTATAAAAAACTGAATTAAAATAAATACACCCATTTGACAAAGGGCTGGTTTTTCTGAGAAGCATATCAGCTGATTGCACTGTGAGGAACACGGATCTAATATGCGTGATTCATTAACAGATCTCAGCATCTTTTCTTTTGAGGAAGTTGCTCTAAGCAGCTCCTTGTGCTCTCCTCTGTGGGAACAGGAAGTAACGTGTCACACTGCGTGCAGTTGAATTCCATGTAATGGCTCAAAGCATGAGTATGGAAAAAAACTAAAGGCATGTATATTAATGCTGTGGCCATTACACGAAAACTAAGTATATATGTATTTTTCCAAGTTAAAAATAGCTGTAAAACAGTATAAATAAGAGGGCAAATGGGGCTTTTCTCACACAATAAAATCCCCTTTAACCCCTAAAAACAGTAAAAAGTTTGTTTGTGGTGATTAAAAATATTGTTTGCTGACTTACTTTTACAAAACCAACTGCACTAGTAAGTTGGCTGACTGGTCAATGAGATTGATGAAACTAACTTTAAATTTCTTTGCAGCAGTGCTACAAAAAACATCCTTGAGTCATGTATTGATGAAATGCTAACAGATGGTAAGGCCTTACCTGGGTTTGGTGCCCCTGCCACTCTCGCATTTGGTCAGAACATACGTCATCCATTTGCGGGCAAATGCTATGTAACGTTCACCGATTCTCTGCCTGAACTCTCCTGACATCAGGCGCACCACCTCCTTGTGATACTGTAAATAATAAAAGGAGTATATTTAGGATAACCACCTCAGCTTCATCTCATCCGATTACTTTGCAATGAATGTGTTGCCTTTGAAAAATATGTCCCACAAACAGGTCAATATTACAAGGTCAACGTTACCTTATGTACGTGAAGAGGACATGTTATGTTATGTTATGTTACATGCGCTGACCAGGACAAATATGAGTCAAAGAGAGGTTTACACTCTGAATAAAGTCCTTCTGTACAAATATAGAATGAGCAGCAGGTCACACCTCTAAAATCTTGCAGGCTCTCACCTCAAAGGCAAAGTTGTATCCCTGTATCATTGCCTCCCTGTAGTATTGATGCAGAGTGGCTGACTCAGACTCCTCCACCTCTGCCTCAAACTCTGTGGTGAACATGTATTCCACTCGTTCAATGGCAGTGCTGATCTTAATGCAGAGCTGCAGTGCCTCGTCCTGTGGCGGGAGCGAGGAAAGGTGAGATTTAGTTTTGGCACAGATTACTGCAAGTCAAATAAGACATTGCATGTGGTATTAATACTCTTGACTGCAAAGTAGTGCACCTGCAGCAAGGTAGCAAACCTGTGGGTTTGAAAAACTATATCTGTGAGTTTTACTGAAACAGATGTCAAACTTTCCAGAACTGTGGCCCTTTGTCTTTTTACCACATAATGTTAGTAGAACTGTAATTCACGGTAACTGATAGCAGGTGGTAAAAACACATTTGAAAAGAGGACAGCGACCACGCACCTGTCTTGACAACAGCAACAACATGAGCCGGAGTTTGTGAACAAGTGTGTGGCTTGTGGTTTTCGAAAAATACCTTGAGCTCCTCCAGAGCGCCCGCGATGAGCGGCTGACTCGATGTTTGCTCCCGGCTAAGAGTGAGCACATCCTCCATAGACTGCTGAAAGGCCTTTCGCTGGGCCACCAGGTGAGCTGACTGCATCACGATCAAGAGCATGTTCTCCACCTGAGAGCACAGTAGACCAGTTGGGAGGGTTGAAAATAATACACTTACAACGACACCTACAAATTCTAGGATTGTAAAAAAAATAGCTATGCTCTGAAATATCCCAATTCCATGACATGACACTGTAGCGAAACTTTGAAATGCTATTCTTGACAGTGGTTTTGTGTTGTATTTAAGCCTCTGGGCGCTAGTTGTCAGCAGGCTTTCAGCCCTTTGACTCTCGACTCTTCTCATATCACCAGACAATGGAAATTGAATAGATTGTGTGCGTATAACATTGTGATATTTACTACTGAGATTTTTGCTTAAAACAGAGTATTTAGGGGGGGAAAAAACTACTTTCCAATGTAACATACTGTCAATCACACACATACCTTCATGGTGCTTAAAGTGTCAACAGTTTCCACCTGTGGGACCAGCTTCAGCAACTCTCCGTCCCACTGAGCCCAGTCAGAATCAGTAGTGAAGTCAGTTCTGTGTTTACTCATCAGCAGGTAGGCCTCGTCATCAGCTATTTCCTCTGGCTCTTTGGAACAGTCTTTGCCTGCTGCAGCATTGAGAAGCTGCAAGATGAGTGGCCGCTGATTCATCAAAGCGCAGGGGACAAAAACTTGGAGTTCTTCCAAGCCTGGGATCTGAACCTAAATATAAAAAAAGGAGGTTAAACAGCACATAAGTGACCCAATGACAGAAATAAGAAGATTAAATATGTGCAAAATTTACAGAAGGGCAAACACCTTGACAAAGTTTCTCTTCTTCAGCACCTCAAGGAGACAAGGCACCCCATTAGTGATACTGAAATCTGCAGCAACTTCCAAATCCTGCAGAGAGGGAAGAAAACAAGGTGTTTGTTAGAACACAGAGAGAAAACCGTGTCCCTAAATAAACTGTTATTTACAATGTCAGGTCGCATAGGAAAATTCATGTTTAAAAGTTTTAAATTAAAATAAATGCAAATCATACCACTACATTTATATATCGTGTGATTTTTAAGAGGAAAAAAATCAAAGAGTATTTCAGAGATTTGATTTTCAGGCCATATTACTTAGTCCTTGTGAAGTTATTTCCTGTATTCTCTCACCTTACGAAGCATTTTGGCGAAACCTAGAGCCTTGGACGCTCGCTCCCGGGCCTCGTGGAACAGCTCTTTAAGTGAGCGACTTGTCTCAATAACGGACCGTCTAGAAGAAACAAAATGTTTTAAGTTTAAAACACTGCCGCTGGGAGCACAGACTATATTAATGACTGAATGAATAAAAATCATTACCATGGTATTCTATTCTCCTTACCTGATCTCATCTGAGGCCGAGCTGTCATCTGCACTTTCCCAGAATTCATTACCACTTCTTTGCAAACCAGCATCCAGGAACTCCCCAGTGGATTTGAGCAACATCCCAGCGATGTCACTGTCAAGAAAGGAACAAACCTCATAAATGATTAAACTCTTGAGTTGGAGAGGTTTTCAGTGTCACACTGATTTGCAAGTAGGTCAAATGACTATAACAATAATCTTATTTTTTTATACATTACATGGACTCACCAGAAAAGCTTCCCAGACTGGGCCTCTCCACCACGGATATAAGGAGTGATAACCTTGGTGAAGTTCCACTCCTCCTCTAACAGATTCTTCAGGCTGTGAGAGGCCTGAGGCAGCTGCTGCAACATCTGGATCCAACTGTGCATGTAGTCAAAGTAAACCTGCAGCGACAGGGACAGATATTACATTTAAATAATGCACAATTTCTAAGGCTACAACATTTATCTATTAGTAATCGACAACTAAATTAATATTTGACTATTTGGATACTCAATTTCCTGGTTTAAGCATTTTTTTTGTCAATAAAGAAAATGTACCCAATGAAAATTTGACTATTTTCATCATTTTAAGGACCACACAACTAATTAAATAATGGAGAAATTAATCAATTATGAAAATAATTGTTAGTTGTAGTCCTGGATCCTAAGCTTCTACAATGGTTGAGCACTATCAAAGCTTACCTCAAGCATCTTGTGTAGATCGTCTTCAAACTCATCAATATTGGCATTGGTCTGCACGCCCTGAGCATATGTGACAACACCGCGTAGCATGAACTGATAATACTGCTTCATCAGAAGACCACCTTTAAGAACCTCCTTACACTCACGCACCAACTGCAAAGCAAAAATAACAGAGACATTAGCTCTACACTCATCATTAGTTAGTCTTCAAAGACAGTGCCATTCTGTTAAATAGTAACAATAGTTGTCTCAGTAACACAGAGGAGTCACACAATTGTCTAAAAAGGCAACCAGAAATGTGTATAGCCCATAGGTGTATGTGCCGCCATCATCATCATCGAAAGTCCTTGCCTGTTTGATACTGAGCAGTGACGGCTCTCCAGCAGGCCTCTGTTCAAGTCGCAGCTTAAGGCATTCGTGAATGACATTGAGAAGGACTCTGCACAGCACAAGGAACGCTGGCCGGAAGGATGGGAGGTCCATGTCCATCAAATCCTCCCAGGATACCGGGTCTGCTCCGAGTTCCGGATTAGCCGGACTACTGCAGGACTCGTGGCGTGCAAGCTCTGGCAGGTAGTCACTATACAGCATAGGATCTGGGAAGTCTGCAAACTGGAGGTGGAACAGAGATGGAGGAAAGTTAAATCAGCCAGTTTATGTGTTGTTGTTGTTATATCATCAACAGAGTAATCGTTTGGTTTTACGATTTCATTTTTGTTGCTATTTTATAAATATTTCTTGAACTGTTTTTTTGTTGTTTCATGAACTATCATGCTTGCTCAATCTTGGAGAGAAGCCTATAAAGATTATGTCAAAAATTAATCCCTTTTCGAGTACAGAATATAGTATATACATTACTGAAAAACATATAGTCCTATAACTATTACTTTTTGTGGCTCCATCACATTGACCAGAGCTAAAACAGTGCAAAGATGGTTCCAGAACTGGTTGATGTTATGGGACTGCAACTTCTCAAACGTGTTCGCATTCCCTCAAGAACATTCTCAGGAGGAGGGCGGTGTCTGAACCTCCTTAAACTGCTCCTCTAAATGTATCTAAGCTTACTATTTCCAAAACCGAGACACCTTCATTATAATAACTTAACTCTATTGGATTTCCTCAAGCGTATCCTAAAACTTTGTATGAACTTCATCAGTTGTATCCAAACTTTTGAAGGGCATCAGCTTATTTCCCTCAACAATAAAAACTTAATCATAGATAAAAGTTTGCTAATAAATAATGCAAGACCGTAATCATTAAAAGAAACACTATCCTTTTACAATACATGTCCAATTTACTGAGGAATCTAGGTTTGAGATTTGGGGCAGTAACTTGCCATAATAATGTTAAAAACTGATGGCAATAGAAAAATGACACCATCTGCTTTTGTTTTTGCACAAACTTGTGCAATCCCTGCTACTTCAAATGGCTGCTTAAGTATCTGAACTAGTGGGCTTTTTACTACTTAATGCATAATTATTAAGCATAACATTGTGATTAGCTGAAATGCAGCTTGCAGATGTTCCATTCTCACCTCCAGTGCAGGTGTGTGGCGTAGAAGTGCCGCTCTGGACCGCTGAAGAGAGCGGTCCATCAGTTTGTGCAGTCTGAGAATCAGTTTACGCAGTCCCATCTGTTTCAGAGCTTTATCCACAAACGGTCGGTATATGGCTGTGGGGCAGAAAACTCCCCCTCCCATTTTTGCTTCTGCACTTCCTTCAGTAGCAGTTGGGAGAAACTCGTCTTCTGACAACAATCGGGCAAATTTACGAGTCAGGGAGGGAGACAATTCTCCATCTGCTACATGACCTAATTCCCCCTCCTCTTCAAGATCTCTGTCCTCCCCTTCACTTTCAGCTGTAAAAGTCGCTGTCGAGTCACTCTCCTCATTGTTCTCATTCTCATCGTCTTCATTGCCACGGGAGCAGCGCGGTGAAGGGATTTCAAAGACAGGCCATCCAATACGGGATAGATCATGGAGGCCCAGCACAGTGGCCATAACACGCAACTTCTGGTTGAGGTCCTGGGTGATATTGAGCCACAGACAGAGCGCCTGCACCCTGCCCTGGAAGTCTCGTGCTGCATACTTTTCATAGTCCCTCTGCAGAGCCTGCAGTGAGGGATAGAAAGCCTCCACAGACTCCAGCAACTCCATGACCCGCTTAACCTGCTCAAAGGCCAGCCGCTGGCGCTGAAGGTGTTCCCTGCAGTCAGTGCCAGGACCCAGAGGCTCTGCTGCATTCATCGTAGTCGAAGGACATGAGCTAAATCCCCATGGATCTACTCCACAGTGGTTGGTCTCTGCTACACCAGGCTCCCTCTCCTCGCCAAAGACTAAACCTGAGATGCTCTGATAATCCTCCTGGACCATTTCAGACCCTGAACACAGGGTGCCTCTCAGGCTCTCATAGTTGACCTTAAATTGCAACACCTCATTAATGATGTCAGGGATGGCCTGGCGGGCAGTGAAAAGAAAAAGGTCTTGATCACTGGTGGAGCGGCGTGCATGCCAAGCCTGCAGCTCCAACCAAATGACCTCCTTGTTGTGTCCCATGAAGGCTGTGTTCTCCAGGCCTCTCTGCTCCTTCTCTTTCCTCTTAGAGGACATAGATGTGAGCTTTAGCAGCAGGCGCAGAGTCTCAAAGAACTTGAGGCGGTCAGCAGGACAGTCTGTCCTGGAGGTCTGGCGGTGGGTGCGGGCAATATGTGGCATTGACACAGGCAGTTTGCCACTGCTGCAGCCCAAACTCAAGTAATGCTTCCTGGGATCCATGCTGAGGCCACCAAATGGGCTCGACTTCGAGAGTGGATCCAGCATGAAGGATTCTTCAAAGGTTTTCTTGTGGTCTCTCTCTGTGGAGCGCAGTGTGGCCCGATGTTTTTTGCCCTGCTTGTAGCTATGCTCCTCTGGGGTTTCCACTGGCCTGTGACTCTCTCTCACAACAGATGGGCCAAGTTCCACTGAAATGAAAAAAGGAAATACTTTCTACTACTAGTAAAATAATAACATTTATTTATTAACATATCTGTTAATCATGAATTTCTTAACTTACCCTTGTTAGGAGAACGTCCAACACTCCTTGCTTGGCTGTTCCGCTGATGTTTGCCAGACATGCGTTTCATCTGACGGTGGTTAAAGGGAGGTGTTGTGCCATACACAGCTTCCTCTTCCTCACTAGGAGAGTCCCAGGATTCATCCACCCCAGAGTTCTGTTGGGATGCATCTTTCACTGGCTTGGACTGCCTGTCAACATTTAGTGATATTAATCAGTGAGATTACAATCATCATATAATAACTGCTACCTGGAAGTGTTGTTAACCAACCAAGTCAATGCTTTGTCATTACGAAACAGCTTCAGCCCTATCACAAGAAAACCCATGAAATGTGTGTGCATGTCTAAGAATCCTGGGTTTGTTCTACTGAAAGACAGACTGTGCAGCAAATCTCTTTTAATTTCACAGCAAACAGGTTGCTAAACTGCAACTAGACTAAATGGCTGCTGCAACCTACAACAGACTGACGCGTTGTCTGTCCTTTGGAGACTGACTGGCTGCCTCCCAAATGTACAGCAACTATCCTGTGTGCATGACCACAGCTGTCCAGACATGGGATAATAAACTGTGGTCACCCCCCGTCTGCACAGGTAAACAAAACAGCTCAACGAGGAAGAGAGAAATAGTAACCTTCATTAACTCTGTCTGCTAAGTCATCAACCCTTCTGCTAAAGTCAGGTTTACATGGAGTACTGACACTCTGTTACTGTAGGCAAAACCCGAGTGAATGCAAAACACCATATCTCTTTCATGTAATTGTAGTGACTCTTATCTGAAAGAGAAGGAAAAAAAGCATAATGCAAGCGGCACACTTTTCTGGATTACAATGTCACAGGCTTGTGCCTTAAGGCTTTTTGGAGGGGTTTTTAATAGGATTAGGGAGAAAGGTCGGGAGGTCTGACTCCCCCAAAGAAAAACAAAAGGAGAAAGAAGAAGAAAGGCATGACAAAGGACGTTCCATATGCTGGTCGCCATGTGTTCCCCCATCGATCATCTCATTGAAAAGCATTCCCCAACACGTGCCCGAGTTGAAAGGGGCAAAGGCTGGATCACTTTCACCGAGCGAGTATGAGTGAGCGTTAAGGGAGGATGGTAGTCATCTGGAAGTCACTCACTCGCTTCAGCTTTTTAAGGAGCCGAACATATTGTCTAGACTTCTAATGCTATTCTGTTGCAAAGGGGAATCTGTCCACACACACACACACACACACACAGTCCAATGGGAGCAGCTGTAGAACTACACACAAACTGGACCAACACCTGCTGCAAATCGTGCAACTTTACATGCAATTAGATTCCAGATTTAATCAAGACTTCATAGACAAAGCACACTGCAAAAATGGCACCAACAGCACCACCACCCTCATAACCAAAACAGTGTTGAAACTGCAGAATAACTTGCACTTGCCTCTATGAGTGCATTGTATGGGAAATTGTGAAGGGGCTTGTTCTGCAGGAGCAGCACACCACAGTGATCTTTTCAGTATGCAGGCACGAGACGGCACAGTAAGAAATCTTTTGTGTTACAATAAGGGGTTTAGCATAACAGCAACAGACAGAAATTGCTGTGCAATGTGCATGCTCGATAAAAAGGTAAAACAGGTATCAGGAAACTGTGTAGTTAACCACGAACATCAAGGGAAAGCTATTAACCTCCCACTGCGTACGTTGCTATGATCAGATTGTGCACACATTTGTAAACATTCCAGTACGTGCATGGGTGTGTGGTGTCAAAGGACAGAAATAGCAAATGCATGAGAGAGAGAGGGAGTTTTAAAAAGACCTGACGCAGAACGGCATGACTAAATCACTGAGGAATGACAACGGAACCAATGACGCCCTCTTACTGCATGTCAGTTTGTTTGGTTGCCATGAGACACTGCCACAAATGCTATGCAAATTTCTCTGCCGATTTCCTTACTGTTTTCCCAGCAAAAATGTACTTGCAGGCTGCCCAGAGGAAGTAACTGGCCTGCATGCCCTGCACGCTAAGGTCTTCAAGCTGTCCCTGCCTGGCTGCCACTAGTGACTTATCACTGCAGATGGTGTCTGGCTGCTCTCAATGGCTCATCTGATGGCTCACTGGGGCTCTAATAAAGGCCAGTGGAATGCTAGAGCCCCCAGGCAGAAACACTGAGTGCATAATAAACAGCACAAAATCAGGACTCTTTTCTGTATGACGACTGAAGCAATGTTACCAAGAGCTGCCAGAGTCAGGGGGGCTGACCTTTGACACCGACCATCCATACCATTGTACTAGGAAGGGGCGCTCTATTGTATAGCTGTGACACGTGGCCCGTGAGGCACACAGCTGAATAGCACACAGCTGGTTAGTGAGCACACTTGCTCACAATGTCTAAAATAAAAGGGAAAAGGAGGAGAAAGGGGCCAAAGTTTTCTAAGAACATAATTTCCACTAATCGGGTCATGCTGGCATAACTGATGCTTGGCGGACTAAATCTAGATTTGCATCTACACCCTCCCACCCAATGCGCACACACACACACACAGTAAACAGGATGTGTCTGCTGCCATGTAATGTCAGCCTAAGGTCGACTATTGAGTAAAAACATAATACCTGTGTGTGCAATGTGCATGTATGCTCCAAAATTCCTGTGGCAGTGTGCTTCATTTGTGCAACTGTGTTCACATCTGACCTGCAGTAAAAAGTCCTGATGAACAGGCAGCAGCCACAGTGTGCTCCATAGGCTGACAGCATTCAGAAACAATGCACACAACACACTTAACCACACCCCCATATGGAACAGTGCAACGCTGCCAGGAGTGGACCACCCAATCTCTCTAGCATGCACTGTGCAATGCATACTTCACATATACGAATGAGGCCTTTGCTTCAGTGAGACATGACAGGATATGCAGAAAGTCACTTTCATTCACAACAATCAGCAAATCATTGCGTTGTTACAACACTGCTGTACTCATTTGCCTTTGCAAATTGCTTAACCCAGGGAAACATCAACTTAGACACAAACCTTATTCCACCAGTAGAAGCTCATGACATTTACCACAACAAATCCCATGACCCAAATTAACTAAATGTAGACACTGCAGACTAAGCAGCATGAGGTAAAATGTGAGTAATGACACATTTTTCTCCTTATTCCAGTTGCATCATAAATGCTACGCAGGCAGTTGTCTTTTCCACTATTTAAAAAAAAAGCAAAACCTTTGCTGATTTCAACTCACTCTTCTCTCTCTCTCTCTCTCAAACAGTTAAGCACAACATATTACCAAATCTAATCAAAGAATTTGTATTTGTGCAGCACTTAACCATCTTTGCCTCCCATCTCTGTTACCATCTAACATAATCTACCTCTGCAGCACTTCAGTAACATCAAGTGCCACAGTTATAGCACTTGCAAAGATCCTATTGTTTGAATGAAGCGACAGATGAGAGTGACAGAATGTGAGAACAGCATTAATTTCTCTAAAGCAGGTGTTGAAAGAGACAGGATGCAGTTAGGAAATGCTAGAGGGCGGTCCATCTGTATCCTACAGCCTGTGCTGCTGGCAAATGCAGGCATTGATGAGCTCAGCCCCAAAGGCGTCTCCAGGGCTCCATCCACTGTGCACAGTGCCACCACATCCTGAAATCCCTGGAATGCCTGTCAGCCACAATGTCTTCACTATTGACAAAAGACCTCTGTACTTGCAGCCATAGCGATAGCCTTCAATTCAAGCAAGCACATAACTCCCCCTTCTCAAAATAGTTGACAATGTAAACCTAACAGCACAAACACTCATCAAGGTCAGGTATAACAATATCTCTGTTAGAAAACAAATTAAATACTTTTTTGAATGTTTGAGGCCGTTTTTTTCACTCTGAAATTAGAATGCAATTGCTGAACTAATGTGTCCCTGCAAACCACCATCTTGGCAATAAGGCCCTCCTTATGCACAGCTGTATGTTCTGCACAATTCCATTACTATAGAAATTGTAACTACAACAAACAGTAACATGCAGCAAACACATTATTTGAGCTTTGCAGATCATAGTTTACCTTTCACCACAAACTTTACTTGCGCTCAACAACACAATTACACTAAAATGCCTCATGCCTCCAGCAATGGCATGGCTCGGTCTTTTTCTGTATGTGACAGTGCTGGACAGCAATTACATAAACAGGTCCAGTATTGCATAATCATGCAATATGTGTGTGTGCTTGTTTTTGTTACCTCTTTAGGACCTTGTCAGGACCAAACGTCCACACAGGGACATAAGCCTGGTCCTAATGAGGCAGAACCTTATTTTTTAGGCTCTGGTTAAAGTTAGGATTACAATGTGAATTGTGTTTAGATTAAGGTCTGACTTGTGCATTAACTGATTCGGGTTAAAGTTTGGGACAAGGCTTTGGATAGACTATCCAAGTACATCAATGCACGTCAATGCAGTGTCCTAGCAATAATAGCCGCACAAACCTGCCTATACTTATAACTGAGTGGCCACAAGGTTGCAGGGAGAACAACAACTGGCTGGTGCTCAGTCATTACTGAACAAGAGAAAGGAAAAAATGAAAAAAACGCACACAAATGTGCTCAAAACTAGAATTATGGCAGATGACAGAGCTGATCCTGCATGATAAAAGCCTCAAAGTCACTCGCAGTCTCTCTGCAGACAAACAACTGCATGTGAGGAGGAGGGAGGACAGGGGGAAGACACAACAGCAGCAGATTCCTGAGGGTCTGTCGCCAGCCGTCAGGGGCAAACACTGCGACATTTCGATTAGATGTGTATGTGCTCATATGAGGGAAAACCTCTAAAAGTGTCTGTCTCTCTATGTGTGTGTGCAGACATGCAGTAGCCTTGTCGTCTAAACACACACATACATCTCCACATAATCTGCAGTAGACAGTCAACCAAGTTGAAAGGCTGAAGGTAAAATAACACAAACGCGTGTGAATTAAGTGCACAGAGTGAGTGAGCGCATAATATCATGCTTCAGCAGTGAAGTGTGAGCCGAGAACAGCAGAAGTCGAGCTCTAGTATTAACAATAACAGTGAGGCGCAATGCTAGCTAAAGCCAGCGAATTGTCTGTCTCGGTATAGTGATGAAATGCACAATATGACAATATCAAACCAACAACAACACTCTTTAAGGCCCGTCTCACAAACCCACAATGCAACACTCGCCTCAGTATCGTAAACTTTATCTTTGCGAACTTGTTGGTGAACAATACACTGACAAGCGACAGCTAACAGGAGACGGCAGCTAGCTTGTTCCCTAACATGTTGCACTGTTAATGTGAATAGTTCGTCTTGTTACCTTAGCATTTGGCGGACATGTTTGCCTCCCTCTCTAGCAAGCAGGGATTTAAAGAGCGGCTAAAAATCCGCAGCGCAGTGCGTACGAAAATGTTGCTCCGACAAAAAAAAAAAAGTTTGCAACTCTCCAGCGTTGCAAATGCAGCGACTGCACGCGCGCCACTATTTGGCAGGAAAACGACTTGTGAGGGATGAGCGCGAGCGCTCCCGTGCAACACTGACTCACGCTCAGCTCTCTATTTGGCAAGCGCGAGGTCCTGATGGTGTAGGGTCTGTTCAACAAAATTCGCATACCTGCTGGGCTTGTTGCGATCCGGAGGCTCCATTGCAAGGCATCGGGTTCAGGTTTCTAACCGTGCATGGACTCAACCATGTCGAGGCGGTTTCAGGCAGACTTTGCACCGCTTAATGTTTGCAAAAGACGCGGATTTGTGTCTCTTTGAAGCACTTTTTATCCACCGGCACAGTCGACTCTCGCTAGCGCGTATGCCGTCGCCATCTTTCCGACGCTCATTGAGGAGGAGTACCACGGTCTTGCATTGCTACGGCAACTCGGATGGGTCATCCCCGGCCAATAACTGTGCAAGCACAGATATGACAAAGATTGTATGATGTCCTTAACTGAATGCATCTTATTATAATGACTCTCCCTTCGATTTAATCGTTTTTTCCTGTTGTTTTCTGTTTTAATGATTAGAAGCTGTAATTTGTATTTTCTATCTTAGAAAACGAAACTGTAAATTTGTAAATCCCATCACCACATGAACCCACATGACGGCTCTTAATTGGCATACAATTAAATTCCGTACAAATTACTATAGCTGAAATCAGGTTAGCAGTATGGTTCGACTAAATAATAAAATAAAAGAACAATGTAATAGTCGAAATAGCGCTTTCACATTATGGGGTTCTGGTGTCCCCTAGTGGTCGAATTTGTCATGTCACATATATCTGTCTAAAATTACTGGCGTGTGACATTATGTATACATAGGATGGAATATACAATGTTACATTTTACACTTTATTATAACATTTCACATTAAAAACGCATTTTTATCTATCTATCTTATAATGTCTATCTATCTATAGAAAAAAGAAAAACAAGACATTTATATAAAAAAAAAAAAAATCAAACAGCCCTACTGACTGTTGTATGTAAGTGTGAATATTGTATGTAAAGGTGTATGTGTCTATCCTTAGCAGGCTTGCCTGACCAGTTCTCCCTGATGCCAAACCCTCCATGAGTCAATCACTTCAGTAAAGTTGGAAATATTTTCACACTTCCGCGATCAATAACGTTGTCCTCACTTATTACACCCAAACTTCTCCTGCATATTGCTAATGTTAATAAAGTATCTGTTTATGTATCGGGGGAGTTGTAACTTTCTGTTTCTCGGCACAGTAAAAAAAAACATTGACAGTTTGACAATGACCTGTTAAATGACACCATGAAACCAATCGAAAGTAACAAAAAAAAACTATTCGACTATTTCTAGGGAGGAGAGAGAGAGCGAGGACGAGGTCACACTTCCTACGTCACTCGTCCTTTGTCGCCGCCACATCACTTGCTGCCTTCACTGTCTTTTAAAAGCTTGGAAAAACGATAACTACACAGTCTCGAGCATTTACTGTGAAACATTCAGAATTAAAAACTGGACAATGAATTTGAAAAGAAGGAGCAAAATAACCCTGCATAAATAAGTCAAACAATAAGTTCGGCAATAACACAAAAAATGTAAAACTGCAAATTGTCTAGATTAGATTAGACTTAACTTTATTGATCCCACACCGGGAAAATGAACGTATAACAGTGGACATAATGGCAAATACAACATGTATTTATTTACCAAGCACTTTAAAAACAACAACAGCTGAAACAAAGTGGTGAGATTTATTTTCGTTACAGTACTTAGGTATCCCTCTACTAGGACTGCTCTATAAAAACATGTCTGATGCAAAAATTATTATTTAGTTTGAATTAAGAAGAAAAAGACGAGGCTCTTAATTGCTATATGAATGTAAGATTGAAGTACAACTTGTGTCTGATATATAGTCACATAATGTAGAGATCGACCTACAATAGAGAAGAATAAAGATCAAATAATCAGCATTCCTGGATCCTGGCAGTTCTTCCTCTTTGTTGTTTCACGGCAGTTTCACGGCAGTTTCATTACCGACTTCCTCTTTCAATGACATTTCCGACTGCACCTGAAAGTCTCACGTGGTACAGCAGGTTGCGTTGAAAGGGAAAGACAGACGTCAACGTCGGAGCTTTGTTTCAACAACATCTCTTTTTGTCAAGGGTGTTTCTGTAAAACAAAACCTGAGGCGGTGAAGTGAAGTGCTGCCTTTGCCGCCACATTCGTCTCAGCCCGTGAGGTGACACGGGGGGGAGATATACCTCCTGAAAATGCTCCAGTCTCTCGCCAGTAATTCATGTGTGCGTCTGATACAGAGCCACAAATCAACATGTTATTTCGTGTCCCTCGTCTTGGGGTACCTGCTCTATCTCGTGTTCGGCGCCGTTGTCTTTTCCTCTGTCGAGCTGCCTTATGAGGACCAGCTGCGGCAAGAGCTGCGGGCCGTGAAGAAGCAGTTCCTGCAGGAGAACAACTGTCTCACCGAGGAGCGTCTGGAGTGGTTTCTGAAGAAAGCGCTGGATGCTAGCAACTATGGGGTATCCATCCTCAACAACGCCTCGGCTAACTGGAACTGGGACTTCACGTCGGCGATGTTTTTCGCGAGCACGGTGTTGTCCACCACGGGTAAGAGAGTTGTGTGATGCTGCAGGTGTTTAATATATAATGTACATTCAGGCATGTTTTTATCATTTCAACATGTAAATGATTGGGATACCGATTAATCGGTCTACCTGCTAATCGGAAATCTAGAAGAAAGCAAAACGAGGGAGGCAGAAATGCAGCATATTTTTGCAAAATAATGACTTAAATTAATGAAATAACTACGTAATTGTTTTCTAACAGTCTATTATAATTGCAAACTGTGTTTAATAACTGTCACAGCTCTTGTAACAGTTGTTCCAGTTTTGTTTTTCAATTCACACGTTGGAAGTAATTTACATTTGCAATTTCTCACCCTTTTTTAAATGGTGTCATGTAATAATTCGTTTACAATTGTAAATATTAAACAGATACTTGAATATAAAATATGTACCCCAATCAAATCTGTATAATTGTCAGAAAAATCCCCATTAGATATTTTCACCAAATCAATCACCTGATTTAAAGACATGTTAACAATATATTGTGCATTGTTGTACATGTACCAAAATATGCCTCTTCAACCAAAGCACACACTGTAGGAAAAGTGTAATAAACAAAAGAGGAACAACAACAAACACTTCTCGGACACAAAACAATAAACCATAACATAAATAACATACAGTACATTTTACTATAAATCTCATCACATTTTTCTCCTAATTTGAACTCGTATTGTCTTGACTACAGTCCAATACTTGAATTATACATGTATAACTACTTTTTTTTACTGTACTATGGTTGTATGTGGTATTAACACATTATCAACACTAACTTTTCGGGGCACACAGCCTGGAACCAGAATACTCTCTCTGTCTCTGTGCAGAGCTGGATCCAAGTGCAGGGGAGGGAGTAGTGTAAGTGCTAGCACAGAAGATGCTCTTAGAAGAGCTGGGTTTTCAAGAGCTTCTTGAAGATAGACAGGGTCGCCCCTGTTCTGGTAGCGCCCGGTAGGTCATTCCACCAGCGTGGAACGACACATGAAAAGAGTCTGGATTGTCTTGTGCAGCGCCAGACAACAATCCTTACACTGTGTGTTATGCAGACGGAAGCAAATGTAGGGCATCTTGACCTTTTATTTATGCGTTTGTATTTCCATTATAACTTTGACAACTTGTTCTCAATATTTAATTCAGATTGTAAAGCTGTCATAGGAGTACGTTAGTTAATAATTTTATTTTGCCACAGTGTCGTGCACCAAAATGTGCCGTGTTTTCATGGGCTTCTTACAAGACACTAGAAAACATAACAGACACATGTGCAGCTGCAGATCTAGCAAAACAAGATATATACATCTATTCAAAACTGGGGTGCCCTCCTGAATTGTTGGAAGGCATAAACTCAAGCCATCCACCATCTACCGCTCTGTCCTCCACATGAGGGTCACAGGACTGCTGGTGCCAATCCTCAGTGCATTCATCAGACATAGACAACCTATGCCCAAGTCCTTCTACATTCATTTTACAAAAAGACTTGAAACGAAGGACAATAAAACAAAACAAAAATTGCATTTCATCTTCAGCTTCTTACAAACCGCACAGCAGAGGATTAAAACAGATTAACACACCTTTGATATGTTTGTGCTTACAGGCTTTAATTATTTGGGTAGATTGTTTTTTATATCTTGCATGTATGTTCACGCGTGGAACCCTGTTTTGTTCTCGGCAGTCTTAACTGAACAGGAAGCGCCCTCTAATAACACACAGTTTATTACAGTATTGCAGAAAGCAGATAAAGGTAAGGTAAAGCAGGTAAATCGACCTTAATCCAATATGCGAGACATAAGCAAACAGACAGACGTGTGTATTACATAAACATTGCTCAACCCGATTTTTATCTTGTCTTTAGGCATTTGGACAGCTTTGCACGACACTAAGCACAAAGTTATCTTGTGTTATCCAACATTGCAAAACATCCTTATTTATCGTCTGTACACATATAACTTTAGTCCGGCCAAACAGTCACACTTATCTGTGAGGTTTCGTCATACATGATTGTATGACAGCCAACAGTAGCAGAGATAATGCATTTCAACCATTTGTTTCTTGTTTAAAGTCACAACAATATTCTGTTGATGGTGGCACAGCAGACTCTTGACGGACATTCAGGAGCTACACCTTCATGTAGCTGTACTAATTTCCCTTCCACTAACCATAATTGCTGGATAACATCTTTATTACTCAGCATCTTATTACACCACATACTAGACAGAAAAAAAGGGGCAGGGACCAGTGTGCAGACACTCGGATGTAGCATTGATGCAGAAGCTGAAAGTGAGTTCTTTGGGATCTATAGCACAAGCAACATGCCAGTAATTTGTTTTTCATTTGCATGGTTCTGTGACTGTGTCATGGTATTTTTGACACTCATGGCGTGTTTCTACTAGCGCGACTCCACTCGCATCGGCACTTATATTATACTTTTCCATTAGCGATAGTACCTGGTACATGGTACTTTGTTTTAGTACCCGCTCAGGCCAGGTTCCAAGCGAGCTGAGCCGACACTATGCGTGACGTTGTCAGACTGCCGTGCAATGATTGGTCAGAGTGTCATCACAGGAAGCAGCACAAGAATCAAACCGAACAATGCCGAACTGTAGATCAGTTTAAAAGACTTAACAATCCTTAAAATGTGGGTTAATCTCCAACAATTAGTAAGGAAATGTCTAAAATCTAATCATTTAACAGAGGAGTCTGGTCTATTCAGTGACAGCACTGCTGAAAGCCTGCGATTGTGAGTGGCGAGCCGCATCACAAACCCTGCCGCTGTATTCAGTGACTGTGTCAACACATCTTTTTAATTAACTGATTCTAATGATTCAGTACATGGAAAACAACTGCTTTACAAGTCACAAGTTAATAGTTTGTGTGTGACGAAGTGAGGACCCCACCCACATTAAGGAAGTACAATATTGTAATGGAAACCAACCACACCGTGTAGAGGCAAGAGGCGGTACTATATAGTGGAAAAATTCCATTAGGTCCACCTCATGAGAACATGCTAGACTTGTAGACAAATACTTCCTCGTAAGTAATACATAGCACCAAGAGTTATCCTTGTAATCATCATTTATCTGCATGCAACTCCCTGTAATTAAACCAGTACATAGTTTATTGTTTGCTATTGTCATGACTTTGTTTACCCTGGACAAATAAAAAACCCAGAAACAAAATTAGTCCCAAAACCTGGTGAAGGAGATGATGTGTAGACTCATGCACACACTAAAAAAAAACCCAGAAAGATGAATTTTGAGTAATTATTGGTGAATTATGTCATCCATTAACACACAGATGAAAGGCTGTGTACAGACATTTCATTACGTTTGTTTGTGTGTAATAATCAGAGGTTTGTCTTTGTGCAGGATATGGTCACACGGCTCCTCTGTCAGATGGTGGCAAGGCCTTCTGCATCATCTACTCAGTGATTGGCATCCCCTTCACCCTCCTCTTCCTCACCGCTGTGGTGCAGAGGATCATGGTGTTCAGCACACGGAGGCCGGTCATGTACATCCACACATACTGGGGTCTGTCCAAGCCACTGGTGGCCATCGTTCACGCCACTCTGCTCGCCTTGTTGGCCATGTCGTGCTTTTTCCTCATCCCTGCTGCCATCTTCTCCATTCTGGAGGAGAATTGGAACTTCCTGGAGTCCTTCTACTTCTGCTTCATTTCCCTGAGCACCATTGGCCTGGGAGACTATGTACCTGGAGAGTCTGTTAATCAGAGGTTCAGGGAGCTTTACAAAGTGGGCATCACTGGTGAGTGCTGATGGTTCCTTGTAGGCGTGGTATGCTTATGAGAAATTCATTTCATGATTATCCTGACTAAAATAATAGAAATTACACAATGGATTCACAATATTCAAATTAAATATTGGACAACTAGAATATTAACGATTTCCCCCATTATTCTCTTAATGGAAATGCTCAACTGGTTATGAGTGCCTTTTATAGCAGCATATTTTTCCATCACTGGTTCATTGTTTTTGATTGTAGTTCTGCAATAAGTTGGTGGTAGATGTGAGTACCAGCATATACTCCGATGCTTCCTATAGCAAAGAGGATCTTATTGTTTAATTTGTTGTACAGAAACAACAGCTCTCACTTCCTGATTAAACTCTTAGAACAATGAAAGAGTTTCATTACATGAAGTTGCTGTTGTACCATCATGTAATGGTCTCTCAATTAGTGCCTGTTTCTCAGAGTTGAGGGAGTTAATGATTTGCTGATGTGAGAATATTACCTGCTGTCGGTTCTATGATTGTGAACTTTGACCTATCCAGTTGTGACATAAGCAGATGGGTGTGTGTTTTTAACCCATTATGTGAATCCAAGGTTAAGATATGATTTAACTTCAGCTTTAGCTAACACTTAGACACCAATTATTGCATATTTATTTGCAATCTATCTGATTGACAGGTTGAAGTAGGAAAACCACAGGTGACAGGAATCAAATTAACAATGACTCTAATCCTATTAGTGACTTGTTGAGAGTTCAGAGCATAGCATAATACGGGTTTTTGTTTTCCTGTATGTTAAAAGCTATATCAAACCGTGCTTATAAAATGACACAACACAGTAATACATACACATCAGGACATGGTCTAAAGCAGAGCATCAAGGCATTGATTACGTTTCCTGGGTGATTTACACAGCTTTTCTTAGCAGCAGGGCTTCAAGTGACTTGAATTAAAAAAGAGAAAGAGGAAAAGGAATTATTCAATCTAATCAGACAAATTCAGTTCAAACCCACATAGTCTTGGGAGACTGGAAAATGTTGAACACTAATCCAGTGAACCATCACCTGTACTATGTGTGGTGTGGGTGTGTGGCACTACGCACCAGTCACAAACACCTCATTCAGTAGGCGCAGTGTGAGGAGACATGGCTGTGTTTCCTGCAAATGACATTAAGACTCATTTGTACATTCTTCTCTTTAAACAAAAAAGAAAAAAATACTTGTCCATACTGCCAGGGACGTCACTGTTGTGTTACTGAACAGTTTGGACCATTTACATTAATGTTTTGTTTGCCTTTGGTGAGAAGCAGTCATTGCTTCAATGATTTGCATGCAGGGTGTTGCCCTGTTCTGTTGTCACACAGTCTACTCTGCCTTCTTAATTCAGCCACTGTGTTTTCCTAAATAAAAGAATGTTGATATTATAAACCATTGCCCCAAGCGCCAATACTCAGCATACCTCCACTAGTTCTGTTAAACAATTTTTCTTTTGTTTTTCTGTAAGAAGTGGTTTAAGAGGTGGTGAAAACACACCTTGGATTTAGTGGGATTTCAGCCATGGCTGCAACTATCTGTCTGCACATAACATACATTCTCTGTTAATATGGTTAGCTAGGCACTGCCCCCTTGTGACAGTACAGATAAACCACAGGCTTGGGACCAAAGTAAAGAAATGAAAATCTCTGGCTTTTGTAAGAATGACCTGTAAGGAATTCTACTATAAAACAGATCAAATTGTGTCAAGTCTAAAAAAACTAAATAAGATGAGAACTAAATTGTCATTATATGTCATTATATTCCCCCTCTATTTGAGAGAGCTTTTATTGTTCTCTACAAACAGATAACCAGGGTGTTTGAAATTCCTTTGGCACAGCAAACGTTGTAGACATTTTCCAGGGTGGGAAGCTCTGTGTTGAAAGCATGCTTGTACACACTATAAAAATCTAGGGGAATATTAAAAATCAATCAATGTCTGTGTGTTTGTCTCACCAGTCTATCTGATCCTGGGGCTGATAGTCATGCTCGTGGTGCTGGAGACCTTCTGCGAGCTGCAGCAGCTGAAGCAGCTGCGGAAGATGTTCTACCTAAAGAAAGAGAAGCCGCAGGACCGCATGGTCATTCTGGAGAACGACCACCTGTCCTTCACCACTGTGCCCGAAACACCTGCAGGCCTCATGGAAGACAAATTCCAGCCTTTTGTCAGGGTGACCCCTCTGGCCTCTCCTAACGATGACCCCATGATCCAGTAAACAACGACTGAGCAACCGCCTAATGAAGAATGTAAAAACATGAAATTAGGAGAGGATTTTGTCACAAGTCTATACATACAGTAGCTAGAACACAAATCATAGCTCACTCCTGCAAATTTTAGTTGTGAAACTAGGTCCGACTATTAAGATTAAGCAAAAGAATCCCCTCTATGACACTGAACATATAGCGCTTTGCATCAGAGATTAAATTATTTGCATTAATCAAGGAGAACAATGATATTTAACAGTAAGTCTGCGATGATGCCATGTTATGACTCACATGAGCTAAGCTTTTATGAGCTGCATCATTTATTGCATATTTAGCAACAGTTTTAGAAAGTAATTGGTCTTTTAAATCTAGGTGAAATGTAGGACAGTTGTTTGTAGTCTGTCACACAGTAGTACAGTAATGTTAACTTTTAAGGTACGTGGAACCTCAAATTAATGCACAACTTTAACATGTTTTAAAAAATGAATTGTCATTAAGGCAAGAGTTTTATTATTTATTATTTTAAACATTGACAGGAAAACGCATACTGTACCATGTTGATCAGTGTTTTTGCTGGGTCAACTGCGAAATGCTCAATTATATTCTGTTCAGCTTGTTTAGCTCCTTTTTAGGGGTTTGTCTCATGTGGCTGAATGAAGCAAGAGTTTGCAGTCAATCCTGAACACAGCATCTAAAAACAACAACTGTTGTGTAACATTTTTGGCTCATTTATACAGAGGTGTTAATGACTCCGGTTGCACTCCATTTTGTCACATTTCATTGTTTTTGTCTGCAGAAATGTGTATTTTTCTCCACATGTTGCGGAGCTATTTCAATTTTGTGTGTGTAACGATTGGCACTATCATTTATTGATCTGCCTAAAAGGATGAACATGTGCTGCATTGTGTGGAAAAAGGGAAAGGAGGTTAGGCTGACTTTTAAAGAAAAAAAAAAGGGAATCACAGAGCACTGGTTGGCTAATTGAATTTTGCTGTCGATAAGGAGAGCTCGGTTAACTTTGCACATGTACTGGAACCAGGAAGTAGTACAGAAAAATAAATGACTGTTTGGGATTTCTCTAAAAGAAAAAGGGACTTGCTTGCAGAGATTTTTTAAATGAGAAAGATTGTGCCCCTTCTGCAGTGGAAGGCCTGGTTATTGTTTAAAACTTGAAGAGAAACTATTTTACTGTATTTGCATCACTTAAATCTCGAAAATGTATATTTTTAGAGAAGGCACGACGAGGAAGGTTTACAAAATTTTTGTATAGATTCATGAAAGGGATTTTTATGCCAACTTTGGCACGTCAGAGGGAACCTGAAACGATCAGCTTTTACTCTCATTGCTAATGGATGACTTTCCATAGTCTGACTAATATTGAATATGCATATTGTGAAAGAATACACAAGGTTAGATGTTTTGACAGAGGTACTGATCTCATGCCTTTAACCATATTGACATACATACATGTGGTGTTTGTTCCATCAGTGTCTCTGACCTCATTTCTCTGCTACGTTAGCACGCATTTGTAGTGTTTTATAAAGTTTCAAATGTAATGATGTGGGTTTTTTTTTTCTTTGCTATTTGCTGAATTTGATGAAGCAGCTGCTCTTGCTGCTCTGTTAGTTGAAGAGAAGCAAGTCGATTAGAAAGTGTGTAGTGGCTCATCTTTAATACTGTATTTTTCAGTGGGAATGTTGTTGATTTTTTTTTTTGACACCATTCTGGGCCTTTCTGCAAACTGTGAAGCAACGATACTGTTTATACTGTCAGGAGGAGAATGTGAGGAAAAACGTGTGCTTTCTCAGATATTTAACAGTTCTGCAAATACCATGCTGTGTAAGTCTATGTCAACTCTTTCACCCCTCAGCCTTTTTTTTTTTTTTTTCTTTGTCTTGAACATGAAAGCTGCAGGTAACGCACTTCTTGTTCCGTTCAGGGAGTAAACATTGTGTCAAGGATAACAAATGGATTTATGCTGACATTATTTATTCATGCTGACAAAACCGACTTGTTTTGTGGACAGTGGAATATTAGCATTCAGAAATACTTCACAAGTTGTGGTACATTTGTGCACAGTTCAGTATTTGTTGTGTTATAGCACATTGTGTTGTACAGGATTGCCGGGGAGCACCAAGGTTTTCTTGAAAAATTCATTTCAACTTAAGTGAATCCATGAAGTGTAAAATGTTGGTGTATCTCAAATAAACAGTTGGTTTGTTATGACCTCATTTGGCGTTTCTGTGAATTATTTCCCAAAACCAGTTCAGATCAGTAGCTCATAATGCAACACAATAATGCGAATAACACATTCATGATAAGAATACACTTTGAATGAATATAAGCAAGGGTGTGGGTTGTGGGTAGTTGCTAGACTTTTGTACACAGACACTTGAGTGACTTGGAAAACAGATATATGCAGTGTAATTATCTTCATGGGAAGGCAGGAGTGATACGGGAAAAAATCTAATCACGATATACTTTTTTACATCAGGAAGATGGATATATATCACAATATAAATCCAAGCTAAGGCTAGGCAATATGGCTTATAAATAATATCTGGATATTTTTAGGCTATATCCTGATGAACAAGATATATACGATATACAATTCCACGCACATGTATTCAACAGCATTTTCATTGTGAGAGCATGTAAAGAATACGACCAAGATTTTTCAAATTTGCTCAAGGCCTTTGTGTAATATTTAATAAAGAAACAGCAAGACATAATGAAAAAAACCATAGTATCCCATAGTGTAAAATAAATGTTCTACTGTATGAGCAGCATACATTTCTCTAAGGAGAAAAAGGTTAACTGGGTGTTTTTGGAGTGCTGGCAACTAGTTTAACAATTTCTAACAAAAAAATATACTGTATTTCTTACTGAAATGACCTCACAGATGCCTCTTACTGCAAATCTACAGAGCCAAAGTCCTTGTTATCAAGTTCAACTTCCTGAATAAAAATGAGGAGAAAGCAGCTCCTGGGCAAGTATTTATTAGGTGTGCATAGTGAGAACAGAATCATCTGTATGCACAAAATAAAAATAACTAACATTACTGATTAAAATGCTGCATATTCTGTCAGACTCCAGAGAGACAAAACACCTCCCACCTATGGCTCTCCCCCCTCTCTCTCTCTTGCAGCTTAACTTCAACTACTTTAGGGCATCACATTCTCTAACTCCCCACTGTTTTTCCTTCGTTTGCTTTTAATTTGTCCCCACACACAAACTGGCGCATGCAGCGCAGTTGTCAAGAGATGTAACCACGCTGTCTGTCAGGAGTGTATCGGGGCAGAACAGGACTTTCCCTCAAAGACTGCTCTACACACAGCCGCCTCGTGTCATTAATATTACCATTTGATCTTCTTGCATCATTCATATACATGGTGGGGGGAAACTACCTGAGCGTGAGCTGTGAGGATAAAAGAATACAGACTACTGCCTAAGTCCTTCTTTTGTTTTTTATCTCCGTCGCTGAATCCGAAACCATTTTTGAAGGAATACATATTGCATTAGGGTTGCAAATATTGCATTTGTTGTGTGCACTTGTGGTGTGTCATCACTCAGGTTTAGAAACAAGTCTGTTGTTGCAACCGTGGCCCCTCGTACACTCGTAGTCCGAGGGCGTTGGGGGTCATGGAGGCAGGACACCGTGTGGGTTGGACTGGACTGAGGCAACGACTGGCATCTCCCCTATAGCACAAGCTTTCTGATGGTAGAGCAACTCTATTTATATCCTGACGTACAAGTACACACTGGGACTGTGTGGAAATGCAGAAGGCCTCGAGCACCAACAGCTCCCACTGCTGACTCTGCCACTGCTCTCATTTGCTACTGCAAACACAATGGCTGCGCTGTGCTTGTGCGAGGGACTGTTTATTACTATATTTCTGCATGATCATGTAGATTTGCTTAAAAGGAAAAGTGGTGTATTTAAGTAAATTACAAATAAATATACACAAAGGGACAAGTGGATGCTGCAATCATTGACTGTTCTTCTCTTGCAATTATTTCTGCATTATGTGATGTTTTGAGGGATCCATGACACATGCATCCATAAAAATGCCATTGTCTGCCAGAGTTCAGACATCATAAGAGGGAAAACCAACATGAATGTGTGTGTTTTTTTAATCTGAGCAAGTGCAAGGAAATGTTGTGGCGAAACAACAAATGGCAAACAGCTAAATCAAATTACGGAGTCCATGCTGACAAATTTAGCTGAAATGCCAGGTATTCAATCTTTACAGTGCCTCTACAATAATCCGAACAAACCCTGATTCTTCCCTCTCACTGAGTCTCCGCATCCGCAAACCTGAAAATAATTGGTTATAAATATTCAATGGAAGCAGTGACTGTCAGACAACCTTCAGGACTTGGAAAAGCTCTGTGTTTTCTTTTCCCCGCTGCAACACTGAGTGACAAATTATCTCACATTCCTTTTTGGCAAATTGGACAACAAATGATATGATAATCAGGTATTTATGACAGTAGAAGTGCACCAAATTGATGGGAGAATTATGTATAAAGGAAAGTGGGCAGAGGGGACAATGATTTAATAGGGCAGATAAAATAAGAGCTGCATGCTGTGGTATGCGGTGTAAAAAGAAACGTGATGTCTTTCGTTTGAACCCTGCAGTTTATGGACTTATTATCTGTTGGCATTATGCTGGAGCACCTCTGAAGTTTTCCAGAAGCCTCTGCTAATATTAATAGTTTCACAAAATGTGTGTTAGCCAGACTCCAGAACTTAAATCGTATATTATATTTGTCATGTCAAAATTCAAAAAAGGGAACAAGTTTCTAATCTCATCTTTTCCCATTTAAAGCGGTTTGTCTGCACGGGCAGTTAACTGGTTCACAATGTTGACACATAAAAGCATCAGCGGGTCGTCTCGTCCTCAGAGATTCTGCTGCTTATTCTCCAGCTGTGTGTCAACCTTACTAATAATGGCAGCTGAATAACAAATATACCCTAAAGAAATCACACAGACCTCTGTGACAACAGGGTGCCGACTCCATAAAGGTTATAAATGTCCTTTTGGCTGAAATAACATTTCAACAAATGAGCAATTTCGTCAGGAACAGAGCAGAGGTATTCTCGTGGCTCCCTGGACAATAACTGTCAGGAAGATGCTGATCAAACACAAAGAGGGTTGAGAAATAAAATATGGAAAAATGTGACTCTTTTTCCACTTCTCTTCGCCAATCAGGAGACGTTTGTCACACTGTTTCCAGGCTCGCAGCCGCATTAAATATTGATAGGATTCGCAACACTTAAAAAAATAAATAATAACTGTATGCAAGCAGACACAGAAGAGCAGGAGAAATAATGGAAATGACAGAAAGTGGCTCAAGGTTCGTATCAAGTGTGCTGACGAAGGACTGAATTGCGCCCTATCGCATGTCTTTGAGGGAAAATAGCTAAAAGGGAAGTGAATTATTAATCTTTTTTTTTTACTTGTTGGTGTTCTTATTAGGATGAAAAATTACCATAGTTATGTACACACTTTAAAATATGATTTGTAAGGATCATCAGGGTTACTTTGTTATCGGCACGATATCGCAGCATCCGCTGCAGAACAAACAAAGTCAAGAACAGTTACTTTCCACTGGCCATCAGACTCCTAAATTCCAAATAACAATTTAGCAGTCCCCCCCCCCCGACACTATCTGTGCAATATCTTTTCTTTTTTTTCTTTTCATATTGCTGCTACAGTTTCATTACTGTTTTTCTTTTTGCACTACTTTTATATATATATTTATATTCAATAAAAACACTTACTTATTTATTTTTTTATTAATCATAGTTAGGCTGAAGAGTTGGATACATGTATAGACATTTACAGTAAGATAAAAGATATTTCCCATCATAACTCAGAAGTGGCAAAATTCAATGCTTTGTGTTGGTTCATTATCTGCTGCCAAGCAACGAAATTTTCTGTGCAATGACAATAAAAGGAAGTCTAAGTCTAATCGGTTTAGGCAGAAATTGGATTTAAAATGTATTATTGGATATTGGCAAACAAGATCTGCTGGTAGGGTAAATAGGCCACTACCTCCTTGAATTCTATGCTTGCACCCTGTACAAATTTTGGTGTTTTTTTTTTACATTTATTTATTTTGCTAAATAAATAAAATGTACATCTTGTATATCTTCATCTGCAGTGACATAAGTGGGCAAAAAATAGATTAAATGACCTCTGCAGTCCCATTATCGGCATATAAAATTATAGTAAAGTCACCATCACTTAAAATAATAAACCTTCATGTCAAAAGGAAAGTCGGGAAAAAAAAAGTCACGTAGAGACCTGTCATTGCAGTCTATGCTATTATAGTTACAGAAGAACAAGTCCACTGCGAGAAAACTTCACTCACTTTCGACATGACTGACATATTGACACGTCCCATAGCAGGAAATGTACGTAAGTACATACGTAAGTGTTATTAAAATAGCAACAATTATGGTTACACTCCACTTAGGGCTATGACCACTGTGAAGGCTGGTTGACTGTCATCACTCACTAAGACATTGAATGAAATAGAGCCATTGTTTATGCTATTAGGTGGACAAATGCTTGATAATATCCACTTTTTATGGAAACAAGACTTTGGATCATCCCTTACAGTGTGTCTCACTTCATCTCAGGTCCATATTTAAAGAGAAGTGCAGTCACACTGATTTAGGCACCAATTAAATCTCTATTACAGGTCTGCTGAAGTGGAAGACAGTGAGCTGGGTGGCAATGAATGACTTGAACAAATCAGCAGTCCTTTTATATACTGCTTTAATATGTATTAACTGTGTCACACATAAGGTGTCCACATTATTAAAAGTGTGTGTGACTAAGTGAGGAGGGATTTGGCTTTAGCTGAGCTGTGAAGTTGAGAGGGGCAAAACAAACCTGAGCCTCTCCTGCCTGATACTGTCTATGAGAGGTGTGGATGTGATTATTGATGACTGGACTTTACTTTTTTTTTGCTTGAGTAAGCACAGCTCTCACACCACAGCCCGCCCCTTCTGGTCACTGATCAATACAGCCCTGTCCTCAAAACAGAAAAGGAACCGGTTGGCGTACTTGAGCTGCCCTCCACAGTCAGGAGTCTGTCGAGTGCGGACGCAATGCAGACAGTGGGAATCTATGGCCGACACTGCTCCATTCGGGCAAGGTAAATCTCCACTTCCTGCTCATCCATTCAATATACTGTGTACCGTTATAGTTTGGATGGAAAGCAATGGTTTAATTTTATGTCTCTGAAACTTTCTTTCTTCAAAAGTTTAGAGCTGGACATACCTGAGTTTTGATGAAGATGTTCCACCTCTCTAATTCAGTTCTTAAGTTGAATCCAGACCGGAAAAACCCTCTTGAAAGACAAGAGGTTTTCTTATCTTTATCAATCTGAAAAGACAAATATATGGAGAATAAGCACTTAAGATATACAGACTCTTTAGGTCAGTGAGAACGTTTCAATAAAAATAAAATCCACAGTCTTTTGAGGATCTTGCTCAGTAGTCTTGAGTCTCTTTTCTTTTAAAAACAACAAAACTCACTAAGTGTGGTGTTAATGTGGCACAGGTCACACGTTTGAACACAGGAGACAAAGACAGTTGCTTGATTTTAATTTCCGAGCATAGACATAATCACCATCAGTGAACATAATTACCCCATTACTGGAAGTACAGCTCTGATTGAATATAATCAACCATATCCGCTCTAACAGTGGTATTGAACAGGAACAACAGTTCTACCTTGAAGGTCTTTGTTCAAGCAGGCATTTAAGAAACGAGGCTGTGTCGTCATCTTGAAATGTTGATGGACTCCTTATGTAAAGTAGAGTATGAATAATACACTAAAGAGGTCCCAGTGGCCTGTGAATTAATGTTGAACCGTAACAGCACTACAAAAACCGCAGCTGCCGGATTATTCTAGAGAATAAAGGGGGGTCCAATAGATTCTTTCACTTAAAGAGTTTTAAAGAGTTTTGAGTAAACAGCAACAACAGAAATAAGGTAAAAATGGCAAGAAAGCACGGTTACATTTTTGCATAAAAGCCCTTAGGCCCACAGTCTAACGAATACAAGTCTCTATACAGAACACTCAGTACTGTCCTGAATCACATGTGATTGGCATAGTCGGATTAAAAATAAAGGACTGGCTTGACAATTGAAAGTATCCTTCTGTGCATTTTTTTATCTTAAGGCAGAGAGGATTGCTGTGCCTCCCTCGCTGTGACAGTTTGATGGTAAAAGGGCCAGAAAGAGTTGAACACTGCTGCTGCTGCTGCTGCTGCTGGTAATGGTGTATGATGGGAATGAGGATTGCAGTGTGTGTTTCAGGTCACTGTTTGGACTTTTTCTGCCACAAAGCCACAGAAAGTAGACACATGTTTTAGACACTATATCAAATCCCAGAGCAATAATGTGTGTGCAGACTGAGAGGCAGGTGTCATATAGAGTAATACAATAATAATAATAATAATAATAATAGATAGAAAACCATCACTGTATCATCATGTGTTAGAAATTGTGTGAATTACAGTGTGCAGGCTTGTAGCAGCACCTGCCCTCTGACCATAAGAGCCACTTTTGAAGGGACATTTTTGTGTGTAATAACAATTGCATTTACAGTCATTTTGTAGGCGCTATGAGTAAGTCTATCTGCATCAGAGTATGGTTATTGAAAAAAAAAAAACATGTAAGTAAATACAACATTTCTCTTTTCTCATTCGAGTTCCTGTTCCTGGCTTTAGGCCCTGTGATAGATTTCAATACTATGCTGCTGGTTCAGACACATCAGAATAAAGCAAGTGCAGCTGGTGCAGTGTATATTACTACTACAGTATATCCCAGATTCGCATGTGATGGTAATTCCAGTGAATCCAGTAGGTGATGCTGTTGCAGTGCCTCCAGCACCCAGCGCAGGCTTGGTTTCATGTACAGTCTGTGTGTGTAATGTAGTGGCCAAGCATATGTGTGTGGGGGTGACGACGATCAGGATGGTGCTTCTGGTCTCCATCAGCCTCGATGAGGATTTAGATTTACAGTAGCGGAGCTCTCTCTGTGGCCTGACCTGAGGATGTACGGTGATGGAGAGGGCACCGTGTGGGACCGGGTCGGGCGGCCGCACCGGGACTGCATGTGCTACCTTGGACCTCCGACTACTTTGATGCCGATGTAAGATATTTCAACTTTTGATTGATACCTCACACCCGAGACTGGAGCCAAACCACACCTGTTGCGCACTTTTTTCCCTCGCAGGTGCATTAATTTTATTTAACAGGAGGTGTAAAATAGAGGAGATTCGGTGTGTGAATCAAATTTAAAATACACTAAGGCTCATTATTCAATATAAATAGTTTGGAGGCAAATTACATTTTATACTAAAAACAATGTGCAGGCTCCAGTATGGGTTCTGTAGCATGGAGAGTAAATTCCACTCAGTGTGAATAAGTAAATGATGTTTCATAACAGCTGAGAGGCTTTCAGGTCACGACAGTGCTGTAGTTTCTTCCTTTAAACTCCCCTGCCGGTCACTGTGAATGTGTTTGTTTTTTTAAGTAGACTGATGTCGATAGAAGGCTGTGCGTAATTGTGCGTACTCGTGTCCGGCTCAGAGCTGTGCTCTCACAAGTGTCGCTTCCCGATAAATAACTCAAATCGATTCTTTAGTTTCGTATAAGCCTGGAACTGGATTCGCACGGTGCTGCATAGAAGGATATACAACAGTTTGCAGGACCAGTCACTTTGGCTTAGTGTCTCTCTCTCTCTCAGTGTTGCTGTGCGGACGCATGCAGGGCCAGTGAAGGATGATGATTTCAGCACTGCACAGAGAGGCGCTGCAGGGGCCCACTGCACTGACCGACTTCCCTGGTTTAAACCAAGGAGAACTCTTATCTTATCAAGTCTCATACAAGCCTTTACAGACTCCCATTCCCCTTCGCCTAGGCAGTGTCTCTCTCCGTCTTGTAACGCACCGCCTTCCCTTGTTCCTTTCTTCCCAGCGGGATGCGCAAGTCTCCCGACGTGAGCCCCAGAAGGCTTTCGGACATCAGCCCGCAGCTCAGACAGCTCAAGTACCTGGTGGTGGACGAGGCCATCAAAGAGGACCTCAAGTCGTCCCGCTCAGTTGAGGACATCAACAGCGCCTCCATAGAGGAGCGGATACTGCGGATCACTGGCTATTATGGATATCAGCCATGGAATGCGAGCTACAAAAGTGAGTCAGTTTGTTACATACACGTAAACTTCTGTGGCTGTAACGTGCAGTGGCGCATGTAGAGAAATGCAGGTGGGTTTTTAAATGCTGGCCCACACAGACTGTTATAAACCCAGGCACCCCTCATCAGTGTGATGGTGATATGATGCAGGTCTAATTAAAAAAGGCTCTTCAACATCACTTAGTTTCCAAAAGGTGCAGCTTGATGCACTTACTGAAATGGTAGCTGTGTTGGATGTGCTTTTTAAAATTTACTTTTTTTTTTGGAGAACATAATCATTTGTAGGTTTCTATGATCACAGCGTGGTGGTTGTTTCACCAACCAGAGACACAATAAGAACCCTGGATTTAATCTGGCACATTGGGTCCCATATTATATCACATTTACACTGGTAAAAAAACAGTATAATCCCAGGTTTAAACATTTTTATCAACATTATAAATCATAGACCAGCTAGACAAAGACGAAAAAACACAACATTAGCATTTCCGTGGCAGTATATCAATGATAGCAGATGGATCTCCACCACTGAGTAAGCTAGCAGACACATAAGTTCACATAGCTAGCCATTAATTAAAAGATACAAAACAATATTTACCTTGTTGCCACTCTTGACTGGTGCTAATAACTGCTATCTGTCAAATGCGTTATCTACTTCATCTTTGTAATGTTTATATTCCCCTAAACTTTGTCTTTGTTTTTCCGTTTTCTTCGTACTTTTCGTTGTTTAAGTTCCTTCAAAACACACAGATACAGACTTTCAAAATAAACTTCCTGTTAAACCGGAAATAATGAACGGTCACGTCGAACTTGACTTATTAACATGCTGATGGATGGAACATCCTTGGGGTTTGTGCTCATTTAGTCAGTATTCACTTCCAGATTACCATTAATGTTTGAAGTGATCCTTACTTTTGAAAACTTGGTACAGTGCTGTATTGTTTTGTCATTAACTAGATCATCTAAACCAGTGTTTCCCAATCCTGGGAACCTCGGTCTGTGCATGTTTTAGATGTTGCCCTGCTACAAGACACCTGATTCAAATGAATGGCTCATTATCAGGCTTTTGCAGAGCTTGGAGCTGACCATTTGAAGGGTTGAACCCAGAGGGTTCGAAAGGACCAGGATTGGGAAAACCTGATCTAAACAATCAACCTATAGTGAACAAAATAGTGACCACAAACTATGTCCAACTGCAGTCAAATGGCACTTAGGAAAACACACCTCTGGAAAGACATGGCCCCTAGGGAAATCACTCACACAAGAGACTGTGTCTAAATGTTAGTGGTTAGGTTTATGGCTCGGGTTACGGTGAGTGGGCTTGTTTTTCCAGAGGCACGTTTTCTCAGTGGAAAATTATCCTCCAGTGGCAGCTGCTGCAGTTGGACCACACTTGTTTTATGTCTCTCCGACTGATTTTGTTTCCACCTTTCACGGACAGGTGAGGTAGTGGTAACCGGGCAGAACAGGCACCGGGAATGGTGTGAATGGTGTGAAGGGTGAAAAGTGTGAAAGAGGCTGTATATCAGGATCTATTGCTTCCAACCATCATTTTCCCACTCATCCTTTACATAATCCCACATTCTGTGTTACAGCAAAGGACAAGGCTTGTGTTCATTATGTACCGCACATAATGAAGAGAGCTTATCTGAATGTGAATTCAGATAAACCTGCATTCTGTCAGTTATCAGCTGAAGAATTATTGCTGCTCTTGGGTGCTGCAGACAGTGAAGCCAATGCTTGAATCAAAGGAGTTTATTCAAGTTAGACATGAAGGACGTTGCTTGGAGCAGTTGGTTCTTTGAACACTTTTACTCTCTGGGTTCCTTTTCATCACTCAGATCATCAGTAGATATGCATCCGTATTTTATTTGTGTGAATATATTTTGTGAACTTAAATGTACGAGTTATGACTGCTGGTGACTTTGGTTGTACAGTATGGAGTTACACTCCTTTACTGACTCTGTCGCTTCAGCTGAGATTTCTGTTTCTCTGTGGTGATGTCTGGACCAATCTTTCGTCAACTTTGTTGTATTTAAATGGGCTTTATAATACATTTGGATTGGATTGGGCGACAAAAAAATGTCACTCCCTTGCGGTTGGTGTAAATGCCATGGAAGTCAATGTGAATGCCTGCAGTCTATTGTCACACAAAGCTTGATGTCTTATTGCGACAAACCAAGGAGGAAAAAAAGAGCATCTGGATGTCCTCCATTGTTGTCTGCTGTGTCACGTTCAATGTCATAGTTCTATGTCGATTCATTGGCTTTACCATTCCAAACCGTACTGTACCAAACTGAACCGGAGCATGATGGAAACACAGCATCGGGGTCAATTTAGAGTGTCCACTTTACAATGAGCAATGGTGATTGAGTACATATAGCTCAGGGGTAGCCCAGCCCTTGAGGGCATTCAAACTGGCAACCCTCCAGTTAGAGGCTCAATTCCCGCCCATTTATCAGCCGCATGTTTGTATACGTGGTTTTCATATATTCGTTTATCGACATTTTAGCACTGTGAGCTTGGGAATCTGATTACTCCATCCTCAATCTAAAAATTAGTGTTTTATGTGAAGATGATTGTTATTGTGGTGATTGATTATGGTGTCAGGCAAATTTGCTTTGCGCAAGAGGGAGTCTAAGTCTAATGTACTCCAATCTATACTTTTGTTTCGTAATGAAATATATGGGGCCTCTGGGCCAGACGGGAGTGGGGTGTAGCAGCGGAAATTGATATTAAACTTTCTGTGTGGTAGAAAACAGATAATAATTAGAAGGAAGAATGAATCGTTTTCATCAAACTGTTGTTTTCTTCAAACAGGGGAGTAACACCCCTGAAAACAACAGACATTCTACATCAAATTAGAGGATTTTCATTCCACAAAAAAACTAAATTTCTGTGTCCAGAAAACACATTTATTTACCTGAATAAATTAATAATCACTCCTCAAGTTACAAACAAACAAATGAATAAACCTTACTGTTCAAATAGTACCTCATGCTGAGTTGCTCTCTGTTGCATCAGACATTCTCTGTGTGCATACAGGGAAATGTGACCTTTCAGTTAATTAACGTCCCACTTTTGCCTTTGAGAGAATGTTTAGTTTGTTTAGATTGCTCTTGTGTCTCATGGATGAAATCAAACGTAAAATTACAACATGTCATGTTCAAAGTCCACACAGCTTTGAGCTCCTTCTGGCCCAACTATAGCTACAGCTGTGCTTTGTGGCAACAGAAGCCTCACTAGTCACACATTGCACACAATTGCATGCCATGTGTTGGACAGAATCAGCCCACAGCCTCCTCTGACACACACGACTTGACTAGGACCCGGTGATGGAAAGCAACAGCTAATGGCTGAGGAGTGAAGGGCTGATGCTGAATGCAGCCAGTTTCAGGATAGGTGGGAGGCTGAGTACTTCTCAGTAGAGTGCAAATAGATGCCTGTCTCATTTGCCGACAAGCTTTCCAAAACAACAGCGTGCGCTCTCACACAGGAGTAAGCAGAATGATGGGGGGGGGGGGGGGGGAACAGGGAGCTTCAGTCATAGGCCATCACTGAGACTGAGGATGAAAGTGTGGCTTTTTAGTCACATTTAATGGGTCTTTTGAATATCCTAAATATGAGACTGCACGGATGGCAAACACACATGATGCTCTAATTTCTCATTTGCATATGTAACAAACACAAGAAAATATGGTTAATTTACTGGACCCGTCAGTCAAATTCATAGATGTCAACAGAATTAAGCTTTTGTTTCTAGTATAGAAAACACAAAAAAATATTATACTGCAGGTTCGTGCCTTTCATCCCAAGATGTCACAGCTGTGCATCTGGCCTGTGTTTAGCACTGGATCCAGCATGTGTGAACTCAGCTGGTTGCATACCTAATACAGTAGCTGCAATGTCCTGTCCTTCTTGTCTCAGACTCACCGCGGCATCGCTGTCCTCTCTCCCTGTCCACATGACAGGTTTGCCAGGAAGGCTGAGTTTCAGTTGTAGTACCTGAGCATGCAGTCACTAAAAGTAGAAACATTAAGGGTGAAAACAAATCTGCAGCATAGACAAGACTCCTCTGACAGCTGTCTGTCAACAATAGCATGACACTTTTTATTTCATTTATATGATTACTTAGTCGCGTCGTAAGATAAGAGCACCCATGTTGTCAAACTGATGAAGATGTTATCTTTATTTGAGCGGGGTTGTCTGTTATGCTGGTGTCGCCACCGCACATAGCCACTTCAGAGCTTCTGCCCTTTTTAGATTTGTAATATCTTTTCTCTTAAATAGTCTCGCCAGAGTTGTCAAGTATCCGTCTGACAAACAGACTTTGTTCTTTTCTTAACTTTCTCACAGTATCCATCACAAATATAGCATCCCCTGTGTCGCAAATTTAGAGTTGCACAAGGCAAGAAATGAGATGGGATTCTATTTTGAGCTCAGGATTGAGCTCATGGTGTGAGCAGGTTGGAGAGAGAGAGAGAGAGAGAGAGAGAGAGAGAGAGAGAGAGAGAGAGAGAGAGAGAGAGAGAGAGAGAGAGAGAGAGAGAGAGAGAGAGAGAGAGAGAGCCTAGACAGGTACCCAGGTACACATTCACGACAGCTGGAAGGGATGGGGAAAAGGTATGGGCCAACTTTGGCTGATGAGTAGGATGATTCCTTTAAACTCAGTGGGAGTTGAAGGAAACAGGAATATGCATGCTCAGCTGGCACTAAGGAGAAGTAGAAGAATATGCACATTCTCGCTAGCTCAACTCACTGCACTAATAAGTCTAGCTTGAAAAAAGTTTGCCTGCAAACTCCTCAGATCAATAAAATAACTTTTTTTAGGTTAAACTTTCCACCATCCCACATGCCTGGGCCCTTCTATATCCATGTCAGAAGCCCTTTTTAGCCCAAGAACAAGCTTTTACTTTTATTTTTGGACTTCAGCTGGACGCATCGACCTACTTTCTGCCACTACAGAGCCTGCCACTACTACATGTCTCACTGTGTACTTCTAACATTGTATACAGAGCGTCCAAGACCTGGGGCTTTCAGATCACTCAAGTGTCGACAGGCCACGAATATCACAGGAAAGTGTCCAATTGTGTTTCGTCTCATGAACACGGGGAAACGACTCCCGTTGAAAGCAGCATATTTACACACGGCATTTTCTGTGGAACTCGAATGGAACAGCTGGCTGATATGTGTGTGTGAAGTCACTCTCTGCTCCAGACATTTGTACTCTACTAAATATGTGCATGTAGTAGAGGTAGTATTTGTTTCCCGATATCATGTAATGTAGAATTTTGTGGAAAAGTGGGAAACGTACTCTGGGTAATGTCAAGTAGCTGAAAGAGGAGTAATTAAGCGAGTGAATGGTGCACAATATGACGGCAGCGTTTAAAATGTTACGTTATCACAGTGATTTAGTGGCTCTACACTGTGTAGTGGCCTGCAAGTGAGAACCATCCCAATCCACATCTGTAGCTTTTTAATTCAAAACCAAAACACCTACACGAGCAGGACAGGCATGAGTCTCGTCATGTCAGCAGCTGTGTAATCAAGATTACGTTACTGACGTGTAAATCACTGTTACACTCTCATTTGTGCACGTTTACTTCCTCACATGCACAGTCAGCCTCAGACAACAGTTTTTCAAACTGTGGGTAAACAAGTCATTACCCTGCAGAGATCCGTCTCTATGCTGCCGTTCTTGCTTTGAACATACATTTTTAAAAAGCACTGCTGCATGTTTTTGTGATATGCACAACATACTAAAAAAAAAAAAAAAAACATATACCCAGAGGATCTGAACATCATGATATATTTAATATTTCATGTGAGTGGGTTGGACTGCATATTTATGAGATTACATGCAGTCCCTTTTTCAATTGTGGGTATTTATATATCAATAGCCATGGATTCACCAAAGGGAATGAGGAAAATTAGTGTTGAAAAGGAACAAGCGTATAGTCATGAGTAGTGACCTTGTCCTGATTAAAAGCCAAATACACACTTGAAGAATGGATTCAAGTACCAGGCATATTTGGGATCCAGTTGACAGATAAACATCATTAAATTGGTTCAAAAATGAATTGAGGATTATGTACGTTTCTGAACAGCACGTGGCAACAACAACAAGTCCCTAAATAATTTCCCCATTTTGTTCAGAAGCACAGTTTATGGTGAGTGGTTCTGGTTTAATGTTCTGTAGAGAAATTGCCAGCAGGGCTCCTCTGAACAAGTGTATTTGTAAGTTGTTTTTTTAAAGAATCTCTGATACAGAAGAGGCAGCTTCAGTTGTGTAACATCACATCTATAATTTAACAGATCATCACACACACCTGCTTCTGAAATTATTGCATGTGCCCACCGGGCTGTGGAATCTGCGAAATCAGCTATGTCACTTCAAAGAAAAAGAAAAGCTGCTGGTTTTTCTCTTTCAGCTGCTCACATGTCTCAATCCAAAGTGGTGGAGAGTGGATGCAGATGACCAAATTAGATTGCAGATTCAATGAGTCTGACAGGCATGTGGGAGAGATTTAGTTTAAGGCAGAGCAGTATATTAAATATTGCACATGTAACCCCTAGAGAATCAATTCCCTAATATCTAAAACATTGAGTTGCCTCAACCCAGCATTGTTAGTGCTTTTGTGTCTCAGAATGAATCCCAAAGACAGCCCTGCTCGCTGAATTACATCTGTGGTGCTTTGTTCCTTGTGCTCACTCTTGCTTGTAATGGAAATCCTGCCAATTTAATGTCAAATCCTGCCTCACTGTCATCCTCCCTTTCTTTCTCTCTCTCACTCTCTCTCTCTTTCACCCCTTTATCTGCTGTTAATTAGAAGTTGTGAAGTGATGACTCCTACCTCAGCGTAATTAATCCAGGGTCTGTTGTGGCCAACACAGACAGTGCATCACTGTCTGTGTTGGCCACAGAAGAGTGGTTCTTATAAAATATATAAAAGAGTGAAATGTAATTGGAGTTTGTGCAAGTAATTAGATGGACATCTTGTGTTAGGAGAGAGGGTGAGTATAGGAATCACATGAAGCAAAAGACAAGCTTTCAAAGTGTCGGATTTAAATTATAATCTTGTGTTTATTTGTTCTTCTGAGCAGTGAAAACAAGTCCAGACATAATTAATGTAACAGAAGAAAGAGTGTCAAGACTGAAAGTGTAGCAGAATAAAAAGAAACAAGAGGCAGTTCTATCAACAGTGCATTGAAACGGAGCTGATTTTGTTGTAAAAAGTTGGACACTGCTATCTCATCCCTCCATCCCCAACAATATTAAAAATGTCAATCATATCGAACTAAGAAAATCTCAGCTTCATTTACCTTCCCTGCCAGATTTGCATTTCCCACATTAACCTTTTTTCCATTACTGTTTAAACGTACAATATATACAGAGGGTGTCTTATATCCTTTTTTCCCCAGCACAACCTAGACCATTTTCACCAACTATATATAAAAAACCAGATTGAATTTGTGAAATTTGCTAATATGTCACAGTTCAAACTTCACTTGGCTCGTTTTTATGAACAAGAATAAAGGAATAACGGTCTATTTTGTAGAATTATTGCTACTTTATTTCACAACTAAAAATGCGATATAAAATGAATCATAACTTTGACTCAACAACACATAAGACGAAAAAAATTACTTTTTTTAAAGCCTGAATATGTGACCTATAAAACACAACCCCCCAGGATGTCCATATAATCAGTTGTGTATTATTCCCACAAATTGCCATGGGTGCACCTGCGGCACAGATCTTCGCAGCATACATTATCTTCCTGTATTGACATACTGTAATATCGCACATAATATTCTATATTCCTTGGATAATATGCATGGCTGGTGCTTGCCTTGCTTTGTGACCGACAGCTGACCTTCTCACTGAATACAGGTCTGATCAGAGTCTGACACCACAGGCCTTAGTCATGCATCCTACAAGAGGCTTGAGTGGAATTCATAATAAACAAGATAAGCACTGTGCCTCATGTATCTGCCCAGTATAGCCCCCCCGAGTACAGTGATATATCACATACACAAGGTTGTCACACGGTCGTACTTCAGTAAATAGAAATGCCAAAGTAGTCACATCACACAATCGCAATCAAAATGAGCAAAATAGCACTTCACCGACAAATTAAAGCATAAGACACGAAACATATGTGAGCAAATTTACAGCATAGACTCCACCCCCTCAAAGGCCAACCACTCGCCAACATCAGCATGAGTGACTCATGTTGTCCGTATGTAGACAGTTAACACACGGGTGACTAATTCTTCCAGTGTTAATTCATATTTATTAATGAGGGGAAACAAATAATCAGCAAACGTTCCTCCACAGAATCAAATGGACATTTTGTATTTTACAAGTCCCAGCTGATTATGAACTGTATTTATGGTGATTGTTACCCCACAGAAAAATGCGTTACTAACCACCGTGCCAAATCTGAATGATTACTAAACTTGCATTAATGTATACAAACACAGAGCTGGTTTAGCTACAGTCCTGCCCTCTCTATCTCCCTTCCTCTGTGAGTGCACCTGCAGCAGGAGTCTGCTCTTCTTCTGTACCTTATTTCCTCATCTTAAGCAATTAAAAACAAAAACGGCAGAGCTTTTCTATGTGTTTTTGTCGAGGGACAAAGACGTATCATCCAGCTACACACCAAAGGTGGTGTATAGGAGCTAATAAAGCAAGGTGCTGGATTTTATATTGTGACAACAGAACACTGCAGAGAAATAGTCTTCATAATTCTTTACTGCACAGTTGTATTTTTATTTTTTTACATATTCTCAGCCACAATTTTCTAAATAATGTATGAAGAGGAAAATCTCTTCACTTGCTTTACACGCACTTTAAGTTAAGTGTAAGTGAAAATTATCATCATGCATTCTGCAGATGTTTGTGCCTATAATGAGGATGCATTTTTAATTTTTAACATTCATGTAAAACAATGACACACTGGCCCACTGACACTGGGCCAGTTCCACAAAAAATTATTTTAAACTTTAAAGTGTACTTTCATCCTCTTTTTACCCCTGCGCAGCCCTGCAACATCTGCTCATGTTACCTTTTATTTTGCACACTCATAGTCTGCTTTTATTTGTCAGACTGGCATTTCTTATACTCTGTATGCGTGACTGTATGTGCAACAGGGTGAGGAACTACCGTCCCATCTATCAACCCATCTACCAGCATACATACTCCTGAACCTAAGCCCATTCCAGTCGCACCCTCTCTGACCTTGTTTATTTTACTCCGTCTTAATCACTTTTCCATTTCAGTGTAAAAACTATTTTGAAAAGAGAAAAACGTGTCAACATTGAACTGTCACTGCTGCAGCAAAAAAAAAAAAAAAAAAAAAAAAAATCAAGTGAGCTTCACATTTTATGAGACTTGGTTTCTATTGTCTAATGAATGGGGAAAAGAAAAAGAGCAGTCATGCATGTGTTCAGAGGAAAGTCTCATTTAGTCTAGTCTTTGTCAGAGTTTAAATCACGTATCACCCATGGTTGCAGAATTGATATACTGTAGAGGCAGTCTTTTACACATGGATGTTTTAATGGTGGAGGAGGGGTGTGTGTGTGTGTGTGTGTGTGTGGTGGCAGTTCATGGTGCAGCCTTTAGAAAAAACTACAGTACTACACAAACAGCACAGTTAGGCCTCTAGGACACAGTGCCCAGTGTAAGCACTGGAGGATTTCTTTGCATCTTTCTAAAATCAGGGATATAAACATTATTTTATGTCTTACTTGCAATTATCTATCATTAGTTTTTAAACTAACACTTTTCATCCTATTTGTTGAAATATTCTTAGCATTTTCAGTGAAAATGTTTCAAGCAGTGTGTGTTTTAAAGGCATTTGATTTATAACTCACGAAGACTAAATAACAAACCTTTCATTTTAATTTGGAACATTTCTCAACTGCTCAGTAACAAGAGGTTGCTGTTAATACAGTTTACAGAAGTTTAACTTGTCATTTTCCAAAAATCCAGTATTTGCACCAATTATAAATCCAATGTGACATAGTGACCTCTAATGGTGAGACTTCAGATTGTAACAAAGTGCTGCTGTAGAAACATGACGGCACAAAATGGCGGCCTTCTTGCTTACATATCAACCCTTCCCGTCATCCTTAATAACTGTAACTCCTAGACGGTTTGTGATATCTAGAAAATTCAAAAACTACTGGCGATCTGTCCAGGGTGTGACCCCGCCTTTCCCCCTATGTCGGCTGAGATCGGTACATCACCCCACGCGACCCTCAAGGGGATAAAGCGGTAGACGGATGGATGGATACTGGAAAACAGAAAAATAGAGCTTTGCGCACATATACTTGTCATTACGGTTACCCTCAGGACTTTAGCGGAACGACCATCCAATCACAGACAAGATTCACCAGCACGTCACACATTTGTGACATCAGCTTATTCCTAAAAAGGTTGAATAACTGCAAGATATCGAAAGTTATCTTGGAAATCTATATAAATGTGTGCAGCCTGATTATCTTGATGGTCATATAGGGTGAAAGGCTTACACTAAAGGCTACAAAATCCAAACAATTGTTATTTCAAAGAAATTATACACATATAAAGTAAAATATATATATATATAAAACGGTTTGTTTTTGCCAATAAAGCCACCTAAATGTTACACACTGGGCCTTTACAGCATCAGTCCAAGTTGTACAACTGCTTCCTATTTTTGTATTCTTTATGCGAAGCTAAGATAAATAGTTGCTTATGGCTGCTTTATAGTAAAGACACACACTGAAAAGGACAGTGAATAAGCTGAAAATACCAAACTGCTCCTTTCAGCAGGTAAAGGGTTTCCTGATAGGATGTTGCTGATAGTGCACGAGAGAGAGAGAAGTCACTGCAGCCACAAAAAAAATCCAGATCAGTCAGCGAAAGAAGATGAGCCTTTGAGGAACAACAAAGCAATGACGGAAAGATAGATGAATCGATTTCAACATGATAGAGACCCCCCTCTGCTGCCTGTGTAGTCTGTACACGCTGCCATAGGCCAGTTAGTTGTTTTTTCTGCACGACAGAAAATATCATTGGTGAATGTTTGACAGCTGATCCCTTCGGTGTAATGCTGTTCAAAGGGGAAATATCTTCACTCTTTTTTATGATCTTATTCCTCATGGGTTCATTAGACCGAGGTTCATGTAGACAGGAACTTGCAGTTCATTCAGTTAAGGGGGGGACTAATTGAGATGTATTCAATTTGTTTACCTGTGACGGCACGTTTGCTCTTCGTCGTTTTGACAATTCGCAATCTCAATCTTTCTGTCATGGATTATCGGCGAGTTCACAGGAGTGCTGCTAATGACTAACCAGTTTCTTCAGTTTCCTCACTGCACGGTGCATTTCATAAATAGTGAACCATAACTCCTCTGCTGAGCAGGGCATGACTTAAAAGATATTTCATGTTCCCCTTCTTGTGTCTTTCAAAGCCAACACTAAGTGTCAGGAGTAAATTCCTGAGGAGATAAAAGCATATTCTAACTTTTGATGGATGGAGTCCTCTAAAAAAAAAAAAAAAAAAATCTGTAGCTAGACATGATTTATCTTCTTTCAGTGTATCATGAGCCAATGATATCAGCAACAATGTGAAACTGATAATGAGTGATTTATGTGTTCGCTAATAGACGTGTACTGACATGTCTATTTGTATTTTGGCTTTAACTGTTTATTTTCTGAGAAAATGCTTTAAAGGTAATAATATTTTATGGAAATATGATTTCCTTCCACTCACTGATATATTTGTCAATCAACAGGTGATGCCATTATAGAGGTGTGATCATTTCTGGTTACCCACAAAGCCTCTGGCTGCAGTATATCATTGTGTTAGTGTTTCACATGCGAGTGTAGTTTCTTACAATGAGCTAAATAAATCAACAAAATATATAACTAAACAACATTCTGCCCCAAAATACCGTATATTATATACACATAAAAGACAAATAACAATTTACAGGTCAATTTAACGCCATTAATTGCACTTTTACTGCAATGCTGTCCTTTGCATTTAAATGCTGCATCATTTTACTGTATATTTCATGTTGTTTTAGTTCTACTGGCTGTTGTTAGGCTATATTTCAATATCATTATTTGCATTATTAATTACAACTTGTCACAAAATGCGTGTTACAGTTTTCCTCGTCTTTGGAGAGATGTTTTTAGATGTCTATTCTTGCCCAGTGTCCTACTACTCTCTAAACCTTGAATAAGAATCACTTTTTATATGCACTTCACTGTCATATCATGCAGTAGCACTCTCAAATGTTTTCAGAAATGTTAATTATCACTATAGCGATTTCCTAACATTATCTCTGGTTCAGATTTCCACATGTGTACATTTAATTTGAGGACTCAGTAGAGCAGTGTTGTTGGTATGAGTCGGGACAGCCGAGGGAGCAAAATATCCCCATGCATGTCATTGCAAGTCATTATTATAACCCCCCAGCCCCCATCGTCCAAAGTAACCAACGTGGGTCAGAAAATCAGGCAATTAAGGAGGTTGTGGATATGGATGAGAGCCGACAGCCATTGGAGGAGGGCAGAAGGAGCCAGGAAGCTTGAATCTCTCTTCTCCCCCTCGGGGAGCTGACTGGTCCAAATTTTCAGCCCACTACACGTACAGAACAAGCACTTAATCAAAATGCTTATTCAAATCAAGCGAATGCACAAACTCCCCCATTTGCCCAAGTGCACACTCTATGCATCAGTCCACTGTTAACCGCAGTACTCGATAAGATCTGTTAATGGCGGAATCACAGTAAGAGTACATTAGATTGCTGTAAATATCAGTAAAATTAATCATTGAAGAGTGTTTTTTTTTAAGGTTGTAAAGTTTAAGTTTATATCCTGGCCAAAACCCTGTGTCTCTACTGAATATTGGATAATTACTGTGGAGAAGCGGGACTTCAGGTGATATTTGTCACCTGTGTTACTTGCACCACACTTATCTACAGCCACACACACTTCCCTCTCATGAGAACTGCTCTCACCGGAATGATAAATTGCCTCAGTTTTGGCGATACAGTCGCACGGCTGATGAAGAATCCATAAAGTGTGTAACGAGCATACAAAGCTGTGCATTTGGGAACTCCAGGGCATCAAGTTCTATTTCTGTCCAGCTAGGTCTGTGCACTATTTGTCTGAGTGCTCTTACTGTTTGAGGCTGATAAGTGGAGATGGAGGAGAGCAAGAGTGTGAATTTTACACTACTGACAGCACACACACACCTGCTGCTCCTGCTCTTTTGATGGGCCTCCAACACCTGCTGTCATGTGAAAGATAGGTTTACTGATCAGTGACCGGTTTGATTGCTGTTGAGAGCGAGCCCTCTGGGCCTGGCAGATAATCGAAAGACTTCAAAGACAAAAAAAGATCTGAATCTCAATGATTACCTCCCTAATGAGAAAGACATTGTCACTGCTGCAGGAACTGCTGGTTCCTTTCTTGGTCTTTGAGCCTATTCCTTGTGGCACTGAAATATTTACCACAAAGGAAATTCAGACTCCCAAATTTTAGCCTCAGTTAGATTAAAGCAAAGTTATGCGTAATGCCAAAGTAACGACGTGTAAGGAAGTGTACATGAGGTGTCGTTTGTAAAGTGGCTCAAGCTGAATATAACATCATTTTTGCCACATTTAGCTCCAAAAAATGTTTTTAAAGTGAACTTTTCCCTTTTTTACAGCAATATTTCTTAACTTACAATAGTTAAATCTAAATACTACATTTAAATCTTTGCAGTCATATTTTAATCACAGTCACAATGTTTGGCTTCTTTTCTTCAATATTAAAAATGTGTGCTCTGCTCCATGAACCGCTGCCTATATGTGCCTGCATGTTCAATCAAAACTGCTGTTGTTTCTCTCACCATGCAGCTCCAGACTTCAATGCAAGATTTACAACAGATAACTTTTTGAATCACCATGGAACACTTTAGAAGACAGCATCACTTCTCTCTCCTCTCTCTCAGAGAGACCCTCACTGTTTTGGTAATTACTCATACGTCCCTGAGGGTAATAGAGGTTCCACACTAGAGCTTTAAGGTCTAATGACTAGATTCTGCTTCTGCAGGAGTAGGGTAGAGTGAAATATGGCAACAGATCCTTCATTTCCTTTCTCTGGGTCAGGCCCACATGTTTTTATTTTTAATGTTTTCTTCAGTTGCTCACAGGACTAACCTGGCAGTTAGTGAGGATGTCTCTAAACAAATGTGAGAGGTTCATTCCCCCTGCGTTTCACAAACATAAATACATTTTAATCAATAGTAACATCCCGGATTTTCAGTGCCTCAACCCAATTACAGAAGAAGAAAAAGTTTATAGCTCGAGGGATTGCACTGCCAGTTGCTATTCATGTTAATTCATCTTTGCTAACTGCCTGGACATAACCTGCATTGCACCAGTGGCTCTATGAAAGCTCAAAGCTGCCTCGCACTGTTATACTGTACATTTGTGTCAGATACATAAACAAAATAATGTTTAAACATCCTAAGGAAGAGGTAAATTACTTAAATTACTTTAATCACTACAAAGACATATAGCAACTCATTGTGCATCAACAAACAAAAGTACACTATTTAAACATTAAGCTTTTTGGTGCTGCACTTGCACCAGTGTATCTGACCCGTATGCTTCTTGCTGTTCTGATTTAAGATACAAGAACCACATGTAGCCACATGTATTATTATTATTATTATTATTATTATTATTATTATTATTAATAATAATAATAATAATAATAATAATAATAGAGCAATTACCAAATAGAACAACAAATCACAAGCATCAGCTTTATATGTTAAATATAGTTTCGAGCACCCCACCTATACTATCGTAAATGATAGTTCTTTGTCTTTGTTCATTTGCCAAATAAGCAGAGCTTTTAAAACTTGTGGTCAACCTTTGCTTGCCTGCCCTGTGTAGCGGTCTTATTGGTTCTACTTTGAATGATTGAGTTGCATTTTTGGAAACTACATCATGGCTTCAAATACAAATCTGGGTTATTCTGGACTCTTGTGTCCTTTACAATGAAGGTTGCAACTTTAAAAGAAGATGCAAGGTTTGAAAGGAGACCAAGCTCTAACAGTGTCCCTTAAAAGGACAAGAAAGACAGAAGTGAAAGCCACCATCATGTCTGATACTATTTTTCATCTTTGCGTATAAGTACGTACTTGGTTGTGTGTTGCAGATGTGTGTTTATCTGAGGCCTCGTTGTGTCATTGTGCATGCCTATTTTACTTCATTGTCCTGCTCATGCTTGTGTCCTACTTCTGTGTATGTGGGTCACATCATCATCACCTCTTCATCACTACTGGCCCACTTTTTTTTTTTCTCCAAAGCTAACCCACAGATGGATAAATAAACGTGTTCCTGTCAAATCTGTATCACTAAGTTCATGTGGTCACAGTGACCCCTACAGGCACAATGGAAGCCCTGCAGTGTTAGGACATTGGTCGTCACAGATATATTGGTAAATGGCATTGAATGAATCAAGTTTTACGTGTATGATCTATCTTGTATTTCCAATTTCTTTTGGATCAGAATCTAGTTATTCAACAGCTTCATAAATACACAAATTATTTTATCCATATTTGTCACATACTTTATGGATCTTGGACAAAAAAAAAAAAGATATCTCCTAAATGCCCACACTTTAATAGCCTGTTATAAATGCAAGAGGCAGGGGGAGAAGCTTTTGGAAATGCTGCCCCATAATTACAGCAATTAAGAACAATTTGAATAATGTGGAGCACAGCGAGATGAGTGCAGTTTAAAGATAAGCCGGCTGGAACCATGGACGGCTGGAATGCATTAAAAGTAAATTAAAACTCTGGATGCTTGCAAAATGAAAGTCAAATTTACAAAGCAGAATATTAAATAGGTTGTACATAAGGTTATTCAGGCTGCATTTACCTCTACAGTGAATCCTGAATGGTCATACTGTAACTTGACAACAGAGGGCGCAAGTGTCATTCATCAGAATATATCTTTCTCTGTAGATTTACTTCATCTCCAGGAAAATACTTTCTTCAACCAGCAGCTGGGGTGCAAGGACCAGTTCCTGTAGTATAGTTAAGTAGCTTAAGTGTACCATTTCAAATATAACAATATATAGGATGAAACATGTTGTTAACTTCTGTTACAAAACGCCACCCCTTCTCCTTCTGATCACTTTTATTTCCTTCATCAGGAGGAAAAAAGCCAAAACTGTACTGGCTACGTCCAAACATGGAGGTATGCAACTAAGTGATCGAGCTGGATTCATTAACATGCATGTATGTGTAAAGTAAATGATGCAGACCAAAGTGCTTATAGATCATGTAGTACAGCATCTGCAATGCTTTTTCTGCCGTTTATGGGGACCCATTTTTAAACATAAGAAACCATTATGACCTATTTTACTGCCATTTTGTTCACATTTCCAAGAGATACACCTTTTATAAATGTTTTTTGTATGTGTTATTTAATAAAGCTCAGGTTAAAGTCCATATGAAGCAAATCTGATAGGATCGATATTTAGCATAAACTTAATTCCAGTGTGTGTGTGTGTGTCTTGGTCTGAGTCTGTCTGACCTTTCATTTGTCTCAGCTATCACTGTAAAACAACTTCAGGGAGCGTATCTTTGTCGATCTAATCTAATGCACAGATTATATACTCTACAGTGTGCAGAGTCCTTGTACTGGACCAAAACCTCTGGGCCCACCCAGCCTGCAACACACACACAAACTTTCTCAGATCACATGTTTTAGCTCAGCAACAACCTTAGTTGGAGGAGAGAAATGTGCTGCTGCAGCTGATTCCTCTAGTGGGATGTAAATTTATTGGAGAGTCACTCTTCCTGATTAAGCGAGGGCCACTGGGGCAGAAAGTGATTATAAGGGCAATCATGAGGTATTGAAAGTTGACAGCATTTAATAAATGCTGCTGGAGTTTATTAGCCACGGTTGTAATTAAGATAAGTCTGACATTATTCTGAAGTGGCTGCCAGTGTAGCTCAGTGTGTCCTCTTACCAGAATCCTTACCTGCACTTATGGTAACTGATTATTTTCCATAATAAAAACTGAAAAAGAGGCTACTACTGTATTTGTTTAGCTGTATCAAACTATAAACCCCTGTGGACAGCAACATCAATATGCCGAGATTAAACGCAGGTCCTTGGAGTTGATTAATAATGCTAATCATATAATTTCATGCTACTCTTTTTCCTGCAGAGGAGCTATATTAGAACAAATAGCGGTATTGATATCTCCAAACAGGGTATTGATTTGAAAAAGAACACTGAATACAAAACCCATCGGACTATATTTATATATAAGTGTGCACTGTTTAAACAGAGTTAGAGTAGCATTCTAGCATGTTTTAAGCATACTTGAAAAATCAGTGCAAGTGTATCTCTACAACGTTACTAAAGTTTTTGGCAACGACTTTCTCCCTCCTATTCCACAGGATTTCCTGCTGAGGCCATTATTCTAAAAAAGTGTTGTCAGTTGCAGCACCTTGACAGCTTCTTACCCTCACAGATGAGCTGTGTCTGCTCTGAAAGAGGGGAAGTTAATTTGACTTGACCTTTCTGCGGTTTCAAACGCGCTGTTGTTTAAGAGCTCAGGCTTCCCTTGTTCCTTTTTCTCACGCCCTGAGGGCTGCTGTGCTTAAGTGTGAGGGCTCCGAGACAGACTCCCCTTCAGTTTTATCAGCTCTGATGTTTACAGAAGCACTACCTGTTATCCATGCTAAGTAGGAGCCTGAAGTGACCTGTAATTCAATGGTGGGGTAGAGATGGCTCAGAGAAGATGAAAGAGTGGCTTTTAATCACTGAAATCCATGGTAAGACAAAGAAAAAGTGGCATATTCCATTTTGCAACATTTAATTTTGATTTGATCAATGTGCAAAAGTTGAAAATAAACTACAGCGACAGTAGCTCAGTGGTAGAGCGAATCATCTTTCAATTAGAAGGTTGTGGGTTTGATTTCTGGCTGTGCTAGTCTTCATGCTGACGATGTCCATGAGCAAGACACGTAACCCGGCGTTGCTCCGGATGGCCGTGCCGGTGTGAATGCGTATGAAAACAAATTAGTGATAGTTGATGTTTAGAAAGTATGTTTACACTTTATGGCAGGAGTCTCAAACTCAAATGAACTGAGAGCCACTCAGTATCTTGTCTGGAAATAATGGTTTTCATTACAATATTGCATAGAATGTCAAAATAAAAGTGCCTGTTTTGATATGGAACAATGAATGTTCGCAATAAAAATAAGTGTGTGATGCAAACTGAGTGGGTTAAGCTGCCGCTAGGCGTCAGGCACAAAGACTTAGTTGAAAGTAAAATCAAAAAAATTATTTAACCCTTTAACACCGCATCACAGACGACTCGCATTTTGCGTTACTGTAATTATACGACGGTTTGTGCTATAGGAAAAATTCCAGTTTCTGAAAGCTGAGAAGTTGAACGTCAAAGCCAACATGTTGTTATTACAGTAATTTCACTCACACTGTTTCAGGAAGCCGGCGAATCAGAGTCTTAGTCACCAGAGAGGAGAGAGTTGGAAAAACGCCTGTACATAGTTTCCAGTTTTTGGCCTGTTTTTGGACATTGAGACAAAGAAAGACAAATGTTATTTTAAATGTTTTATACTGTTCAAATTTTAACATGCAAAATCTGGTGTAACAACTACAGTGGGGTTTTTTTTTTTTTTTTTTTTTAAATAAAACCTTTTGTTTTTCTTCATTCAGATATTGAAAGTTACCTGGAAAAATGGGCAAATGCACTTTTCTGGTCATTTTATGGTTAAAATAAGCAAAACAAACTCCAGACAGGTGTTTTGAGGCTTAGATGTTAAAGGCTTAATTTCAAAAAGTGACAAAGTCAACAAATAGTCAACAGCAAGGCTGGGTAAACAACAAAATCAAAAGCAGCAGGCAGGGACAAAAAGGACAGGTGATTCTGGAAAAAATTAAATGCAAAAATAGTTACCGTGGCTGAGAGGGCAAGCATGAAGGCTGAATATTTCTGGTAGGAAGACAAAATAGTCTGGCGCATACTGGTGAGCTGCTCCAGGCTTTCAAACAGGAGTGAGTGAGTGGTGGCAATCAGAGTAATCTGCAGCAGGTGAGTTGGAGGGAAACCAGGTAAAGGGGTTTCTCTGGCCAGCCTGCAGGGGAAAATACAAGCAGACACACCCACAAACACACACACTCATGCAGAAAACAGACAGACAGACATATAACAGGAGGGGAAAGGGAAAAACAGAAATAAGTCATTATAGTTTGATATTAAGTGGAGGGCCGCATGAAATTGATTGGGGGGGCCATGAGTTTTAAGCCTCTGCTTTATAGGATCACCAATGACCTTGTGATTTTTACATTTTTTGCTGTATGTTTCAGAAGCCTCCAACTTGAGACGCTTAAGCAAAATTTGCGTCCAGTTCGCGAGACAACGCTACCAAATTTCTGAAGCATTTCTTTCCTTAGGCGATCATTAATATCTTTTGCAAATTTAAAAACATTCCTACTGCATCCGTCCAATGTCTACCGCTTTATCCTCCACACGAGGGCTGCGACTCACTGGAGCCGATCCCATCTGACACCCCGGACAGGTTGCCAGTCCATCACAGAGCCAACACACAGAGACAAACAACCATTCACTCTCACATTCACAACTGACGGGCAATTTAAAGTGTTCAATCATCCTCTGCATGTTTTTGGACCGTGGGAGGAAGAACACGGAAATTTCAAAACGTGTGTGATTGCCTTTTGGTTTGTGTCCGTTTTGAACACAGAATGTTGGTGAATAAATCAGAATTTTGCAATGTCAAGGGCAAAGAAAGATTATTTACTTTCTGGCCTGCTCTCGTGATATTATGGCCTTGGCTGTATTTTTCTACTGGCTTCTTTAATTTTGGATAAGTATAGCTAGTTCTAAAGAGCTGTTACACATTGATTTGTCTTGCACTGAAATAGGCTGCGCACTAAATGCCAAAAACTAAGGTGTTAATGTTATGGCACCTTCGAGTGCCGTGAATCTGTGCCAAGCGTAAATTAAGCCTGGCGTGTTTACCCACATTGGCATCACTGGTGAATTTAGATCAAATAGTAGGAAAACATTTACTTTTACACACCTTCTAGCACTGCAGATCCATCATCTTGCACTATCAAGTGACCTGTGCAGTGTGATTTGCAGCTTAAGTGCATTTATGCATAATCACTGAAACTGATTTTCAGGCCAACTCATTTTCCATCTCACCATCCTGTCCTGTAGAATTAGTCACCAAAAATTGTAGCCTATAATTTTGAGAGGCGTCGGACAGGATGTAGATGCAACTTTGGACTTTAATCTTGGTAAAATTAAGCCCAATGTGTAATGTTATACTTTGTTTTAACTGAAATACTTTTTGCAGGGATTTTCAATTGAAATTATAAACAATGAGACAGTATATTATATTATATCAAAACATGGTTGTGTTATATAAAAAAAAGAGTTATTTCATGTTGAAACACATTCCCAATTTCTTTTTAGTGTTGAGTCCATAATGATTCTCTGTTTCGGTATCAGTCTGGTACTAAAATAATTGGATTTGATAATTATTTTATATTTATTTAAAAATGACTAATTAAATGCAATTTCATCTGTAAACCCTTAATATAAATGCTTCAAAAAGTGTCTGCAATGCCGCATTGTGCTTCCCTCTCCCTGGGAGATCAGCTTCACACTGAAATCTTACAGCTTTTCTGTATAGGAACAAAAACATTTCTGCCAGGTATTTGTCCCTTTCTCTTGTGTCTAAATCCCTTTTTTTATCACAGTGTCTTTGTGTTTTATTTATATTTTTTTCATATTTCAAATTTAACAAAACTACAAACCTCAGTTTTAGAACACATTAAACATTAAACTGTACATGGAGGAATAATTACCAGTCTTCTCGGATGTTCGTCCATCAGTGTCTGCAGAGAAAGAGAGAGTGTGTGTGTGTGTTTATTATGCCTCATACATGCTTATGCATGTCGACCCACAGTGAATGTGAATGTTCCTTATAGAGCATGGACTGGTTTGATCCTCCTCCACGTTCACAGATAAAAGTCTATGAGTCACTGGCAGGGATCTTTTAATGATCTCTTTCCGACCCCTCCTATTTCTACTGCTCTTTTTATTTATTTTTTAACTATTATTTAAAATTGAAAAAATTAAAATCATACTGGATGCCCTCTGACTGTTATTAAGACAGTCGGACAGAAAGAAAGAAAGAAGGTAAGAAAGTAAGAAAGAAAGAAAGAAAGTATCAGCAGTTATCGGTACACATATTTACACCATTATAGTATACTGTATTATACTATACTATACTATACTATAAATATATACTGAAAATAAATGGATGGATATGACGCTTTCCTCTGAATGTTAGATTAAAATGGCAACTATTATATATTATTTAAATAACTTTATCACAACACACAATAAAGAAGTAAATTATGTCAAAATATTTTCTTAAAGGTTGAAATTTTCTTAAAGATTTAGATTTAGATTAGATTCTAAAACATTTCCAAACCAAAATGGACCATAGTTGAAGAATAAATCATATGCACTCTATGTCAAATCACATTAATGAGGTTCTGCCTCATTAGGACCAGGTTTTTGTCTCCATGAGGACTTCTAGTCCTGACAAGGTCAATGTTTATGCCAGAAAAGGTCTTAAAGAGGTAACAGAGTACACACGTTTGTGCAGCATTCATAGTTAGGACCTTCAATGACATAAAGCATCCCCCTTAACCTAACCTTAACCATCACACCTATGTGCCTAATCCTAACCCTAAATCCAGGTCTTAATCATCCAAAAGCTCTTTAAACATGTGAGGACCGGCTAAAATGTCCTCTTTGGCCCTCACAAATACAAGCACACACACACTCAAACACATACACACTGCAGTATGTCCATGTTAGGCTCCTGAAAACTGACAACACTGGTTCATGGAGTCAGACAGCTGTCAGTGCCCGGGCGGAACTCACACGCACACAAACATGAATGTGGACTTCAGAGGTGACATGTTGATGTGAATCCATCCAACAGCCTGCACTGATCTTCATTCGCTGTGGCTTTCTTGTACTTGAGTGAGTTTTGTAGCTGAGGGGACGTTGGAGTGTGTTTTTAGGGCTCCCTGTCCTAGTTAAAGGCTGGGCAGGGGATTCTTGTCTGAGCGTGAGATAGAGTCTAAGTAGTGAATTATTCAGAGCCGTTTCCTTTAGGCATGCTTATACTCTAAGGCTTTTACACACACACACACACACACACACACGTAGAGAGCTGCAGACACACACGCTTGTGTCTTTAAATACATTATAGCCAGGTCATGGGGACAGTGGAGGCATTTTTAGATCAATACTGGGCTTTTCAATTTCTACCACAGACAGTGATTGGTTTTCCTGTGCTCTATTATCTGTTTGTGTACAACGACTTCCCAGGAGTAAATCACGAATGACAAATGGAATCAATATGATTAAGCTGCACAAAAATTGCATGAGGCACAATTTCAGCGACACATGTTGGATGGCTCTCATATTAAAACCCCAATGTGAAACTCTCAGTTTGTGGCATCGGCTTTGACAAACTGTTTTTGTTGTTGGCAAAACGAGCGCTGACAAAAAGGGGAGTCGAGGAAAACTCAACAATGTGTTCAGCAAACTCAGAAGAGGCTGAATATGTTACCAGAGCCATTATGAGAACACAGAACAGTAAGTAATGTACACTTTAGAATGGCTATACCCCCAGTATATACACGTAAACACCTGTTCAACTATTCATTAATGCAAAATAAGAAAAATAAGCCAATCACGTCCAGTAGCAAGTCAATCCATCGAACACATCAAACTGAGCATCAGAGACAGACAGAAATGTGATTTAAGTGCATTTGAATGCCTGAGAATCACAGAAACTGATGATCTACAACGATTTTCACCCATAAACATCTCTACAGAGTTTACAGACAATGATTCGAGAAGAGAGGGGTTCTCTGGACAAAAAATGCCTTGTTGATGGCAGAGGTCAGAGGAGAATGACCAGACATGGATTGAGATGACAGAAAGGCCATACAGTAACCAAGGCATGCTGAATTCATCGCTGCATGCACAGCAACAGAAGATCACATCACTGGGAGCCTCTCCTGCCACTTTATTAGGTGTCTTCTGTACCTAATAAAGTGCTGTTGTGTCATGAATGTTTATTGTGTTGTTATTATTATTACGACCAGTAAGGGAATACCACCAGGGACCAATACATCATCAGTCCGTCTTTTATTAAACGCAACATGCAGCTTAGAGGCACGGGGCAAAATATAATGTGAACCGATGACCAAATACAGAAATTAATATATAGTTACTGTTCACACAACAAAAATGGGCATTTTTTGAGGATTTCAGTCCATTCCATTTAAAATAATAATAATAATAATAGTACTTCACTACAGAAACCGCTCCAATTGTGGTATGTATGTGCCTCAGTTGCATCGGTCCCATCATATCTGTGACTGGATCAGTGTCCAGTCCAGTTCAGTCCAGTCCCATGCGGAGCTTCAGGAGGAACCACAGAAGAAAGACTGCTTCAGGACAGGAGGGGGGGAGTGGATGGTGGGAGGTGGTTGTGATGCTGTGGGGGGGGGGGGGGGGGGACAGATGTATTGCAGCGACGAATTGCAGCAATTGTGAAACTGTACGTGAGCACAGAGACATTAGGACGCCTTGGTTACAGCAGATTTGGGGAGGGAAGGTGCGTGGAGCAGGAAGGGGGTGGGGGGAAACGAAAAAGAGAGCGTGTGTGAGAGAGAGAGAGAGAGAGAGAGAGCGTGTGAGAGAGAGAGGGAGAGAGTGAGAGGAGAAGAGAGAGTTGGATGGATTCAAGGAGAGCGCAGGAGAGCAGCTCTAGAAACACCAAGGGTCCCATCAGGAGGTCTGGTGTGTCTGCACCAAAACCAGCTTCAGGGATGTAGTCGCAGCGGCTCAGAGCTCAGCCCATCCGAGCTCATCATCATCATCATCCCCCTCATCATTATCAGTATGAAGAAACACTCCGCACGGGTCGCCCCGCTCTCCGCATGTAACAGTCCGGTGCTCACCCTCACCAAAGTGGAAGGTAAGGAAGAGTTCATCATTTCCACACAGTGACACAGTGGAGACGCCTGTTGTGCCACTGTGGGAGTCTAGATTTGAAGAATTCTCCGTCCGCGTTAGGATCACAACTGAAATATTCCCCGTGACTAATTCCTGGCTGCTCTCCCTGTGTGAGACAGAGGGATCAACTTTGGAAAAATCTTTCTCTGCGAGCAACATAACGCACGGACGCACGCGCGTAACTCCACATTCAAACAGCTATGATGCAACGTTAATGCAAAATGTATGCATGCGTGATTCATTCGTTTAATAATGTTATTTACTAATGCCTTCACTATTGCTGTTTTTTTTTTTTAAATCACCAAACTGGAAATTATTACCATACTATTACCTCCCTGTTACAAATTGATTACTGTTATTACCATATTTTTGATTGTACTGATAGAGAATATATCTTTATTGTTATGTCATCATAAAAAACTATAAGAAGCAGTAATTTATTTATCTACGATGTAAAGATTTATAGAAAACAGACTCACGCCTGCCTGATATACATGCATTTCCATTTATTTAATAATAGAATATAATAACAGCAGTGTAGCTAAACCAGTGTTTCAATCAAACATTACATTTATTTATTTTCTCTCCTCCAAGAAGAGGCTCCGAAGTTGTTACTGCAGCAGAGATGCAGGGATCCCCTTCCCCCCCACCACCCCACACACACACACACACACACAGACACACAACACCTCATCCATAGCTATACATCATACTATTACTGTAAGTCACAGCTTACGTCACACCATGGAGCAGCTAGGACATGAACCCATCACTCAGTTTTCAGTTGTGTCTTCTGTAAGTGACTCTTGTTCAGTCTCTGTCCTCCAGAGACATCATTACACGCAGGGGTCTCCCTGATTTGAGTCGCAATTATTAGGTTTCCTGCTGACACCTTTAAGGGAAAACTCCTCCTCATCCTAGTATATGCATATGCATATGCATATATATATATATATATATATATATATATATATATAAATATATATATATATATATATATATATATATATATACATAAATAAAGGATACAGAAAGAAAGGGTGTATGTGAAAGTGAGGACATTGTGGCTGTTCCTCACTCTGCCATACCATAAAAGGGCTATAGGGGTTAGGGGTAGTATTAGGTTTAAGTTTAAGGTTATGGTTAGGAATTTAAGGTTAGGTTAAGGGTAACATAGCTGTGCAAATGTTTGTGTGTGTGTGTGTGTGTGTGTGTGTGTGCGTGTGTGTGTGTTCACTGACCTTGTCAGGACCAGGTAGGAGTCCTCACAGAGACCAAATCCAGGTTCTGATGAGGCAGAACCTAATTTTGGTGGAACGGATTAAGTTTATGCAATCAATGCTGCATAAACCTGTGTATGTGTGTGTGTGTGTGTGTGTGTGTGTGTGTGTGTGTGTGTGTGTATATATCAACACCTGTCCTGACTTCAACAAGCTCTGTGCCGTCGCTCTCCAACTTCCGAACAGCACGTCTCCTCTCTGATGTTCCAGCCTCACTTGTGCAAACGCAGCACTGTTATCTTTTTAATCTACACTTATAAGCACTGTTGCATATCTTAAGTTAAGTTTTTTTCCCATTAGCACATGAGCTTAAATTGGCTGCTCATTTCAAAACACCCTTCTAAAAAAAAGTAGGAGGCAGTGCAGACATCTGTTGGGTGCTTAGAGATAAAAAAAATATTGATTAGATATATTTACTTTCCCACCACCATTTAATACCTGTAATTTTCATAATGTTATCTTATTTCATATAATTAAAATACATGACGTGTTAAAATATGCCGATTTGTATTTCCTTGATTGGCTACAGTAAAAAGTAGTTGTCAGCTGTGTTTTACACGTAGATAAAACTCATACAAAACACAGGTGATTAATTATCATGTGATACAGCAGCAAGTGGAGCTAATTTCCAAAACGCTGTTTGGTTGATAGCTCAAATGATTCATCTCTCACACTGTCATAAAGTAGTTTCTGTCAAAGCTGAAACAACAGAGCTTGCTGAGTAAAAGCCCAGTGGAGTTTAACTCCAGTAGTTTGAGTTCACAGCAGACTGGTCTATTAACATGAAAATATGTGAATATGCCTCATTATTCATAATTTATGACTGGACCAGCTGCTGGAATATAAATGAGGAACTCTTTTGCCGTTTAACACGGACACTGCAGATATGGATGTGCTCCTGTGGCTGTTTAACCTGTGTTGCAGCACATTCAGTCGTTGTAAAGCATAATCAGTACTGCTGGATTACCAAGGATTTTAAGCCTATTAGCGAGAAAGTCAGCGCACAATATTTTATTTTCAGCATAAGTGAGGTGGCAGGCTGCTATTTGACGAGCTTTTTGACTAAATTTAGAATTAACAGAAGCTGTGGGTAGAGGAAGAATTAGGAAAGTGTTTGTGTTGGGGGCTGACACATTTGAAGGAAGTCAAAAACTGTGTAGTTTATAAGATGAACGCTTGACACACTGGAGGGGCCACGGTCCAAAGCTCCAGGTCCAAAACCTTGTATTTCTTTCTGTATGTGTGTCCAGTTAGCTGTAACATTAGTGATGTACTGTATGTTATTAATGTGGCAGTGCACAATCTGAGCAGATACTGTGACATACAGCCAAGCTGTCTCTGCTTCATCATTAGAGCTGTGGATGTCTCTTCTCCTCTCCCTGCTCCCTCAGTACACCAGCAAGGTGAATAGAGATCAGACTGCAACCACTACTAAATTCTCTGACCATACCATTATTGGATGAGCTTTCCTGAACGAGCCTTCCACAGCACTGTCAATTCCCAGAGCATGACGTGCTTTCTGGGGTCTTAAGGTGGACCCCTTAAGGTGGTGTTGGCATTCTGCTGCAGATCCTTGAGCTATCGCTCTAGGTCCACCATCAGCAGCCAAATCTTTGTTGAGGCAAACGTATGTCTGCCTTTGTTCTTGGCCGTTTGCCCGCTCTGACAAAAGCGATGGTTTGCTGCGAAGGGCTGGGTCTCCTTGTCCTGCTCGATTCTCGTGCTGATTGATCCTCCAGTTGCACTAAAGAAAGACCTGGTCATGTCTCCATCTGTAACGGTGCAGCATCTCGCTCAATGTGTCCTCCAGGGTTCCCCCACTCTGAGCAAAGTGGACAGGCCAGTGTATACGCCTATTCCCACACATGAAGGTTTGATGGGCAGAGGAAGTTGATCTGTTTGGGCTCGGCCAGGACACAGTCTGAACAGATGCATTTAATAGTTAGACACTAGTAGATTTCAGCATCCAGTTCTATTTTTCCTGCATGTCACTGATTCACTGGACATTTCCTTACACCAGATACAGCTTTGATTTCCCTTTGAGAGAAACTACCAATCAATTCCTGGCACCAGACTTAGTAGTATAAATGTAACTCAAGGCTGGCAACACACCATCATTTATCATCAAGCATCTCAGAGTCTTTCTAATGTTTTTATTTTGATTGTCTTTTGTAACTAAAGTCCATTCCTTGGATTCATTCTGTCTCCCAAAGCCACAGGTTTGATTCACCACCATCATCACCCTTTCATTTATGTATTCTTGTGACAAATCTACCCACTCAGTAGCCCATGGATGATAATTATTGATTTCTTTTGAAACGTTATTCTAGCCATGATGCCTTAATCTGTGGACATACTGTATGTCACACACATGAAAATGGTCATATTTCACTCCCACTGCCATCAGAAGCACAGACGTGAACCTTTCCTCAGGCCATGCATCTGACCTCACATTATAACCATGGAACCATAGGAAATAATAACTATCCAAACACACAGGTAGAGCTTCAGGTGACTCATTTCACAGAGTATTGAGTTTACACAGACAATTGGGGCTTTTTTTATTTATTGTGCACAGTCCATTAGTTTGTTTTATTCTATCTGCTTATGGTTTCAGAGATGGAGGACTGACTGATTCTTTTTTTGTGTGTGGATATTGATGTTATGCACTGCATGTATGTGCGTGTCGCAAAATAAGTGTATATAGTACAGTCACTCATTTTGTTCATTTAATTTAATCTTAATATTCAATTTTAATATAACTGCAAACACACACCTTAATGTAATCTCTTCATGCCGCTGTTAATTTTACTAGCACTTTTTCATTTAATTATTTATTTTTTACATTTATATATGTCTGGTATTATGTCTTGTGTCTCCATTTGTGTGTTTTTCTTTAATGCTACAAGCGCTAATGTTGTGGTTTGCATGGCTTGCAATAACAATAAAGGCATTCAATTCTATTTTTTTAAAATTCTGTGACATCTTTTACTTGAAGCACATTCACAAAGGACACAAGTATAGACTCTTGTGTCATGTTCAGTATTTTCAACTTCTGATTCTGCAGCCTCGCATCGTCAGGCTGCGAGTTCCAAAGCTGAGGGAGCGTGACTGAAAAAAAGTTCACTCACCTTTAGTGTGTGAGAATAGGACTGAAGAATAACAAGTATAGCTTTGCAGCATAGATATTCAACATCAACTAGAGGCTAAACCATGAAGAACTTTAAAGGTGCTGTGTAAAATATCAATTCTGCAACAGAGTGAGTGGGTTTTTTTGGCTCAATTTTTGATGCAGTAAAAAGGAATTTAACCTGGTGTTAATATCACCAGAAGCAGTGGTGACATTTTTCTTTTTCATGTTCAAGCCTCATTTAAAGGTTACTTTCATCTCTTGAATGGACTGGAGTTGACTTTGAAGGCAGTTAAAAGACTTGAATGAAGGAATGAAGCTTCTCCTTCAGTCTTCATTTATTTTAAAAGCAAGTGAAAGAGACCTTTCTCTTTCTATGAGCGTGCACTGAATACACAATGACGGGGCTTTTGTTTCGTTTGAGGCTCAGATTTATCAAGTGTTGGCGAGGAGAAATCTATCAGTTTTAAAGTGTAATGAGTGAGATTTTATTAAACAGATGGGTTGAAGTTACAGGCTAAATTGATTCATTTTAGTCACAGTATTTTATCTTATATATAAAATTCAGGGATTTGTGCTGCAAGCTTTCCTCAGGGTTCTGTATACACTGTATGCTCTTTAATGCAGCCAGATGTTATAATAGTAATGTTGCCTCACACAGAGCTGAAATAACACAATATTTCCATCATGCCTTCAGTGGCAGTCTTGGTCCTAACTGTGACCAGTGTGGAAATAATGTCAGCATAAAATTGTGCTGTGTGCTTTGTTGCATTTCATGTTTAAAAATGCCTGAGTTGGCAGTTCACTCCATCTCAGTGTTGTTTGATACTGTAGTTTTTTTTATCATACAATTTCAAAAATAATCATCAGCAGAAGCAGTTATGTTTGAAAATTGCAGAGTCACAAGTTAGGTTTATGTGTGTTATGTCACCTATAAGTCACCAGTGGCCTTAAGGTGCAGCACTCAAGAGTTGACACTTGTGAGTTTTTACCCATTACTGCTTCAGGGACAGTGTGGACCATCTTTCAAGTATTGATTTGTCGCAGAATGTGCTGGGACTCCAGCCTGTTAAACTACAGGTCAGTCGTGATGTATTCACTGTTGTCGGCGACGGCAAGAAAAAGAGAAAGGGGTGCTTTCAGACTAGGGAATGTATAAGAAACTGTAAGACAGTTTCCTTAGTGCTCAATGACAGTAAATGCATACATTGACACATACAGACACCAGCCACTTTATTAGGTACGCAGAATACCTAATAAAGTAGCATGAGTGTGGTCTTCTGCTGCTGTAGCCCAGATAATTCTCTGTAATCTCTGCAGATGGTTGTGTGTTTAAATCCCAGTAGATCTGTAGAACATAATCTACAAAATTGTGTGTCTATGTTTAAATGCACTGAGAAGCTGCCATGTGATTGGCGGTTATAAAAGTGGCCAGTGAGCGTGTAACACAAACACCTGTTTGCACACTCTGTTTTTCCGTGTCACTAACCACAGAGACACGTTGGGCACGGCAGCATTGACCTCCATCATGAGAGTCTGTTGAGGCAGCAGGGCAGGTCAGTGCAGTGACTAATTATAAGTGTGAGGAAGTTGCATCAGTGTCCTTTGAGCTTGAAGGAGAAACCAGCAAGGAATTAAGAAGAGCAGGATCAGTAACAGCCATCAACCCGCCCTTGTCTGCCCTCTTGAGCCTTTGTCCCATTGGCCCATGTGGTCCCACCTTCCCGCTTGTTTTGACGCAACAGTGTGTTTTTTTTTTACCTGTCTTCCTGTATGTGTTGTCGAGTGAGACGCCTCTTGTCAGATGAGCCTGCCCTGGTGTGTTGAAAGGTCTCTGACTGACAGCTTGTCCTGAGCAGGCTGTCACAGCCAAGTATCAAAGACCCCTGGTGTGTCTGTCAGAGAGACAGAGATGACAAAGTCTGTGACTGCTGACTGTCTGCCACAGCGCAAGTGAAGTGACATTTATAGATTACAGTTCATAACAAATTCCTGCAGGAGATATTGTCTTACTTTGAAAAAGAGACTCTGTTAAATATGTACATTTGACATTTCAGAACTGACAAAGCAAAGTCACGATGACTTTGCTCAAGTCATGATGATTAGGGGATCTAAAAAAATAAGGATAAATTCAGTGATTGATGCTGTGTGACAGCCAAAAACAAGTTTTAAGCAGATGATTGTCTGTTTTATGATTGGCTGTCATCTAAAATATTACTTTTAAGATTTATTTAAAGGGTAATTTCACCCACATTGTAGAAAATCTATAGTATTTTTACATACTGCATCTATCCATGCAAATAAAGTATAGTTCAGCATGGAAATCTTTGGCAGGATGTTATGCAAAACTTTTCAAATGAAGATGTACTGGGCTTTTCATTTTTAACGTTTCTTTTAATGTGCCAATTTAAGTATGTATATAACCTGTGTGAGTCAAACGAGTTCTTGGCAGAACATGCAAGTTGCACCAGTCAATTCACATTCATCACCAAGCAGAGTCTTGGCTCGACGGTAAGACAGTCCAGAAGTGTGTATGAGTGATTGATCTGTTTACCCTGTTGAATCAGCGAGGCAGAGCTCTGCAGTGCACTCTCACTCCCACAGAGATCTTACCCAACAGACTAACGTCTCTCTCTTACCTCACTTTGATCCCAGTGAAGCGTTCTGGACAGCTGTGAGGTCAGCCTGGAAAGTTCGGCACACACACACACACAGAGCCCGATGCTGTCGTTCACTGCCGCCTGCAAGAATCTTTGTTCTTAGTATTCTGGAAGAATCCAGGCAGCAGAGAGGGTGGCGAATGGTGTGGGTGGTGGCCTGTGCCTGGGGATACAGAGGGACATAGCGGTGTGTGTGTGTATCGTGGACAGGTTCTATGAAGTGTGAGAGCAGGCAGGCAGGCAGGCCTCTGCTGGCACGTTTGGGATTTGCAGAAATCAGCAGGAGAGATCTGCAGTGCAGCGTGTGCAGGGTGAGGGAGTGGAGCTGGAGTGGGAACTAGGCTGCAGGGAAGCATGTGGTGAGATGGAAGGGGAAACTGTGAGACTGGCTAGTAAATCTCGACACCAATTGGAGCGCTGTGACCCTACCGGGAGTAGGACATGTGCTCAATAACCAGCTTATGTGGCGCTCAGTGAACTAAAACTAGAAGCAGACAAATGCCCCGAGATAAATATTGATTTATTGTGTCTTCAGTGTTTTTCAACCTACAGTTTTTCACACAGGTAAAGAAGTGTCATACTTTTTTTTTGTCTGAAATATGGTTTGTGTCAAATAAGCATTGTGACAGAATCTTCTTTTAACACCCCCTTTACTCCTGAGACTGGCTTTAATTCAACTGTGTGGGTGGGATGAATGTATTTGAGGAAGCAACAAAGAGGAGCACGATACAGCCGTCACAGTGGATCCCTGCAAGGATGCACACACTCTGTTCCTGTCTCCAGTCGTTTTACAGTGGTTTGTTAAATTTATGTGGATAAAGCAATTAACCAGTCTCTACTCTGCAAGTAGTCTTACTCTAAAGTCTATGTTTGTGCTCACAAAGCTTCATTTTTACACCTGAAATTAGAGCAACGATTGCACTGCAGGGTTTTTACTGTACCGCAGTCGCCATGGCGTCACGGTGCCGACCTTGACAGTTGACATTTGATTACAAACCGATAAGGTTAAAATGGTTACGGTTCATTATTCAGCACTTACAGTACAGAGGCTCTACCTGGTTAACGGCCTCAGATGTCATTTGTGGTGTCTTTCACTCCACTGACCCACACTGCACATTGATGAGTTCAGCACTGCTCCACACTGTTCATCACCAGTGGTCAAGGTTGAAAGGGTGTCGTTAGTCACCGAGTCAGGTTAAGTGTGAAAGGAGTTTTTCTGTCTTTAAAAGCACTGAATCGGTGCTGTAGATAACAGTGGAATGAGCACCGTTTCAATCCAATCCACGAGTTTCTTGTGTCACAACTGGACCTTTAAAAAATACACATAAACATGTCAGTCCAACTGAAAACTAATACACGATGTGATTTGGAGTCAAAATGATATAAGTATAAGGCTTAAGTGATGACATTTTGACTTTCAGGCCTCTTCAAGACCAGAAACATTGTGATGCTGGCACTCATTTATAATGTAGGTCACTCCTACTTAACACGTGTGCTATCATTTCCAAAAATTAGTCTCCACCTGTTCGGAGGGGGCACTCAATCAAGGGTTATTTTGACATATAGAAAGAGAACATACCAGTGTTGCTCAGTCTTGGTCTTCAGGACTCCCTGCCCAGCATGTTTCCCTGCTCCAACACACATGATTCAAAAAGTCTGCTCATCGGCAAGCTGCAGAAGCAAGATAACGACCCATTTATTTGAATCAGGTGTGTTGGAGCAGGGAAACATGTAAAACATGGAGGCGCAGTGGGTACCCAGGACCAGGATTAAGGAACACTGGAACATACCAATACCAAAAAACGATTTCTAATAGATGTACAAACAAGGTTTTAGCACATTTTATATACATGTAACTTTGAACTGTACGACTATGAATCAAAGGAGGGAAAAATGCTCATTATAAGAAGGTTATAGTCAATGATGAGTCTATGTGGTGACAGAAAACGATGAATCCAAAACCTATCTCCTCCAAGTGACCTCCTCTTGAGAGGAGGAATATTTTTTCACTCCCAATAAACCTGCGAGAGGAAATCAGATGATTTAATTCAGTTCACATTTTTGTATCAAACTGTGCTTCGGTGTTCTGCAGTTCATGTCGTTAAATGCCTTTTTACCAAAGTATGACTTACCACAAGGGCAAGTAATGAGATCATTCCTTAGATTGGTATTATTATTCCTTTTATCTGTTCTGCACCTTTTTATTAGTATTATATTATACATTTTACACAGTTATTCATTTTGTGGTGGCTTTATGTTTTTTTAGAAGGTTACTACTCCTACATTTACTCAGACCAGGGTTGACTCATGATGGCGTTGGCGTTCTGAACATGTACCACAGTTTCCACCTCTATTTAACACAAAGGACAACAGTGACAAAGGCATGGCGGAAACCTAGGCTGGTAAATGAATTGGACTGCTGAGGAGACAGATTTTATGCCCTTTGAATATTTCAAAGCTAAACCAGCTAAACTGGAACCCGCCTACGAACATACGCTTACTAAGAAGCTGAAACATAGTGAGTGATAAGTGCAGGCTGCGTGACAGTTATACTGATGTTGTCACGACGCCTCACGCAGTCCCTTCACATGTGCAAGGGCTGGAAATGCTTTGCTGGGCACCCAGTGCCTCGCTGGGGGCTGATTGGCTTGGCCCATTACTGCATTTGGAAGATTAAACTGTGCTGCAGTACAGAGCAGTGGCCAGGACCATGGGATGTGGGACAGAAGCCCAGGAAGGACAAAAGCTGGGCATCGTAAACACGATATGACCTTCACAACGGGACAACGAGGCTTGGAGCTCAGAATAGAGAAACTCAATTCTCACCCTTGTTCCCCGAGACATTGACAGACATCCATGTGTGTGTCTGTGTCCATTCTGGGGCTTTGCTGACGCATCATTTTAAATGCAATGAGCTTGAGTCATCTCTTCACAGCTGCCAAGTTTGCTGCGGCACTGACATCAAGTGCTCTTGCAGTGGCAGATGTACATTTGGAAACAGAAGATGAATGTCTTGTGTGTGTGCAGCAGACAGCGGTAGCATTAGAGGTGATAGTCATCAGTGAAGTTAATCTATGACACGATGAGAACACGTGGCAAGGTCAAAAGCAGCTCTTCTGGGAAGAGTGAGTCGCCTCAGTGGGCGTGATGGATGCCCTCGTATGGCTCATTCATTAGATTATGCAGCGAGCCACTTAAATTAGCCAATACTGTCGGTGTCTGTTCATTTTATCACACACCTCATATTAACACGAGGACAGACGGTGTCGTCAGTGCTGCATGGCAATTAACAATCTCCGGTTCGAGCTCGTGTTATTCTTGTCTCTCTGAGTTCGTCTGAGGTGCTTTCTGTATTTTAGTCGACAGTATACAGTACAGATAAACACTCCCTGAGGCTCATTATTACCTCTGGAAACACCATTAGGGAGATCCTTCATTTTTAACTTGTTGGAAGGCAGAAAGCTGCCGATGATGCATGGCACATTTTATGCAGTTGTTATTAAACAGAGCAGTTTAGTGTTTTCTGTTTTCTCCTCTCACTTCCCCGATTGGAAAGTCGTGGTGTTGCAGTTGCAGAAGTCTAAACTGATTTATTCTCGGGCCTTACTGGTAATACTTCACATGTGGACTCAGCCAAGACACATTAATGTTTCATTCATACATTAGCAGGTTCCCGACAGCAGCTTGTGGACCGGTGAAGGAGGAGGAGGATGCTACATTTTTTACATTACTATTCTACTAATAATGTTTTGTTAGGATCTATGGAGCAGTGTGTGTGTGTGTGTGTGTGTGTGTGTGTGTGTGTGACAGGCATGGGATACTTTTAATTTTCCACTTTGCTTGTTATAGTTTGATACTAGAAAGTTTGACAGTACAATACACTCCTTCTCTACAGGTTCTCAGCACAAGGACAGGTACCGGTCCTGGACACAGTTTGCATTAGCAGATAAAGGAAGCAAGGATAATACTTAAATATTATTATTTATAATAATAAATCCTCCGGTGGTGGATAAAGCGCCAGATAATGGATGGATGGATTTATTTATGCTATGCATGTGGGTAGGATAGAGAGACATTGCATCAGTATAATGGAGGGGGGGGAGCAGATTCTCCCTCCAGCCCAACTCCATAGCAACACAATTCCATGCAGAGGAAGGATGGGGTGGACTGTTAAGATGTCCCGCCCCTGTAGTCTGATTTTCTTTTCCTTATGGATAAGGGGAACCTGCAGTGGCCTAGGAAATTGTCCCGGGTGTACCCCGTCTTGACTGGCTCCGTCTCCACCACAACCCTCATGGAGGGAGTGTTTAATTTGTGGGGTCAGCTGCTAGTTAGGGGAGTAGCTGTGTGTGCGTCTGCCTGTCTGTCTGTCTGCCTGTCTGTCTGTCTGTCTGCTGTGGTGCTGTGTAAAGTTGTGTGTCAACCTGAGGAGGTGGAGACAGCACAATTGGTATCAATACTGTTGAAAATGACAATCAAATTAAACATTTTTGGTGCTTTTTTGACAACCTTAGTGCCACTTTGAAACACACACACACACGACTGTGAAGTTATGTCAGAATTGTATAAATGAGACAATAGCTGTTATTCACCTACAGTATTTATGGGTAAGTTCAGTAAACTTGAGGGAACAAAATAACTTTGGAAAGTGAGATTAGATTTGAAGTATTGAGGGAGTGTGTGTGGGACAGAAAGCAACTCTCCAACACCTTGATTCAGTTTACACGTTACTAAAGAAATAAGGAGGTTGTCAGGTTTTGACATGAGTAATAGAAGGTGTGGAAAAAAGAGAAAAGTGTTTTTATATGGGCCTGTTTTGCTCACAGGCTGACACACACACACACACACACACACACTCACACGCACACACAGAGACATGGCACTGTGAGGTGAATAGGAGGTCTTGGATTAGATATCAGTGCTGTCCTCTTTTGTCCTTTGTGTGGCTGCCACCTGTCACACTCGATCACCATATTTATAACTCAGATGTCCGAATGATTACATCCAGGTTCAATTACATTGTGAAAATAGCTATTTATAAGTGGCAAAATAATGGCAAAGCGTGTTTGACCCATGTCACTCAAGACTCCTCTGTTGCACATAAGCTTTTAGCGCAGATTTAACATGTTAAGATGAAGATAATGGGAAATTGTCCATGTAGAAAGCTAAGCTACTTGTTTCACACTGCTCACAGCATCATAGCTGCTGGTTTAAGCATGTAGTTTCTTGGCAGGTGTAATAGAATACAATAATTCACATGATACAACAATTCATAATGTGTGGTGGCAGAAAAATGCAGGAACAGTGCTGTAATCAAATGTTGGTGTGCTGCCAATCTGTGGTTACAAGTTTTGATTGTTTTAAGCCATTGTTGTAAGCTGCAGGAAGTATGCTGTGCCCGATACACAATATGCATTTATATAACATTTTTCTACTCATGCATATAAACTGTATACACACGCTGTGACAGCACAGCACAATGTGGTCCATTGTGTTTCTCTTCTAAGGACGAGAAAGTCATGAGCTGGAAGAGCTGAGTTTTAATTTATTCAAAAATGTGCTGGAGTCATAACTCACTGCTGTGATAGCTAAAGTTGAAAATGAAAAAAAAGTTTCAGTGTGAGTGTGAGTCTGCGTAACCTTTGAACGTGTCCTTCTGCAGGAGAAGACCGCGCAAGGGAGAACGTGGTCGGCACCACAGATGCTCAGGCGGCCGGTGGCTCTTCGGGGGCAGAGGCCGGCACCAACAGACGGAGGCTCCACTGCTGCATCAGGGTAACGACTGTGCAGGTGCAGAAGGCCCTGTGGGGGGTCGTCATGGTGATGTGTGTGTGCTCCTCCTGGGCAGGCGCCACCCAACTGGCCAAGCTGACCTTTAAGCAGTTTGATGCGCCCTTCACCCTCACCTGGTTCGCCACCACCTGGAATTGCCTCTTCTTTCCTCTCTACTACATCGGTCACCTGTGCAAAAGTCCAGAGAGGCAGACGCCCAGACAGAGATTCAGGTGAGATTAAGGTCACTGTCACCCTGCCTCCAGCTGGAGTTACGATGAAGAAGGTGAACTATAGAATTTTAACTGGGCTCAAAATAAATCAAATCAAATAATGTTGTATTACATTGATTTACCGCTTGAATATCAAAGGTTTAATTTGTTTATGTTTAATCAGCCAAACGTGATGATGATGTGAAGTGAAGTAGGAGGAAAAACATCAACAGCAAATATCACGTCAGCTCCAGCTCAAGAGCAATTTTTAGAGTTTAGCTCTTTATTGCAATTTCACATCTTTACAAGTGAAAGCACTGTTCCAAACAGCAGCCTCTGTAAATGTAATGCAGGATTCACGGGGCTTATTTTGATGGAAAGTTGTTTTTCTCGGATGGTGTCAAATAGTCTCGCTGTGTAACCCCCAGCTCAGATGCATGCGCACATACCGCCGAAATTGGAAACTGATGAAAAGCCAAAGGGAATGTGCGAATGCAGAGGCTTTATGATAACCTCCACTTACAAAGAGACAGGCCAAGAAAAGGAAAAAAGTCCAGTTGGTAAGAATTAGTGACCTCTGATGGTGAGACTGTGTGATTCTAACAAACAGAGGAGTCCTCTGCTTACTCACCCTCTTTACCAAGCATGTCAGGGAACTACGGGGAACTTTGCATACCAGAAATGAGATGGATCATCTTCATTTGTGTATTAAGCATCAGCTTCAAAAAGCAAAAGCACTTACTCTTACTTAAGACTCTTACATAAAAGGCTTATTCTAAGGCTAATAAAAAAGCATGGCAGTATTTTCCTTAAGTTACATTTAAAACACATTTCTAATCAGCATTATGTTCATATTCCTTTTGCATTTACTGGTTTGTTGAACACAGTCACTCCCCGGTAATGAAGCAGCAAACACAAAGAAAGTGTATACAGGTACTTTCCCAGTTTAATTATTAGTCTATTATTTATGGCCTTACAGAAAACTGGGTTTTTGTTTCTGTCAGTTGGTGGTGAACTGAGGACTCTATATTTCTTCTGTGATGTCATTATTCTTTTGGGGTTTTTGTTTTTTTTTGTTGAGGGCTTATGCGAGAATCTGGGTCTCCTGCAGCTCCGCTGGGGCTGATGAGCTCCGACTATCAAACACTGTGTTTCCTTTGTGTTCATTCAAAGTGCACTTGCTGGTGAATCTCAGACAATGCCAAGAACCAAAGACAATCAGGGAACATTTGTAATAGCTGTCCTATCTTTTAATATAAAGCAGTGGCCAATGTGCAAGAAATGAATCTGACACCATTAATGTCTTGCTTCTCTCGTAGTCAATGTAAGTGGAGAGGATTTTAACTCTTAGAGGCAGATGCTCCTTTTCTTTTTGCACCTGCTCATTATCTTCCCTTGTGCGCTGAGTTGAGATTTACCTGACAGATTGTAGAAGGAGGGAAGTGAAGCAGAAATTAGGTTGGTGTTTTGTTTGTAAGGAGTCGGTGCTTGTCTTTGTTGTAGTTTGAGAAGTTCTGAGTTATTCATTGTTACACTCAGTGGCCACCAAAACAAAGACGAGAGCGTGACTCATTCATTCTCTGCAGAGGATGCCCTTACTCCACTATATGTTGACACAGCAAATAGTTGATGACTGAGATAGAAAATCAAATCCTCATATTTATGACCTTTAAAATTGTAACTGCTGACTTCACGAGCTGCTCGACGCATTCAAATCTGCTTTCAAACCACCTCGGTCAGCTGCTGTCGAGCTGTAAATCATGTGCCACAGTCAGGTCGGAACAAACCACGTATTCATTATTGTGTATGAAGTGTCTGTGATGAAATGTGTGATGCACTTTAACGTCATCGTCACTAAATATGTGGGAGAGGGAGAGGTTATTAGTGCTGAGTCAACTCTGTGGAGCCGATGCATACAGTAACTGCTCCTCAGTTGCCAGAAACACACCACTCCTCAGTTATTGATGTGTCGTCACTTTTACAGCCTCGAGTGCTTTTAGAGTAAACTGCATGTGTACAATGAACCCGTGAGCTACGTGTTTACAGAGGCAGCCATATCTCGAACCTTTTCAAAATAAGACCAAACGCCTGGTCTATAGCTTTAGATTTATCAGCCACGATTTAATATTGTGTTCATCCATGACAAATATTTGAGAACTGACAGCCTTTTTTGCATATTTAAAGACGGGGTCCAAGAAAGGAATAATAGTTAGAGGACGTAGTAGTGGAGCAGAAGTAAAATTGGCTAGAGATATAAATAACAAAATAAAAAAGTACACATACATGTATTTTGTACCTAAGTATAGTAACAAAGTATTTGTACTATTTTGTACAACACTGCAACCTAACATAAGTCAAGAATCGTACCATGTATTTCCTTGTATAGTGTATTTATCTGTACTAGTTGTAAAAGCTATTATTATGATTTTACAATGTCCTTACATGGTAGCTGCTGAGATATTGACTTTGTTTACTTTCACTATATTGAAATAGACAAATCAGCTGCCCAGGTAGTAGTTTCATTAACAAGGCACTTTACTGGAGTGAAGTTGATTCCTCATGCACTGTGATGCAAATGTAAATGTTTTAGCGGTAATTACTTTTAAATATAGCCTCTGGCTTCTCTACTCCTATTTGTTCAGATTGAGTTCCCCCACTATCATAGTACTGTATTAAAATAGTTATACCTCATCCTATAATACGTTAACTCTTGCTCTATGTCTCTGCACAGGGAGTGCTGTAGGTTTTTCGGGGACGACGGACTGACCCCCAAGGTTTTTTTCACCAAGGTTGCTCCTTTCGGCCTCCTGTGGATCCTCACCAACTACCTGTACCTGCAGGCTCTCAGGAAGATCAACACGACAGACGTGTCAGCGCTGTTCTGTTGTAACAAGGCCTTCGTCTTCCTGCTCTCCTGGATTGTACTCAGAGATCGCTTCATGGGAGTCAGGGTGAGTATGTGTGTGTGTTTGTACACTCCGGGGCTACACACCTGTAGCATCTTTCATCTGTAACGAACAAAACAAACAACTCTCTTAGGAAGTCATGTGCAAAAAAAAAAAAACTTGTACTGCCTCTGAAAGTTTTGTTGTTTGGAAGCAGCTGAATTGAGTGATATTATCTTTTAATAGGATATTTGACTCACTTCCCTTATCTTCTACACCACAGTCTCAGATGGTGGTAGAGCTTAACCTGACACGGACTAAGTCTTCTGAGGCTCATTTTAATATCTACATATATTTGAACATTCTAAAACGACTCGTATCAAATAGGGATTTTTCATTTAGACGAAAGTCAACATAATTTGGTTTTCCACATTAACTAATAAGTGTCTGAGAGTCAATTTCGTCCCTGTTTTGTAAACTATCCCATGATCCCTCATGTTTATCCTGACTCCCATATAATGGTCCTTTCATATACTATCCTCTTGATAATCATCATAAAGAAACTGCCCTGGGAGGTGAATTGACTTGATTCTTCCTTCACATCCTCGCGGATCTTAACGTAAATACTATGTGGCAGTGGAATGTGTGCGCGCCTCACACATAGCACTGTCACGTTAAGTACATGTAACCTGGGAGACAGCCCCACCAATGATCACTGTGTCTTTCAAACATGCCTCCTGGTGTATGTATATGTGTTTGTGTGTTTTTTGAGGGTTAAGACTTGGTTTTAGGGTTAGGGTTAGAATTGGGTTTAGGTTAGAGTTAGGGTTAGGCGTTTAGTTGTGATGGTTAAGGTTAGTGTAAGGGGCTAGGGAATGCATTGTGTCTATGAGGGTCCTCACTACGAAGTCGGCTGTGAGGACAAATTCAGATACAAACTTCTCTCCTTGAGGACATTTTCACCTTGTGAGGACATTTTGGCTGGTCCTTACCACTGACAGACAGAGACAGACTTACTTAGCGCTAATTCTGTCGGTCATTGTGCGCCAAGCAGGAGAGCTTACAATGACGGATTAAACCACCAGAAATCGTGGGGGTTAGTACAGAGTTAATAGTCCAATTAGTCAGGGAAATTACATAGACGCAGCTTACAGTTGCAGGGAAACATCTGTAAGACATGCTGCCAAAGTTTCCTGGCTCATCCCTGCAGCCAGAAAACAGAGAGTGACTGCCAGGCACTTGGCTTTATTCTCTGGCGCGCTGTGGTTTTATTTGAGGGACTTTTATTCCATCACTCTCATCGGCAACACCAACCATTCATATTCCCCATTTAGTGGTCTTACTTTCCACTGCCACCAAAATCCAGTGGGTTTCAGTCTATTTCGTATCAAGCACAATAAAAATAACCCCTTTTAATGGTCGCTATGTTGATGCCTGCAACTCGGCACTCCCTTCTAGAGGAAGTATTTTGTATAAGGGACGTAAAATGGGAGTATAAAGTATTATAAGGGAGTATAAACTACACTTACACTTGTTTCTCAGAGGCTGACATACATTGAAAAAAGAAAATGGTTGACAAACTCAAAGTCATGACTTCAGTTGGTAACACCTGAGTTCATTCAAGCTACTGTTTCCATGTTCTATGAGGACAACCTCCTCATTGTACTTTAAATGAACTCAATTCATCGGGGTGTTCCCGTCTGTTGAAGTCATTTGTTTTTTTTAGCCATTTTCCTTTCTCAGCATGTCTGCAGCCCCCCTGCACTCCACAGAACAGGTGTGCAAAGGAATGTTTCTTGCCTTGACACACTCACAACCACTCCATCCTTCCCTCGTGTAATCCCAAACTCCCCACCCCCATTATCTGTGATGAAAGGCCTTCGTAAGAGACAAATACTCTGATAATCCTGCCTCTCTCTCTCTCTCTCTCTCTCTCTCTCTCGCTCTTGCACCATCACATACTCTCCCTCTCTCTCCCTCTCTCTCCCTCTCTCTCCCTCTCTCTCTCTCACTCTCACTCTCTGGCTTGGTGGTGGGGATTGCAGTGTTTGGATGTCTGCAGCAATGCAGGGGATCTTGAATGGGTTTGTCATGAAAGTGGAGGAGGAGAGCGAGAGAGAGAGAGTAATGAGGGTTGTGTCACGAGTATATTGTGTATAAAGCGAGTGTGTCATGGTGGCTGCTTTACAATGTACACGTTTGAAGGTCATACAATAAATAAGCCAGCTGTGTACAGATGTATCCGTTGCAAAGGGAGTTGGGTGCTTAATCCGCACGCACACGCAGATGTAAAAACACGATAATCACCTAATCTGCCGGATGTGCAGGTGTCATGATCTCATGATTTACCCTCTGCCCCTCCACACCACATGAAACGGCATCAGTAGCACGTGCAGGTTCGCTGACCCTGTAAGCACTACAGTAGAAATGAGAGGCATGGCTGTGACTGACAGGCAACCTGCAGTGCAGAAAGAGACATTTTGCCAAAGGATCCCAAGGGCTTTGCCCAAGCGAAAGCAAACGGCTCATTTATCTTCCTGACACCTCCTTAATGCGGAGTTCATCCACTCAGCTGGACTTGCACCTTGTACCTATCTCTGGTCCTCAACGGCTGCGACCACATGTGTGCACAACACATCAACATAAAGGCAACTCAATGTAACTGAAAGACTTCTCACTCTGTTCCGTTGAGGTTGACTGATTGCTGGAGGAAAACAGATGGTTTTTCATGCCATTGTGAAGCTGTGTGATAATCACACTGGCCCGCGCCGGGTGTCAGAGGAGTCCGGGGGGTAATTTGGTTTGTAAACATGATGACAAGTGTAACGGAAATCAATGTGAGACAATCAGGCCGACACTGTAATAACTGTCCTGTGTCGGCTTGGCTGCAAATGTACTGTAGCTAAAAACAGATTTTCATTTATGCGCGTCTGCGTGTGAGATAACATAAATACCAAATGAACATATTGAACTGACAATGAAATAAAACCCCACTAATTATACTTTTTACAAGCTTGTCCTGTGAGGCTTTGTGATTACTGCAGTGCATAACAAATTGGGGGCCATGTGGGCCTGCTGAGTCCCAACACAGCAGTAACGTCTCGTGTGTCTTTATCAGCACACTGTGAGCAGCATGTCGTCCATCCGTCACTCTCTGATGTTGCCTCCTTCTCTCTTTCCCCCACAGATAGTAGCTGCTATCTTGGCCATAGCAGGTATCGTAATGATGACCTATGCTGATGGATTCCACAGCCACTCAGTCATTGGTATCACTTTGGTTGTGGCCTCTGCTTCAATGTCGGCACTCTACAAGGTATAAAAAAAACTACTTAAAAAGTATTTATATATTATTATTATTATTATATATTATATTATATGCTTATGTAAATGGATGGTAGAAACCAGGAGGTAATGACGTGAAAGAGTCAGCTGACAGGAGTATGTGATATGTGTGTGTGTGTGTGCTCGCTGGCCTCAGACTGTCATGTCCCTGGTCAAGGAGGTTACAGGATAAACAGTGATATTTTGACAGGGGCTCTGGTCTCCTCTGCCCTGCTGTCTGTGCTGCCTAATGTGATAAACAAGACAGCCGCAGCCTTGTGCCAGACTCACGGCAGGTACTTGGCAGGTGCAGCCTCTGCAGCACCTACTCCGGTCCTTGGGGAGTGGTGCATTCTTGTGCATTCATCACTCGTCCTTTATCCCCAGGTGCTCTTCAAGATGGTCCTGGGCAGTGCCAAATTTGGAGAGGCTGCGCTCTTTCTGAGCATCGTCGGAAGCGCCAACTTTGTTTTCATCAGCATCGTGCCGATCATCCTGTATTTTACACACGTGGAGTACGTCGGCTCACCCGAGAACATCCCCTGGGCGTATTTGTGTGGGGTTGCAGGCCTGCTTTTGGGTACGGGACGATGGCTTACAGAGCCATATAATGCATACACCTGAAACTCTATGCATTATATCAGAAATTAATATCTATAAGCCATGAATAGTATTCTGTAAATCTTGTATCGATACTGCTGCTGCTCTGATTCTACTCGTTCTCACAGCTTTCAACATCCTGGTGAACTTTGGCATTGCGATAACATACCCAACATTAATCTCCCTTGGCATCGTCTTAAGTGTTCCTGTAAATGCCAGTAAGTCTCTTTCTTTCCTCTTTCTATGCATTCAGTCACCATTTAGTTACTTCACTTTAAATCTACTGTGTACTTAAAGCTGCACTGTGTAACGTTTGAAAATGAATGAACGTCTGTCATTTTAAATTGTTAATACACTGTTTTAGCAGCTGGGTAGCAGTGTTTTGGTGATTTCTTCATCTCATCATGTCATTTTATGTCTCAATGTCTGATTGTCTTTGCCGTTAATTACAATACTTTCACATCCCTACATATGCACATCATACTAATGCATCCTCCTATTTTTTTTCCCAGTGGTGGACTTCTACACGTGTGAAATAGATTTCAACACAGTGCGCATCATCGCCGTGTTCATCATTTGCCTGGGATTCCTCATGCTGCTGTTACCCGAGGACTGGGACCAGTGCATCATCCAGCTCAGCATGAAGCTGCGCAAACGAGACGAGCCAACAGAGGGCAGCGGAGAGGCGGGTACCACCGCGGGGCTGAACTGGAGAGGGAGAGCCAGGACGTCCACATTAGCACATTGACGACTTGTGTAATGTGAAAATGTGAAATGCAAACACACACATACAGGGAGGAAGGTGCATTAAGATGCAGTTCCGGGACATTTGACCTGCCTTGTGTCCTGCCCTCTCTCTCCCACAGCTCCCTGGGTGGAAAAAAAAAAGATTTTGGACTGCTTTGTGTTCAGCCAAGACAGGGGAGTTAAGAAATTTCACATCTTTACTTTGGCGTCCATTCCACTCACAAGCTATCCGAGTTGGGGCATGGACTCATAAACTCTATAATCCCTAATGCCCCCCTCGAAAACTAAAAGAAAAGAAAAAACAACAGCAAGATTAACTGTTGACTTCTGTATTTTTTTTTTTTCATACCTCAAAATCATTCCATTGCTTCAACTACATCCTTGCACTTGGGAAAACTTGCCTATTGGCTAAAGGAGGGTTCAACACCTTGTGGACTTGCTTACTTTCACATATACACATTGACATGTGTGTAAGATCCAAAGAAGAAGAATGCCTGAAAAAGAGGAGGCCAACAGTGGCTTCCTTCAGGTGACAACCTATAATAAAATACCTGCCTTCCTTGCACTGTACATAGCTGGATTTCACACCTTTGGTGATGTGGAGCTGTGGACCAGACAAGCGGTTCTGGTGTGAAGGGACTTGTCGGGACAATCTGTGAGGATCAATCTGAGGAATCTGAGGAAGCTTTCACACACACTGTGATTTTGACCATACTGACTGACCGTCAAAGGTTATGTGTTTTCCCGGGGACTAAACTCCAGTTCCGTTGACACTGACACCTGTCGCTCAGGCCCACAGATTTAAAGACCAGTAACTCCGATGCATAGGTTTTTAATGCATGAGATGGTTGTTTGTTAAAAAAAAAAAAAATAACAACAATATTAAGTGCTGTCAGTCCATCCATGAATCCTCTCAATTTCTGTTGCATTGGCAGCAACACTACTAACATTTTATTATCCAGGCAATGCAGGTAAAAAATGTGTATTAATGTACTGTCATTCAAATCATATAAAACTGTCATAATTAATGCTTCAGGTGTCCAAATCTGTGGATGGACTCGAGGCACTAACAGCTTTGGAACACTTGGAAATAGCCCTTTAAATTTGGCCATCTTACAAAGCTACCACTGAGCCTCTCTTTTGAATTCCTGTCTCATTTAACGTTCTAGAATTACACGCACACATGCAGCAGATAAACTGTTTTATTTCTGGGGAGGAAAAAACATGATGGAAACTTTCTCACTGTGGCTCGAAGGAGAAGTGTGTTGGCACGAGGGGAAAAGGCTCATATCTGTCCAGCTCTTTTTTTTTGTTCTGCTCTTTATCAAAATCTTACAGCACTCGTTTCCATTTATCGCGTTTCATGAGGCAACAGGGACGGACAAACGTGGAAGAAACTCTGCCTTGTCGTGAATGTATGAACATCTCGAGAAACACACCTGCTCGCCGAGGGCTCTTTGTTCTGTAGTGTCACGCCACGACTGTTGCAGAGAACCTCTACCTTTTCTTGCTCTCATACAAAAACTGTGTTCTTGCTACATCCTTGCAGACTTTTCTTTTTTAAATATTTTTTTACATTAAGTTGCTGACTGACCTTGAGAAACGACATCTACAAAAAAAGGACAAGCACGAGCAGATCCAGCTTCACAGCCTTTTCTTTGAGCACCGTCTCCCATTGTCATTCTCGATGACAATAAATAATAATATCGTATTCCTCTGGAATTTTTGCGAGAAATAAATGTAAACCTTTGTAAGGAATGAAGATTTTTTTTTTACACCGAGATGCAACATATGATTATCACACTCGAGGAAGAGATATTTAGAGTGAATAAATGATGGGGTTTATTTGATCTACGGCTGGAAGTGTTATCACATGTACTAGATATAAAAGATTTCATTTTCAAGAGTGTCCCTTCTCTGGTTTTGTTACCACCTCACACTCTTTGTTACAGATCAATGCAAAATGCAAACAGAAAAGCTGAATATTGATTTCAGCCAAATAGACAATGATTAGTTGATCACATGATCGATATAACATCAAGCTGCAGATATTAACAATATTGACTGGTATTTCTTTGTCGTGTGTGTAAACTGAATATTGTGAAATGTTGGTCAAATTAGACATTTGAACGTGCTATGTCACATTTATCGTGAATTTAAGAAGAAGAAGAATTAGCAGCAAGTTAAGAAAACAGTCTTTCTTACTTCTTACTTACATACTCTACCACTCACGGATGATGGCTGCTTTACACATATGAATCTTTGCTGGTTTTATTCATAATGCTAACTTGAGCTCCAGGGTACATATTGTGTTGCGGGGCCAAAATGTCACTTAATTTCATTCAATAAGGAAAACAACTGTTAAGTCTGATGTGACATGTACTGTTTCTGGAACAGCATCTGCAGATAATTAACCAACATCATGCTCTACTCTCACTGTTATTTGGCCGTAGAAGAAAGTGGCCTGGCGCTCTCTGGTAAGAGCGGAGAAAGGCAGTCTGTTGCCCTCTTGTGGCAGAGACGGGACCTGCAGGCAGTCCGTCCTCCTGTCACGACCAGCTTCTGACCAGGTTTGATACACTTTGCATATATGCTCCTGTACTGTATAAATGGAGGGGGAATACTTGGAGAAATCAGAGTTTGAACTCTCAGAGTTGGAAGATGGACCTGAATGGGTGGTGTTTTGGGTGCAGGGCTCGCTGCCCTTGCCATTGTCTCCCTCAGCCCTGACCTCCCCCTCCCTGCCCACCACACTCCCCAAGCGTGCTTGGATTTTTTGCCTTAGTGCCTCCAGGGCGCTCTGGAAACGTTTGCTGAGCAGAGCATACAGAAGAGGATTAATGTCCGAGTTCAGCAACACCATCCAGTACGAGAAAGTCACGGCACAAGGTGGGATGAGTCTGGATTGGCCTAAAATTGCAGTTTCTGTGGCCTGAACCAGGGCCACACCTATGTAAGGTGTCCAGCAGAGGAAGAAGGCTGAGATGACCAGGAAGAGACGCACCACTCCATGGTGGTTCTGGTGCTGCTGGGAGTTCTGTGGAGGTGTTTGGGAGGTGCTTTGAGCAAGGAAGGAGACTAAACGTCTGGACATGGAGTTATTCTGCTCTGGAGCAGTAGTTTGGAGAGAGGGGCTGATAATGTTTACATCTTCTCTCCTGACCTCAGACACAAACTGTCCACTGATGTGACAGATCAGTGTCGTGGGGCTGTGGAGTCCCTCACAGTTTTGGTGAGCTGAAACACCAGGAGCAGGATCCCTGCTTCGCTGGACAGAGTCCTCCAGTGTGTGAATCCTCCTGGCGTGGCTACGCGCCACCTTGACTATGTTCAGGTAGCAGAAGAGGATGACCACCGCAGGTATGAGGTAGGAGAGGGAGGCCATTACAGCAGTGTAGCTGGGACTACTGGCCCAGTTGACTGCACAGTTGCACATGGGGACCACATAAGTGATGGAGCTCCAGCCCAGTAGAGGAGGGCAACTTGTGGCCAGAGCCTGCAGCCAGATCCACAGGACCACAGCGCAGGTTCTCCACAGGGTGCAGCGGGAGCTGTAGCGAAGGCAGTCCATGATGGAGTGGTAGCGGTCAAGGGCAATAGCAGCTACCGTCAGGACAGAAGCTGTGCAATACACAGAGGAGGTGTAACCCACGTACAAACAAAGGTCCTGTGAGACAGGAGAAAGACAAAAACATCAAGTGAATAAAAAAGAAAAATAGGTGTAATTTGCACGCATTTTGCTTATTTGTCAAACACTGATGCTGTGATGTTAATCTCACATACATGATAGTCCACCCATCCGTGGTTCGTGACGGACAGAGCAACAAACGGCATGACTCCAACGCCCACCAGGAAGTCACTGATAGCGAGGTTCATGATCAGCACTGATGTCACAGAGTGGAGCGTCTTGGTTGCAGCCACAATAATGATAACAAGGAGATTACCTGAATGCAAACACACAGCGACACACAGTGAGTTCACACTGGCTGCATTCACAGGAAGACAGACAATAACCATCATACAGCACTGAGCCCATGACTCCCATTAGTGACCTGCATAAATCAGACTAGATGCACAAGGTCTGTTTATCCAAAACACAATGTGGATAGTTAGGGATTTATTTAATTGAGGTCTGGAAATGTCATGTTACTGTAATCACAAAATACAATAGAAGGTAGAGGGATGTTGCTTTCAGTCCAATACAGATGGGCTGAAACCAGGTTCACAAAAGGTTTTGTCAGCCAAGAGCATGGTGTTGAGTCAGAGTTCCAGGTCCGTATAGTAAGGGGGCTTTAAAGGCATCATCTGTGGAGATTGTGTGGAGCATTAAGAGTAAGGACAAGAATGAATCCTAATTAAATCTCCTGGGATTGGATGAGCATGTGAGACATTATGAGTAATTACATCAAATGGTGAGGCTTGGCAGATAAGTATTATAACTACTACTGTTTTATTTTGCAAAGATGTTAGAGAAATCTGTGGCTGTTCAAATGTAAACATGACCACTGGTGTTATTTTTGTCCGATGATTATGTGGTTTATCTTTTAAGTTAAAAAAATGTTTAACATTATACAAAATGATGTGACTCCACTCTAAAAGACATGTCATGATGTGCTGCAGTACATGGAAATATTTTTTTTTTTCCATTTTACATAAAGGAATTATCTCTTATATTCATCTTAACATGTTTGTGGCAAGGACCCACATTTGAGAATGACTTATTTTCCTCTAATAATAATAACAACAACAACAACAACAACAACAACAACAATGATAATAATAATAAATACATATTAAATTAGACTAAATATAACAATCACATCTTTGCCAATGTACAAGTATTTTGCAGCAAAAATAGACTTTAAAATCTAACCGTTTTCAATGTGTTTCAGCAGTTATACACTTTTGTATTGCAATTTTCTTAAGTAATGTATAAGTAATTAGTTATACATTACTTTTTGTATAATTGTGTACGTTTCTTTGGAGCAATCAACCAAACAAAAATAGATTGCGTTGCCCTCAGCAACCAGGACAGATTGTTGACGTTGCCTTGACTGACCCACAGAAAAGTAGGAATTCTGATTATTTATGCAGATTTTTTTCAGAAAGTGTATAAAATAAGTCAACAGATGATTCGGTATACCTGTCACAGCTCCCACACACATCAGCACGATAAGGATCTCCAGGACCAGCTGTGTCCGGCCGGACACCGCGGACCCTGCTCCCGCCGTCCAGCTCGCGTTAGCCGCCGCTGTCGTCAGCAAAGGCGGCCCGGGCTCCGACCAGGAGCTGGCCGGGTGCTCCATATGTCCCACTGCTGCGCGCTGTCCTCACATGATGAAGAGCCACGTACCTGCGTGTCTTCGCGGAAAAATAAATGAGTGCCATCAAGTGAGTTCCACCTGCTCCCCAGCTGGTCACCAGGTGAACAGACTCCTTCCCAACAGAGGAGGATGCTACAAGATGAACCCTTGACATTAACTCTTTCAATACCTCTGCAATTAAATATTCTACAACAGTATGTGCACAAAGTCATTAAGTTTCATTTATTAATTTCATCAATATAAAAAAATACAGTTTGGAATTTAAAATCACATTTTTATAATAATAATAAAAAACCTGTGTCTCTATGAACAAATGCAGCATTTATCCAAATATTATGTGTAACACTCCTTTTACACTGCTGCCACTTTGACATGTCACAGTCAGGAAATCACAGGTGCAAATAATCATGAGCGATGGCCGAGTTCCATTTAGCTTCCTCAGTTTCAGAGGGCATGATAGTTCACTATCACATAGTCCTGCAAACATGAACTGGACAGAGCCATCGTTAGTGTGATCAGTATCACCTGTGCCTTTCCTGCTAAAACAGGACAAAATGGCTGCTAAAGAACCAAAGGACCAAAACAAAACAAAGCTCACACAAATAATACTTCATCAAAAAGAGAACATTTTGAATTTATGCCACAGATGTGTGCCCAGTGGAGTATTTAATAACCAGAAGTGATGAGTTATTAAGGCACAGGTATAGTACTGTTGTCTGTTGACCACATTCAAATCTTTAAGGATAGGTTCGTCAATCCATTAGTTCTTAACACTTGGTAAATTGTTTGTAGCCTCCTGACATTTTCACTTTAAATTCAAAGATGCTTTACACGCGAGCTACCAGAGGTCAGTGGTCAACATCTGGAGGGCAGATTGTATGTACACCTGGTTCCTTCCTATTTAGCTGCACTTTGCGTCGACTTTAGCTGAACCGGAGGCCAGATGTTGCCGCGTATATTCCCAAATCAGCAGAGCAGCGCTCACGTGCACATTGAGGGAGCGGATCACTCCTTGTTGAGGGATCTCGACACAGACGTCCAACATCTGCAGCAAGTTGGCGGGAATACCTTCCCGTTCATTGCTACAAGGAGACAAATATAGAAATACATATCAATCAAATATTCATACATGTAAAGATTTTAAAAGATTTTGAATGTTTGAAAGCAGAGTTTACCGACAATATCTCAATATTCATTTATTTTTTCATGTTTGAAAGCTTTGGATTAAGAGGTTATCATCAGCAAATATGTATATGAACTAATCCTATTTACTGAATGTGATCTGATCAATTTCATTGTTATTATTCTGATCATATCTTTTTATCATTCTTTCTTTTTTCTTCCCGGTCTGGTTTTATTTAATTCTTCCAACAATGTTAAGAAAACCGATGTAGTTGAATATTTCCATCATAACACTGTCCAATATGTAATACAATTATGGCGTCAATCTATAAGTAAAAATCAACATTTTTACCGTGGGTTGTTGTTATTTGGCTTCATGATGCCAGCCAGCTGATTTAATTTAAGAGCCTCATCATGTTTGGCCAACTTGGCCCTTCATATTCTCTTGATGACTTACAAACACAAGTGTGAGAGCAATTCAAACTGTAATCAACTCTGCATATACTGAGCTCCAGCAATATGGGCCATACAAAGTAAACATAAAGACGTCATGAGTTTTGGCATTTAGTGACTCCACAGAGGGTGGTGCACAGCGAGGAAGCTTGATTTGATGAGCTACATTTATCTGTAGTGCAACTGGGTGAGATAATGGCCACCTGATGAGAGATTAGAGGCAGGGTGTGCTGTGCACGCACACAGCTGTGAAAGCCCTCAAGATTCAGCTCACACATGGGCGGGGTTGAGCTCACAGCACAGCTCACACCTTTGTGACTACAGGGGTAAAACAAACCACGACACCTACGCAGACGCAATAAATATAAGCTCTCCCTCTCTGCCAAACCAGCTGCGTCACCGAAGCACATACTGTATTGTAGTGAGGAATGACTCACACAGCTACTCCTGGGAATTACACAAGCGTATAATTACAATCATGTTTCATTCATGTGTAGCTACAAATGGCCAGACAAAATTAATTTTAACCTATGGTGCAAGCCACGAGGCAGCATCATAAATGCAACAGTTAAGGTCTTTTCAGCCGCTGTCGTCATGCTGCCTGTTCTGGTTTGTGTAATTCATTTTTCCCTGCTCTAGTCCTGAGGGAGAGCCAATTACAGCCCAGCATGCCCCAACAGGTACATGATAGAGAGGAGAGGTGCAGGTACCGCAGGGAAAAAAATAAAACACTAAACGTGCAAGAAAAAAATGAATAGCCTCGTCAGCTCACACCTTTACTTAGGTGAGAGTCGCAAAGGGCATGGGAAAACATGCATGTATTTTTGGACTACTGGATTAAAAAAAGAAAGAAAAGGACTTGTATGATGACATCATACCCCAGAAGTAAAAGAGTCTTTTCAGGAAACTGATAATCCTGGAGACTCTGACTGTTGGCGGTCTGCTCCACCCCGACAATACAGTAGCCTTCACTCTTTTTCTCCTGCAGGAAGTCGGTGAGCTCCACAGGCTTCACCTGATGGACAAATACAGGTTATAATTCAAGGAAAATGGTAACCAAAGTTCACACAATCAAAGATTTAAGAAAACAGTCAGCACCTTGAAATGAGTGCACATAATGACATCCTGTAACATGATTAAACATTATAGTAGAACTGCACCATAAGAATACTTCCATGGATTATATACTCATAGCCACTTTGTTAGGTACACTGGTTCAACTGTTTATAATGCAAATATATAATCGCAGTAGACCTGATCAATACAACCTGCTGGAGTTCAAACCAAGCATCAGAATGGAGAAGAAAGGTGATGTGAGTGACATGGCATGGTTGTTGGTGCCAGATTTCATAAACTGATGATCTACTGGTATTAGCATGCACAACCAGAAGAAGGGTTTAGAGAGAATGGTCCAAAAAAAGAGAAACTATACAGCGAGCAGTCGCTCTCTTGGCAAAAATGCATTGTTGATGCTGGAGAAGAAAGTTTGAAATATGAGACAGGCAGCAATAACCTGTAACAGTAAGTTAAATAAATACTCAATACAACCAACTATGACTGCACAACATGTTGAACCTTTAAGCAGGAGGACTACAGGAGCAGAACACCACAGAGGGTGCCAATCCTGCCTCTTTATTTGCTGTTATGTGTACCCAATAAAGTGGTCAGTGAGTGTACATAGAAAGACCATGCATGCTCTTCCAGGCTTCATGTTTAAAATTAACACCACTAAGGCACATTAATTGCATTTAGTTCTCGAAACCCTCACATCATGTACAGAAATAATTTTCTGCAATCACAAGAACTTGGCAGTTGGCACTTTCCTTGGTCAGAGCAGAATATAAGGCCATTAGGAAATCAGTAGCGGTGACTGCAGCATCCAGCTGTTCTGGCTGCTGCTTGCTCTTGATGTTCATGTCTGTTGAAATCATTTTAACCCCAAGCAAACCAAGACGGGTCAAATCAGGCAATTCCTATGTCCCCCCGGCCCAGTGGGAAAAGCCTTTATGTAAAGAAACAGAAGACCTCACGATCACTGGGATGAAATTTAACATTGTTTGACATAATTTACCTCCAACAGAGGAAGCCAGAGCTCAGATGAGACACTCAGGGACTGAAAGAGTTTGTCGTTGATGTGGCGAAGGCTATCCAGAACTAGAGAACTGGCACCAAATATCTCACATGTCCTGCACAGACCTACAACAACAAAAACACAAAAACATGAACAGGGAATTTGCATTAATGTGCATAGCGAGTTTAAATATGGTGACTATGAATTCTGAGGGTTAAGATGACTGATTTAGTATCGAGTCAGACAGTTGCAGTGGTGATTTAGCATAAATGGCTACCAGTACCAGTCTACCATCAGTATCACAGATGGATATAAATAGCTGCTCTTAATTAAACACTGTGAGGGTGAAAGTGAAATATAATCAGGACTAACAAGCCAATGTTATTTCTGATGTCACTTCTTTACATTATGAGGTAATGCCATTTGTTGTGCTGCTCCTGACCTCCTAAATTGGTGGGTTTATCTATCAGTGAGGCGACCACTAGCAGAGCACCGTGCTGTTTGCCCAGACGAGCAGCCCTTTGCGACGGAACCAAGTGAAGCTCGGGCTCCTGCTCCTGGATCCCCAACCTCCAGGGAGTGATCTTCTTCTGCACCTCAGCCCAGCGTTCCTCCTGATCCTGTTGACCTGGTTGATGAAACATCATGAGAGGGACTGTTCTGTGATCATCATATGAAGCACTTCTTCTGCATGCGATGCGGTGTAACTGTACCTTTGTCTTGTTGGATCCAGTCTCCAGGCTGGAGCTGGCTAAGATCTGGTGCAGGATTTTTCAAAGGGAAAGATGGACTTTCAGAGAAACATGACAGTTTCTCAAACTTCCATGGAGGAATCCACTCATCATCAGTCAACTCTGACAGACTGGGAAAGGTAAAGAATATGGTCTAAAAAAGGAGCAAGAAGAAAAAAAAAAAAAGGTGTATTACTGTACATTATTGTTTACAAAACGTACAAGGCATCAAAAATAAAAAAAAGCCAACCTCAACACTGTAATCCCTGATAGGATGAAAGGCACCAAAGAAGAAGTGCTCCTGGATTCTTATCCAATTTTTGTTGGCATTTCTAGGGTGGGACAGAAAATAAACACATTAGCAGACTACGAAATAAAAGGTATTTATCTGGTTAGTTGTGGCATGTGCTCACCCAGTGCTCTGCATGGCCTCAGCCTGGTTCAAACAGGCTTTGATCACAGAGGACAAACCTCCCCAACCATCGGCTCCTTCCTCTGCGTGGACTTCAGCCAGGCTCCACACCCTCTTCAGGGCCAGCAAGGCATACAGACGCACGCTAAAGTTATGATTGAAACACCACTGCAGGATGCTGTTCAGTGCTTTACGCAACTGTGCTGCCTTTAACACAGAACCAGAGAGATGTTGTACAACTGAGAAGTGAAAAAAGAAAAGGGTGGGTGGGGGGTGCTGATAAATCCAACTCTGATTTTACCTTATTGTTCAGATTAGGAATGATCACATCAAAATGTACCAGGACTGACAGGAAAGTACAGATGCTGGTCTTGGTCTTTTCTTGATCCTGCAGACAGAAATGTACAGTTTCACTCATAACCCAGTATTTTCTTGATAGGACATGGGCGTCCAGACTGGGAGGTCACCATGTTGAAGCAGGCCCAGAAGCTGTCCATTTGTTGTGGATAGCGAATGAGGATCAGAATCATCATCCATTCGATCAGGTATTTGACTGAAGCCTGGTTACTGCAGAATCCAGCTTCAAACACGTGGTTCAGCAAAGTGGCGACAAACTCCTACACACACACACACACACACACACACACACACACACACACACACACACACACACACACACACAGACACACAGACACACAGACACACACATTAACAGTCAGACTGAATATTTTCTGTGCACTTCTTAATTTGAGCGCAGTTATCTTACCTCTCTGAGTTTGGGCAGCAACAGCAGCAGTGTTTGCCAAACTCTGTTTGTGATGCGATGTTGCAGGGCGTTGATATTTTTGCGCACTTTTGACTTTGATATGTCATTATCCTGGAGATGACAGGTGGGAATTGAGATGGATGATGAGATGACAGATGGGAAATGGTGAAGTGCTCCTGAAATTAGCTGCTCAACATATTATTTTATATGCTAAGCACAATTTGTGACCATACTTAAAAGTACGAAATATACATTGTGTACAAATCACAGCATGGCATCGTAATGTAATGATTTCACCATATTTTATATATTATATACTTCAAGTTTGGATATTTGTGATTATAAATGACAGGGATATTGTTACAAATATCAAGGCACTCCTTTTACTACTAGTAAAAAAAAACTACCTTTTTCAACAAAGCCATAACTACAGCCTCCATCAGTGTTTCGTGCTCTGAATTAGAAGAATCAAGGCGGCTGAGGAAAGCCAATACACATGTGCGGGGAAACTGCTCATCTCTGTTTTCACTGAAAAAAAAAGAAAAAAGCAGTAGTTCATCAACTAAAAAAAGAAAAAAACATGCACAGCAACAGAGACCTCTAGTGACAATAGTTCAAATCACAGCAATAAAGAAGAGACATGACACAACCTCTGACAGTAAAGGATTACACCTGCTCACCTTGCAACTATGACTTTAACAGTACACTCATCACCGAGTTGCTCAACGTACGTTTGTACATCCTGGAGGAGTCTTTGAAAGAGAGGTAAAAATGGTGAAAACAACCCCAAGAAACGACAAAATTATATCTGAGAAATGCTGTAAAGAGTTACCGTTGGTCCTTTCTGAGTACGGGTCCATAGACACAGGCCTCAGTCAGGATGTTGATGTGGCTGAAAACACTTGAAAACGCGCCGTCGGCCTTTTCGCCTCCACTTCGGTCTGTGGGCAGCCACGTTTGACAACAGTGTTGAAGCAGCACTCCCAATACTCCGCTCTTTGCCTGAGAGAGCTCAATCAAGTCGGCGGCGATCTACGTCGTACACACGTCATCACACCGCGTTTGTATACAGCACATGTTGTGGAAAATGTATTAGGAAAGAGAAAATCACTGTGATCTTACAGTCTGATTTAAATCACCTGTTTCAAGGTGGCCACAAACGTCACAGCCTGAGTGTGTGACAGCTCGAGCAGTTGACGATGGAAGGCCATAGAGATGAAGCCTTTCAGGGCCGGCCAGAAGGCTTGGCCATTGGAGCTCAGTGTTTGCACCAGATCCCAGCTCAGCGTCACAGCCTCCACACAGAGTGCCTCTTCAGTAATTAGCAACTGGAAACAAAATATCACCAACCAGATGCTTTATCCCAAGCACAGTGGACAAGATATTATATTTTTTGAAGAAATCCTTCATATTATAATTTCAGCTAAAACCCACATTTTAATCCCTTTGACTAAATTCACTGAGACTCACTTGTGGCAGTAATGTCTCCATAAAGGTGAGCACAGGCAGCACCAGGTCACTGGGCAGCAGTGCCAGAGCCTCCACACTGCAGCTCAGAGCAGCTTTCAGAGTCTCTGGCGATCTGGAAATCTCAGGAATCCCAATCGTCTTAATCAGGAAGCTCAGGCAAATCCACTGGTCGCGCATAAAATTGGCAGCAATACGTCCCCAGTCCTTCACCAGTGTGCCCTGCACTGCTAAATCACTACCAAAAAGAAAGAAAATGCTTATTCTGGATTACTGGCATTAAGAGAATGTATATATTTTTTTACATATTTTACTACTACACAAACCATGAAAGGTCTCCCGTCTGTGGTTTTAGCAAACGTTTGTTGAAGTTTCCCAGTGACGACTGACTTTGTGAGACAGACGGCACTGAGCTGTAGAAGTAGTCATTCAGTGCTTTCAGAGCAAAAGTGGTCTCTGATCTTGTGGCAATCACTTCTTGCTCCACAAGACTGCAAACCTTGGCGAGGGATGCCATAGCAACCGCTCGAGCCACCTGGTGTGTCATGGAAGGGATCTGGCAACAACAAAAAAAAAGCAATAATCAAGCAATCAAGAATAATCAAGCAACTGAAATGATTCGTGAAATTCCTGCCTGATGACGAGGGATTTAAATATTTAGCTTTGTACCTGCTGGCTTGATTCCTGGAGGACTGTGAGGTTGTGTTTGATGAGTTTAGGGAAATGATTCTGCTGAACTTTAATATGGAGATGTGGTGTAGAACTGTACGAGGCCAACAGCTGGCTCAGCACACTCAGGTACAACTCTGCCCGCTCAACATCGAATAACTGATTAAAAAAAAAATAAATAAAAGACAAAGCACACACATTAGACCGACAGGTATTTAAGTTAATTGGAGCGATGGTGTTTAGCTCAACTGGCACTTTACCTCCTGAAGCTCCCCACATAGACGCCTCAAGATAAAGTCCTGGATTGGATCTATAAGTTTAAAAATCTGTTTCTCCAATGTAACATTCACAATGTCACCTGTAAATAGCAGAATAACAAGGGGTGAATGTCACTCAATAGTAAAGGGCTCCATATAAGCATCAACAGAAAACTTATACCAGGGACAAAGATCCTGAAAAATTATTATTATGATCCCTGTGGAATGTTTGTAAAATGTCAGGTAGTACATTAATAGCTTTTTCAGTAAGAAAACCCTCGCACAAGACTGCATTACCTCTTATTATGAGGGAGATATTATCTTCTGAAAATGTCCCAATTGCCCAGCCAGCAAATACGACTTAGGAGAACAGCATTTATGTGTTGTTTGTTCTTGTTTTCAATAGTAAACTGTTTCATTGTGCATCTACTTTCACTACAACATTATTAATATGGGCGAACGTTGTTGTTGTTGTTGTTGTTGTTGTTGTTGTTGTTGTTACTAACCCAGCTCTCCTCCAATACTCTGACAACCTGGTGTTTGTCCAAGCTGGAAGAGTTGTAGCACAAGCTGCAGGCTCTTGTCACTCTTGCGCAGAGGCAGGTAAATATTTGTGCTGACTCTGCTCAGGGTGTCCAGCAGAGGAGAGAGTAACAGCTCTAGAATGTTAGTCATAGCTGTGCCAAGTTGACACTGCTCCATATCCACACACAGCAGAATTGCCCTGGCCAACTTCTCAGCCTCTTTGGGGTCAGGTAACCTCTCAGTCTGGCCTGCAAATCAAGAAAACCAAACACACAAAAAGGACAATTTAAAAAAAAAAATCACATCTGCAGATAGAATAATTCACGTGATCTATGGCCACTTAATTTCAGACTTACCTGTACTAGCTGGAACTCGGAGAAAGGCGTGTATCTCGTCCTGAACATAGCCTTTGATAGTTTCTTTCTTTGTGGCAGCACTGGTGTGATCACCATCCACAGTCCTGGGCTTGAAACGGCCTTCATTGTCCGACAGCCAGACACACAACTACAGTGGCATCACAGACATGTTGGGTTGCAATGAGTCAACCATAAATCAAATGTGCCAGTTAAACACATTAGTTTTGAGTGCTCTTTCATTTGTGCGTGATCGTACTTTACCTGATTCCAGACCTGTGTCCCTCTACACAGTGACTCATCTGCATGGAAATGCATCAGGAAACTAAAGAAATCATCTAGGCTCACTGCACTCTGGAAAAGAAAATGATACTTCAATATTACAACTCCCTGGAGTTTTACAAGTATGTCAGCGGCAGAGCTGGGCATCTTCCAACCAAAAGGTTGGGGTATGATCCCCAGCTCTGGGGATCAAACAGAGGACACTTAAGACACTTAACCCCAAATTGCTCCTGGTGGCTGTGCCTGCTGCATGTGAATGGGTATGATAGTTTTGTGATATTGCAGCATAAAGATGTACATAGTGCTGTATGAAAGTGCATGTGGATGAATGAGAATGAGTGAATGGCAAAACTAGTGTAAAGCACTTTGTTTTATGTAGCACTTTTCGTGTCTTGAATCAGACAATTTAGCATTTAAATAAAACACTATCTGTGTCTTACCACGTCTGTGAGACAGAGGGCACTCTTGAGTAAGAAGCACTGGGCAGCGCCTCTTAACAACACCTGATGTGTGATCATGGTGCAGCGCAGCACCTCCCTGTAACACACCACCGACAAAATGAACATCCACATCCAACAACACAACCAGCTGGTACACAGTCTGCCTCACTGTAACTGTGATGACAAACCTTAGAGCTGCAAGTCCATCCAACCCCAGCAGGGGGCTGGGGGGGAGTTTGGACAGAGCCTGGGAGAGGAAGAGAAGAGGCACCGCACACCAGTGCTTAGAGGCCAGCTGTTGAATCAGCTCTAGCAAAACACAACCTAAAACAGACCCAAACACAACAGTGAGGGAAACACAAATCAACTAACTGAGTCAGAGCTTTGTTTACATGTATTTACATGTGGCTTCTGTTTTCCTCTACCTCTGTGTTCTGCTGGTAGGCTAGTGAAGAAAACGGCCAGGAAGACTTGGAGTTTGGCCCCCAGCTCAGGAGAATATCCTACACTCTGCTCAGCTGACCTACATGTGTACAGGAGGTGGGTTAATTTGGACTGGTTTTCATGTATTTTTCTTCCTGGAAGATTGATTTACACCCTTACCTGTAAAAGAGCGAAGTTTCAGACAGCACATCCATGAAAGGACCAACAATAAACTGAAGAGCGAGGCAAAAGAAAAGTCAAATAAACTCTCTTTGAATGATTTCAGTGGAACAGAAAAGAAAGATACTTATTCACACCATAATGTCTCTGCCTGTACCTGAGAAAAAGCCAAAGCGAAGTCCGGCTGCTGGAGGACCTGCAGCTCAAGCAGATGACAGACACCCTCTCGCATTAAGGATTTATTTTCACTGTGGAACATCCGCTGGTATACACACAGCAGCCAGGATGGGTGGAAGAGGCCTTGACCTGAAGCTACAACACAGAAAGATCTGATAAAGACAACAGGCAAAAAAAATACCCGATAATCAGTCGCTTCTTTTGTGCCTTTACTGATATTGAAAAATTATGTTTTGGGTCACTTTATTGACTTTTGCCATTACATTATCTTGTTTCACTTGTCATTCAATAAACAACTTTTCTTACAAGACAAGCAAGTGTGTTGATTTAGCTTTAACGACAGCTGCATCACTTCATCCAACTAACACTAAAACAAACAATCAAACTACAAACATACAAAAACAACAACCGTTTCCTTTGTCTTAACTTAAGTTACCTTGACTATCATTCACTGTTGTTTGGATCAAGGTGTCTATCCTGTTGAGAACCGGCCGGACAACATGAACCTGCACAGAAGGGAGACAGAGACAAGGTTACAAAGCTGTATCAGGATGTTTTCTGCTGAACTGGCGGTGGTGATCCAACCATTTCCATACCTGGTTTTCCTCCAGGGTCTCCATCACCAGCACGTAATCCTCCCAGAACTCTCTGAGCAACTTGCTCCTGGTGGGAGCCCATTTGAACAAGGTCTCACCTGCAGTGATTTCAACAAGAAAACAATAATTACAACATTGAAAGCAGAGGGAAAGAGCAATAACAATATTTAAACAATAATAATAAAAAATATGGAACATATGGAACAGAAACTATTTGCATTGTTAAATCGGATTAATCGCTTATCAAAACAGTTATTTAGTGATTGATTAATGGTTGACGCCCTAAAAGAAATAGATACTGTAGTACAATCAGAGAAAAGTATGTATTTTTGCAGCCCTCGTTTCCTCACGCAGGCCTGATTGAAAATGTTGTCAGCTATTTGTTTCAGCCTAGACCTGGGAACGACCAGTAAGGAGGCATCTGAGGATCTTGGAGAGCAGGGAGGTTAAATAAACTGGAATGAGGCCACACAGGGATTTAAAAATCAGCAATAACATCTAAAACCAACAAGTAAGCTAGCAGTGTAGGTATACTGAAGGCAAGTGGGGGTGATATCATTAAAATCCTAGTGTGAGCATTTTACCTTCGCCTGAAGGAGAGAGGGGACACTCCACCTGCTCCTCCTCTGACAGGGCCACACACCTTTTCAGCAGGTAGAGCGCCCTCTTACGTGACACGCTGTCTCTGTGCGTCAATCCATCCTGAACCATCCTCCAGAACTGGAGAGACAGGCGAGGGTTGGGCTCACAGGTGGTGGTGGAGGAGGAGGAGGAGAGGCTGTGAGGTGTCAGCAGGTGATCAGAGATGACTGTCAAACACAGCAGAGCCCTCTCCGTGACCGCAGGTGTGCGCTGAGCGCAGTGCCAGCTGCACAGATCGTCCAGGACCAGCCTGAGGATGCTGTTTAAAGTGGCACCACCGCAGCACTTCAGAAGAGTCAAGAGGAGTCTGACTGTGACTTTGGAGACCAGAGCAACAGGGAGTGTTTTCATGCAGGACAAGGCAGAAGACATGGTCCTGAGTGTGAGCTGCTCGTCTGCTGACAGAGCAGGTATGAGAGCGGCCATGACTTCGCTGGAGACCTCCACGCTGAGTGACTCTTCATCTGACAGCTGCAGTGACGGCAGGATGGACAGAGCCACGCGCCCCGGCACAGCCTCATCACACAACGGGACACAGGCGCTCACGAGGCGGCAGGCGGCGGCTGTGCTCTCCCTGCAGCGCACGACTTCACCCGGTTCTGCTGATATACTGGCGAAGAGAGGCAGACACTGCGTCCAAATAACCGACTCTATTTTATCTTGAATACGTCGTCTTTGCGCAGCGGTAAACGGAGTCTTGTCCGAGGCTGTCAGAAGTGGTGCCAGTCCCTGGATGAAAGCCGTCAGCGCCTCCACCCGCTCCGTCTCCGGCCACGTCTGAGCGGGCCAGCACAGAGACTCCAACAGGCGCTCACAGTCCGGAGAGCTGGATAAGACTGCGTCAATTAAAACAGAATACATTGTAGAAAGCGAGGACAGACTCAAAAGCTAACGAGCTGTTCATAACACACACACACCGGCTCTTCTTATCGTTGCTGCGAGCAGCACGTTGTTAAAGTACAATGTAAACTTCCGCACACGTGATGTCAAACTCTCGCGAGAGTTCATCTCAGTTCTGCACCATGGACATTTCTTGAAAATTGTCAGAAACAATCCAAGGGTTTTATTTCATTTTTAAATAAGTAAATTATGAATACCAAGTAAGTAAAGTAAAGTAAAACTTGACAAAGACAGGTATAAGTTAGGAGCAACAATCCTTTTCGAATTAAGTTTTTTGACATTAATATTTAACAGGAAAAAAACAACTTTAGGATATCAGTATTAAACATGGCGCACAATTAACCTTTATTTGTCTGCATATTTCTACAATAAAAAGGTATGAAACTTGACATGAGAACAGTGGGTGAGGGTGGTCTGGAGCAAGAATCCTTTGAAATCCTGTCAAAGTTTTTTATTACCTATTTAGGATTTTATTTTAATTAATATTAAACATTAGACATTAATGATATTAATACTGATCACAGAGCAGAATTAGCCTAAAATTATTTTCTTTTCATTAGAATGGTAACTGTCAGGTTGTTCATTAAAAGGTTGTATAATGTCCCAGTAGGTTTTACCTTCCTATATTCATCAAGTTTCTGCTGAATGGCAATCATCACATGGTCCAGGCTGTGTTATTTTTCTTTAAAATACAGTACATTATTGTTAATCAGGATCTTTTGAGTTTGAAATGAGGAGAAAATAACCAAAGTGGTTTTGTTTAGTGGTATTACGGATTTATTTACACCATGATTGAAAAAACAGTGCTTTAAAAAAAAAAATGAATTGTTCGGTATTCAACACCATCAGTTATTAACACATTATTGAACATTGGTTTAAAGCTTGTCTGTGTTCAGGCACTGACATTCTTTTCCAGTGACTTCATGCTGGCTTAAGACATCAGGGGATTTCTTTTGCAAACCATTATCATTTACAAAACAGTGGGGAAAAAATGGATGACAAGTGTCAGAAAGGCTCGTTTGTTTTGGGGTTACATAATTTGAAAATACTGCAGATTCATTACACACTTGCTGGATACAGAAATAGCTCTTTACAAATAATACTTTTCTCTTGTAATTAGGGAACACGAGAGGACAGTATCAAATGGGGGGAAGCTTTGGATTCATGCATTAGCAACTGTAAGGAGGTTCAATTTTCCACATCACCAGATACATTGCTGAGGCAGACTAATAGGAAATGCATGACAGAGCACACAGTGTAGAAATGGAGTACAATATAAAAGATGATTTAAAAAAAAATATAGGACAAGGGAATACAGGACCAACTCATTAACATCAAGGCATCTACAAATGCAATAAGGAAATTCAAGTTAATATATACATAAAAAAAATGGCGGATGACATGGAAAGCACATGAATTTAAATACTTGCTGACTGCATTGATTCAAAAAGTTAGAAAATGTATTACTTTATGCTCGAAACACTTAAAGATTTAAACGTTTTCAACCATGATTACATTACAAAATAAAAAAACAAATTAAAATGCTTTTTTCTTAAAAAAAGTTTAAAAAAGTAATAAAATAGTGCAAGTATTGTGTACACAATATACAATAATAAATATGCTTTGTTTATGGTTTAATATGCTCCTTGATTTGTTCGATCTGTCTGCTTTAGTAACAGGAATGAGGGCGTAGTGTCAGTAATGTCTCTCTAAAAATTGAAGCAAACCATTGTTTCCATCATATAGAGAACAGACACTGATTTGTTGGCAACCCGTGACTTTAGTTGCATCTTAAATGAAGGATGAGAAGGATGAGACGTACTTATGGACAACTCTTTAAAGAATGAATTCCAAGAACTGTTCATCATCTAACATGTCCAGAGAAAGGCTGTTGGTTGACCTGCGGCCGTAGAATGAAGGTTTGGCTGGGCAGTGCAAAACGGGGTAACAAGTTTGATCAACGGGGGTCTTTGTGTTTGTTGAGATACCTGGGAACCCAAATGTGTAGCTGTGGGAGGAATCAGGCAGCAATGTGGTTCCCAGGGGGGCAGGAGGTGGAAGGAAACTGACATCATCTAGACTGTGGCTGTGCCGATCCACACATACTGGTGCCCTAGATTTCAGCATCTTGAACAAAAATAAGAGGGAAAAATAAAAGTTAAGAAAATACTGACTGTCCACAGGAAATTAAGAAGACAGAAGAAACAACAAACCTGTTGTGACATATCTTCATTGTGTACATTTCCATGATATTCATCTGTGTCTGGGGTGGATGATTTATTTTCTTTAGAACCCACAGGATTATATTAGTCAATATCGACGATGAAGAGAACAAATGATTTGACAATACAATTTTTTAAGCTGCTGTGATTACACATTTTCCTGAACATCACAATTAGATGATTTGTACCTGATGAAAGAGTGTCCAAGGTGCGTTCTGCACAATCCACAGAAACCCCTTGAAGAAGGTCAGCCAACTGGAACATGTCATCGGGTTCTTCCCCAACAACATCATTTGGACTTCCATCAGTGGCCTTAACTGCGTAAAAGAAAAATGTGGAATATGGTTAATCTCAAGATGCTTCCTACTTCAATAGCATGAATGCAAAGTATCACCTTTATTGTGCATTTCAGACCAAGTAACTTAGACAATACTCTTAAAAATCCTCTCACCTTGCTCTTGCCACCACTCATCTTCAGTCTGACTTTTGGTGCCTGCATCCAACCCAGAGGTACAGGGGCTGACACGGCTGGCTGCTGAGCCAAAACACATCCGACCTTCCTCCTCCAGAGAGGCCCTCTCTGTGGAGATGCTGTGCTGACGGGCATCTGCTTCAATTCCAGAGCTGCTGGTCGAGTGTCGCGACAGACCAGGGCTGCTCTCACTGCCGGGGGGGTCCAAGTCCAGGTCATCACTAATGTAAGATTCTCTGTAACGTTTTTTCTCTAAAAAAAACAGACAGACAACTTACTATCAATGTGGTGGTTTTTTTTTTCTCAAAATGTAAAACACCAATAAACGTCTGTCCTCTGTGGTTGATGAAGAGGAGTACAAGAGCCTCCCTGCCAAACTCCTTATCATGATACTATTTTGTTACCTTCGCTCTCCTCCAGCTGGCGTAGGTGTTTGAGGGCAGGCTGGAGGCTGAGGTAAAGACGATGGCTGCTGCTCAGGTGCAGGAGGAGGTGGCGAGAGCGGAACGACGAGCCAGTGTAGTAAACCAGCTTCCTCGCTGACGGTAAACCATCTGGCTGGATCTCAAATTTCTTCCCCTTAATGGGACATGATATGCCCATTAAATAGTTATGACAAAACCGTATAAATTGAACAGTGAATGAATATAAGCAGTGCACATACCAGGAAAGTGAGACGTCCCACGTTTGTCCAAGGAAAGTTGTATAGCAGCTGTCGCATGTTGTTCATCTCCTGTGAATATCAAGCACATGCACATTCACACAAACACAAAATAGCTTTTGTGTATGGAAAAAGAAAACAGATTTCTGGGCACAATTTCTGGACAACAAGTTTTGGCAGCCTTGGTAAACATTTTTTGATGGCTTTGATGACAAGTAACAGATTTCCCAAAAAACATGAAGTTAAAGATGTGACTGCTTTTTTATTTAATCTGTTATCAATTAAAAAAGAAAATTAGCAAAAGGAAAAGGGTCTGAATCAAACGTCTGGGCAACCTGCATGGCCTGTGGTTAGTAATGGCTCTTTCACTTGCTACAGGATTTTCTCCGGTTCAATTCAAAGGGCTTTTAGTTCTTTGAGATTTGAGATTCTTCTAAGTTGGGGGGGACTGTGAGGGAGCTGCCAAATTCTCCAGCTTTGCGCCTGGTGAGAGGTCAGCCAATGTGGGTTTTAAAAGGTGTGTTTAAAGAACATGAGGGCCATTACCCATTTCCCCTCTATAAGTGAAATGCACCCCGAGCCAGTAGCTGCAATACAAGCACATATCATTTAATTTTTTGTCCAACGTACCAGCCTTCTCCTGCTTTGTGACAGTTTATTATTTCACTGTTCGGCAGCTGCTTTGAGGAGCTCAGTGCTGTGGATTGTTGGGTCAAGGTTTTGAGTGGTCGAAAGTATTTATAGAGCCAGAGCTTCCCTTATCATATTGTGAAAAAGCCACAAGAAACCCAATCTGAGACCTTAATAAAAACCCACAGCTTGCATTTGGGTGTTAACATGTTTGCACTAATCATACGAAACAAAATGTACAAAAAAAGGTGAACATATGTTTCAAAGTTTCACTTTATGCTTTTTTTGAGGATTGATCATGTTCTCCTCAAGATATAGTGACAGTATATCATATTTTGACCAGGTGTGCCCAAACCTCTCCACGTCATTGTACTTTAAAATTATTGACCATCAATAAACGATTCCTTTTGTTTACAGGGTCCATCTGGTCTTGGCAAAGAGGCTAAGAGCTACTCAAGGTATCTCATGGTCTGTTGGCTCTTTAATCAGCCAGGCACTGAGCCCTAATCCCCCCCAGATGGCCCCTGACGGACAGATCAAACAACTGACCACATGGCAGAAGACTCCTATCTCCTCATGCTCTCTGCTGTTGGTAGCAATCCCACACATTCCTCACACGTCTAGTCAGAGGTTTTACAGGACTACACATACAAAGACTGGATCTTTGAGATTTACTCTTGTGAACCTAACAGGCGCGTTTGACGCAGCTACTATGCATTACTAACACACTCACACACGCACGCACCTGATAAACCTGCATTCCACGCAGGGTCAGTCCGAGCAATGCCGTTCCCCTCTCCTCCTTTTTGTCCTGGACAACATGAATGATGAGATGTCAGGGAGGCATCTGAGCAGCTCAGATAAGACAGCTATTTCACAGTTAAGCCCCTCTCTTAGTTCACTTGGAGACACTGAGCTGATGCTAACAACAAATTGAAAGTGATAACACATAATGATGCAATGGTGCAATGGATGAGCAAATCTTCCAATTATCACTCAGATGATGAGTGAGTTTGAGATGGGGAGGACAATAATGTAGAATAGATGAAGCATTGTGTAACTGCCCCAGTTTTATTTGTGCTGTAGGCTCAAATGAACACTTACTGGAAAAAGACAGATTGGCAGTTCGAGGGAAGGAATATGACAGGAATTAAAGTTGGAAATGTCCACCAGCCTCAGTTTTGTTACTTGTTATATTTTATTGAAAATAATCACACCCAACAGTATGAAATGTGTTACAAAAACTCAAAACCAAGCAACCTCTGATGACAGTGAAATGATATATATAAAAAAAATCCCCCCTAACCTTTTGCAGTCTGTAAAACGTGACAGGTACATCCTCCAGTCGACACGACTCCCTGATGAAGAGCAGCACGGCATCACGGGCTGACATGCCCCACAGCTCCTGATGCACTTTGGGCCCATGGCAGAGGAGGTAGTTCACTCCGCGCTTAGCTATAATCTACAGAGACGGAGGAAATGACAGATGTAGATTACAACATAACCTTTAAATATAAAATGTTAAAGTTAGGGCTGTAAATCTAATCAAATATCAAATAGTGACTAAACACATGATTGCCCATAGTTAATTGAGAATTAATTGCAAATTAAGCACTTTTGTATATGTTCTAAATGTAACGTAAAACAATATTTTTTTTAAATTTATTAATGCTCTTGTCAACTTGAAGGTGAAAAAAAAAAACCGTGCTTGCTTCATGCAATAATGTTTGTTATAATTGCTAACAGGCTTGGGCAGATGATTGATTTCCATGTATCAGTGACGGCTGTCACAAATCCCAATGTGGGGTCTCTGTCATAATGAAATATTTGCAGGACCACCTGATGTGCAGCCTCATACTGAGTCCTGGCATTTAATTGAGTAGAGAAGAGTATTTAGAATAAAGCCTCTGGTTTTTAATCATCAGGAGATAATGATGAATGACTGGCGTAAAATGAATAAATATTATAGTGAAATGTCAAACTGAAGACCACATTAAATCCACAGTGTTTTTAAGCTCTGCTGTCACATGGCAACACCTACCCAGGGGGGAAAGTAATCCTTGGGTTCAAAGTAAGGGGTGGACTCCTTAGGCATCGGGTGGTCACCAAGGTCAGCCTGCAAGGCGTAACCTGCCAGCTGGAAGTACGCCTCCTCTTGCTGACGACATTCAGAGCGAAGCACTCGCTCGCGCAAGTCAGAGTAGTAAAGATGCCGTGCCTTTCGTTCACTGGTACCACATAACCCAAAAATGGTAGAGGAGGGGAGCAAAAAGAAAGGAGGACAGAGATGGATGAATCAGAAACACAGGTTTACCAGGCAATTCAATCAAAAGAAAGCATGTTCGGTGTTGAGGAAGACGGAGCAACATACCAAATAAGTCTCCCATTCTCAACATAGTACTGCACTTTGAGGCAGAGTATTAAAGGCAACGGTCTCTTCTGAAGTGTCTGCAAGTAGAGAAAGGTGAGTCAGAGTCGGCCTGTGTGTGAGTCATTTTCTAATGCCTAACAAAAACATTGTGGCATGTGGGCCACTGAAATGGCCCACCCAATTAACTGATGGGAGAGTGGGTCACAACAAAATGCTGCCACTCCACACAATCAAAATCACACTTCACAACAGGCTGTCTTACTTTTCCTGAATCTTGCCTCCAGTCCTTAGGAAAGTACTTGTTCACTTTCTCCTCCATGTCTAAAAATATGTGCTCATTATCTGAGATGGAGAAGGAGACAGAAAAAAAAAAAGCCGACAGTTAGCGAGGAAACAAAATAATGCAGCCAAGCGTAAAAATTGCCTGACAATGGGAGTCACTGGGGTAAAAGAAAAAAGCCGTTGTTCTTCTGTTTATGAATGAGGCTTCTAGGAAGCTAAAAACAAGGTTATTAAAATCAACCAAAGCTCTGATCTCCATGGTTTACATTACCTATTGTGCAGTTTTAAAAATATAGCCAATGCTAATGCCAATTTAATTAAAAATCTAGTGAGATGGTTCAGTTTAAGGACGTTGTATTACTCTCAGTCAGGCCCTATGAGTCATGACACTGGCATGTTCTACTTAATTCACTTTATCTCTTTTGTTCAACTTCGTGCAGCAGTATTATTCTCACCAAGCTGTTTCATAACCTCTTCTTTAATCATCCATCTTTCCTTTTAGCCCATTTCAGTCCTCCTCTGACTCATTCCAATTTCCTTCACCTCTTATCCTTCACTGAGGCCTTTGAGTAAGAGTTGAGTAAGGTGGCCTGTGTCATGACGAATATCTGTTTTCCCTTCCACCCTCCTTTTCCCATCATCAATCCATCCCTCCCCTCAATGAAGAGGAGGAATGCAAGGGTGCATTCCAGGCCTAATGAAGTTAATTTTGCAGGAATCCAGGGCTATGTGATCGCTGAAACAACACCACAAAAACAAAAGGCTGCCTGTTCACGTAGTGAGCCACACAAGATTACCAAGCATTTCAACGAATTTGTCAAGAGAATGGGAACACAATGAAACTGACAGTAAAGGGGGGGGTTTCGATTTTCAATTATGCAGACAAGGAAGGTAGAATGAAATGTTTAGTTGGTTTATGGGAAATGTTCTGTTGGCACAACACTACTGTGAAACTTTGTTTTGAAACTCTGACTGCGGTAAATTAGTAAATCCCAACTTCAATATTTTCTAGTATGAACAGTCGACAAAGAGTGAACTTACCCTTCACCACTGTGAGGCCAAAGAAGTGCAGCTCTTTGACTCCAAGAAGCTCCGTCACTCGAATAAAAACATCCTGCCCTGTGGACTTTGGCTGGAGCAAGAGAACAAAATAATCCAAATTCACTACACAGTCACAATATAGATATGTGGTGCAGCTCTGACACTGTAGTGATAAAACAGAACTCTGTTTAGACGGAGTGTTGTTGGTCAGCAAGAGACATGTTCAACACTCACCCTGACAGTGATGTCCAGCTGGTCTTTGTTGGGGAGGAGAACACAAATGGTTCGCTCCTGCTTTATTGAAGCAGACATGATGTCTTCTGTATGTCTGCGATAAGTGCTCTCACTGTGCTTCAGCTCCAATCCTCTCTTTGTTTTCTCTATCTTTTACTTTTTATCTGTTCCAGAACAGCTGGTCCATATTGTATCTATAAAAAAAAACAACAACGAATGACACATAGTGAGATAGGTTGTTGTGATTCAACAACATTTTGATGTGAATGGATGAGACACCTGGGAGGAGTGTAAAACAGATCACCCACTGATGTAATATCCAAAAACAAACTGAAAGAAATCCAACATATTAGCCGTGCAACAGGTAAACTACTTGCTGACCTTGTAGTTACAGCAGAAACCTAAAGGTTTTAAATTCTAAAAAACGTTATGTATCAGTGTTATTGTTCATTTTCAAAATACGTCCAGTTCATTTTGTTTGACTGTATTACCTTAATAGAAACAAACCAGACTCCAGACATAAGTACAATAATCTCTCCCATTAGCCCACAACAAAGATTAACTCAACACGGATCGTTCACTCTAAAACGGTCAGAGATCAAATATTTACCATTCCAAAAATACATGACTCAAGTGAATAACAAACACCGTCTTGACCGAAGTCACAAGCAAATAATTGAACTGTGTAAAAATGAACGAAAAACAGAAATATTTGGGCAGAGAAATGAGTTTATACTGTAATAGTCGTTAACTGAGAACAAACAGTCAGATAACTTTGCAACAAAAAATGAGAAACAAAGTCCTGAATTACTATATATTCTGTCAATCATACATTATTGGCTATGGTGGAGGTGGGCAGTCTACTTGACTCACGTTTAACTTACACCACTTTGTTTGCTGACGCAAAGTCCCAGCTGGTACAAAGCTTAACTGAAGTGTCTCAGAATCAAATAATCAGATTAATTACTGCTGCACGCTGACTGCAAATCCCCATAATCCTGTTTTTGATGAGAACTACTAGATTTTTTTTATATTTAAATGTGACAGAAGCGATTGGTTCTGGTACTTTTAGCTTATTCCCAAGGAAAGTAGAAAATACTTTTCACTTCAGTAAACAAAACTAGGAAAATGATACTTAGACAAAGAAATGGCTGTTTCCTGATGTTGTACTTGTGTCTTTTTACCTGATTCAGGAAAATGTGTTGTTTACATTTGCAGCACATACAACAGACACATCGTAAAAGATGTAAACGCTATAAACAACCACACAAAACATGGGAGCCATAAAAGTGAGTGTTCTTGGCTCAGGAGGCAAACGTTTGAATTACCAAATATAATTTATGGACAAGTTCAAACAGAGCCTGACACACATCAGGTGCTAACAGAAAAAAAACCTGATATTCCAGTGGCTTGAATATCTGACTTGTTTGTGACAGTCAAACTCTGCTGTACATTTACTCTCTGACACTATAGTAAATAGTTAAACAAAAAGGACAAGTTGTTGTTGTATTACTTTGAATAATTCAATTATGATCTCCTTATTGAGACTTGGATTTGTAAATCTACTCCAAGTTTACTTCATTATGAAAGTGGTGTTAGTGCATTCTGTGGTAGACTGAGACTTAGAGCGACCAAAACATTACTGAAATGTTAGAAGAATTGTTCAAAGACATTTGTCAGTAATTTACAGCCAATCATGCATGGAGGAATGAGAGAGTAAAATCAAAACAGATTTCCAGAGAGAGAAAAAAGTGCTTTGTATGGGAAGTGTTGTGGTCTTGATTAAATTATTTTTTTTGCATGCACATCTGAACTTAATGTATTTAATTAATCGCTTGGCTGTAAAAGATGATCAACACTCAAGAGAAATAAACAATGCAGACTCAACATGCTTCAGAGGACTCTAATCTTGAACATTTTTCAAAAACATAAAGATAAACAGAGAGCAACACAGCAAACCAGACAGACACCCCTTGTTGCTGACCATGGTGAAACCATGTCATCACATGAGAGCAGCCATCTGTATGCCATAATTCCCATCCAAGACGTTTATAATCCCTGTTCCTGAGCGCACACACACTCAAGTACCCACTGCTGTTAAAAAAAAAAAAAAAACACTTCAAAACACTTTTCAGTTGTGGGGTGAGGACAAAACAGCGCATTGCTTAGTGTTGACTCAGAGCAATGGATGACACACATTATTGGGTTTAATTAATTCCAACATTGCTTCAAAACTAGAATAAAATAAATGTAATCCAAGAGCACAGATTAATTCTGTACAACTGTGTTGGATGTAACCCTAAAACATTGATCCGTCCAGCTTTTACGGCTCATTATTTATCTGTAACACTTGTTGCTTGTTTCAATGGTGCGAGTACAATTATATATATTTATGAGCCAGTGAAACAAAGCAAGATTAACTTAAAGTAGGTTTAAAATCCCAATCTCAATGCAGTTGAATGTATTCACTAAATAAACAACCGTATGCTGTTAGATGAATTGGTTGTAACCAAACGCAACAAGTGCATCACTTTACTCCGACTACCACTTCAGTCAACTACGAGACCGTGCGTTACTCACCATGATATATTGTGAGGCGAAACAGCTCACACTGAAGTTCCACGGCTTCCTAAATTTTCACACACAAAATCTTTTTTTTGTTTTCCGAATTAAAAATAGTCAGAGTTGAAGACATTACCGAACACAGATCTCTCTATTGCTTATTGAACTTTCTACAACGACCGAGAAGCTCAAATGATTGGGCCATACCATGTCGGATACTTAGGCGGGGGGGTATAGCCGCTGGATGTCTTAACAGTTTTGCAATTTCAGGTTGATATTTACTATAGCTTTTTGCAGTTTTTCAGTTAAAACAGTTACTTCCTCCTTTCGTGCTTCCATCGTCTAACAATAATTAGATGATTCGATTTTAAACATCTAATAAAGTAACCCCCCTTCCATGTTCTTCATTGGTAGACTTCGTGGAGTAAAATGCATGTGTGGTGTTGACACTTAGGGTTGCGGGGGCAACAAGTAAAATTCACTGATTTCTTACAACTCAACTGAAAACATAGTAGAGTATATTCTTTCCCCAATTTGTTAATTTTGACTAATGTTTATTTCATCAATCCCTGTTCTGACAGTTAAACCACAACAAATTAGCGACAGTCCTATACATTCTTCATCATGTTTCATATTAAAACGTCTGTCTTGAGCTTAGTATTGAATTGCAAAAAGTATATATGCTACATTATGCTGAATATTTTAAGTTAACACTTGGGGAAGTTAACCATTCTTGTGAAAATAAGTCATGTGCCACAAAACTATAGTTTGGAATCATTAGTTTCATTGGAACCAAATATCAATAACGAACAATACGAAATATTTGTAAAAAAAATATACATCCTAATATTTCTAGGATTGAAAGCATCATCAGTTATTAGGGTACTTTATAGACAGCACATCTTGCAGTGACACTGCCACCTGCAGGACATTTTGATCTACTACAAAAGTAAACCTGTAAAAATTAAACATGAAATGCAATTACTGCTATAAATGCACCTTAATGAAATTATGTCAGCATCAGCTGTATTTGTATTAACTAGCACAAACCTATTGAGATCAGGAGAAACACTCCTATTTAAATCTTGAATTGACCACATAAAAGGACATCATATAACAAACGAAATAATATGCATATTTAATGGTAAAAGTATGATGATATATAAACAAATGTTCAAGAAACATTTTTTAAATCCCAAGCAACACTTTCCAGTTAAAGTACATGTATATAATCACCAGAATACCAACCAAATACTTTCAATAAAACAAGTTTATATTCACAACCGTGCCTTTGCTGAATCATAATCATTGATTAAAACCTCTTTAATAAAATGTTATGTTGTAGCAAAGCTTTTTTTTCCCCCCCTCCAACACCAGGTTGGGTATCTGTGCAGAATGCTTTGATGGCAAGGGATCGGCGTAAAATATTAAGACCAAATTCAATGTTGCAACTTCTGAGCAACAATCCTGTTTCAAATGCAGTCTTTGCCTTTAAAAACGATGGAAAATTGTTAATAAAAAATGAGCTTGTAGAAATGACCAGTTTCAGTACAAAAGCTTTTAAAATGTCGTTGTGGTGCAAGTCAATGCCATGTCTCTTACAACTGGTGGAAAATATGTGGTGCAATGTCATATCACCATGACAGCCATTTCATTGTTATAGCAGCTACATTTCCAGTTTAGCATTTAAAATTAATTGAATAACTTTGAGTTAATAATTGAAAAATAAAAACATAACACATAAATAATACTGAAAGTACAGCACATGATACAGGAAATAATTTCCAAAACACAAAAAAAAAGGCAGTAGAAAAATAAAAATCCACTGTGATACCAATATAAACATGAAATTAGTTTGTGATTTTGCACTTATGTCGGGAAATAATCATACATTTTTAAAAACCAACTGATAATCCAGATAACATAAAGAGAGTGAGGTTTCGATGCAGTGAGGTATAAGCTGCACATTCCTCTCATTCAGCCCAATTTGACTCTTCTACTGAAAGAACTTGAGGCCTGCAACGAGGAAGAACTTCTCCAGGAAGATCTCAGAGTCAAGGACAGCTATGTGGGCAGCCCGACCGATCAGAGAGTTGGCTGTGTTGGGCAGCGCATGAATGACATCAAATCTCACTAGATTACAGTCTTTGTTCTGAAGCACAGGCAGCAGCAGGTTCTCTATCATCTCAGCATACACAGGGCCTGGACAGATGAGAGTGAAATGGGTGGAGATTTAATTCATTTGGTATTCTTTTATGAATATTGAGCCACTAAGTGTAGAACTCTGTTTTTTCCAATTAAGAATCTGAAGCAAAAAAGAATCTTGTTCTTGCTTCAACTCACCTGTTTGTTTGTCCTTTAATGCAGTTTTGCACATTTCGATTCTAGCAGAATGGTACGGGACATAACGATCCTGCAGTGACCCCACCAGCACCACATTCTTGAAAAATTGCAGACCTTTGAGAGCAAATCAACAACAAAATTATTTCATATTGCGCATACGCAACTTCACCCGTCTTTGGTAAAAACACAAAATAAGTACATAAAACAGTAACTCTAACCAGATTTTTTGCTGAGCTTGTAGAGGAACGTTTGACGAGGATCAGAATGGTCACGGCACGTCAGTTGGAGGAGTGACCCCGACTTTTTCCACTTCTGCATGAACCAAAGCCCTAATAACAAAGTTCAACAACAGCATTCAACAGAACCCGCCACTGTGACAGTAGACAGATGCATTACAAACATAAGAAATTATCTTTTGGGGGATTATATGAAGCATTAGTGGAACCTCTAATGATAGGCACTTACCTGTATTGACCAAAGCAGAGCTGTTGTACAGTGTGCCCAGGTGAGGTCCAGAGAGTGAAAGGAAGGTGTGCAGCCTGCTCAGGTAACATTTAAACCTGGGCCTACTCAGGACTGAACGAACTATAAGGTTTCCTAAGGAATGACCCACAAAGCTGTAAATGGAAAAAAAAGAAAAGGTTCAAGCGGCATTCATGTTGCTTCTAAAACTGTACATGCTGCATTATAATATGGGTAGAAATTATGCCTTATTGCGCCACACAATGACTCACTAATGTATCCTTGAAAATAAAAATTCTAAAAACTGCAAAATTATTTTTGATATTACACTTTGGTAGAATAGAGAATCTCACCTTATCTTTGACACAGTGAGGTTGTACAGCTGAATATACTGGACTATTTCATCCAGCAGGCGGTCTGTCATCGACTCAAAGTCAGCAAAGGTATCATTCTGTAGAATAGTATTCAATAACAATGTCATGACAGTGTTCTAATCTATGCCTGATAAAATCTGTTGTCATAATAATAATAATAATAATAATAATAATAATCCAAGTTCATAATCTCTAACAATCATAAACAATCACTGATTTCACCAGTAAATTCAGTTAAGGGTAGAAAGTAGATTTTAGACAACAGCAGTGTCTGTGGTTTCATCCATTCACCTGGTTTCTCTCGGACATCAGGAAGTCAATTCGAGCACCAGGCAGCCCAAGCTCCAAGTAAGTCTTTACCAGTCTCAGGTCTGCACTGTTACCTGCAGCAGTGAGGAAGGGGAGCATGAAAGTGATTTTTTAATACAAGAAAATAATAAAAAAAAAAAAAAACACAACACCTTAAAGAAAGTAAGTTAAGGTTTTTGTACCATCTAGGCCGTGGACACAGACTATGAGATGGATGCCTTCATCACAGCTTTCATCTTCCTCCAGGCTAAAATATGGCACAGTGGATGCTAGCTCAGGCATATCACTGTACAAGAAACCAGGCAGCCTTAGCTGCTTCAATTCATCTTTGGACTTGATGAACCTGCACAATTTATTAAGTTCATGAATATTAATTTTTATTGTGTGTAACGGAACAATAATCTGCATGAATCATCTGCATGACATGAACATAAGTGAGATTTAAGAAAAACAAGACTCACGCTTTCATCTGTGGTGTCGGTGCACATTCATACCACCGCAGACTAGAGACACATAAGGTAGAGGGACAGGGAGGTCTGCCCAAGCTGTAGGCAACACTGCTGGAGGCGAGGCTGGAGCAGATGGCAGCTCTTGATAAATCCTTTGTTTCATGCAGATAGCTGATGCCAAGCTGCTCAAACAGTAGACCTGTCTCTTGAGCAGCTGCATCCACAGCTCCAGTACACTCCTCATCAGCCACACCATTTACAAAAGCATAGCCATCACCTTCCTCATAGTAACCATTTTCAATCATCTCATGTTCCGTCTCATCTTCATCCTGCTCAGGTTGTGATCCTGTCGGGATTCCCAGTGTGATAGCGGATGTTTCTATGGGGCTAATCTCAGACACATCGGTGCTAGAGCACGAGCCAAAGTAGTTCTCTACCATGCCACGTTTTACCAAGTCAGTGCTACTGGTGGCAGAGTTACTGGAGGGGCAGGCAGTATGAGGTTCACTACGGGACTCTTTGACAGTCCCAGAACCAGTCGCTACCTCATGTTCCAGTTCAGACGTCGCTATTAATTTGGGGTCCGTTTCCAAGTCAGAGCCTGGTTTTGGAAGTTGGGAATGACCTGCCCCAGTGTCTGGAATGTCAGTGGCAGCAATGGCTGGTCTATTTGTGATATCTCCAGAGAAGACCAGGCTCCGCTCCTGCACCAACACGCTGGACTTTCTTGCTCGGACTTCAGCTCCACTGGAGCCTGCAGAGGAACCTTCACCCTCATCATCTGAGGGCAGAGAATTGATGGATGTGAGAGAAGACTGGACTCCACTGACAGCACTGGTATTTTCGGGGTAAAGAATTTCTCCACTGGGCTTTTGTACAATGTTTTGCTGAAAAGACCGAGGTGCAGTTCCCAAAAGGGGCCTCTCGGGGTGTGGGGCAGATACACCCGATTCGGTAATGCCTAGCCCTACGCAAGTCTGCAGACCTGGAGCAAACTGCGTGGCAAAAGAGCTGGGTTCACTCTCAATGCCTGAGTCTGAAAGGCGAGACGAGGCACTGGGGGCTGCTACATCTGGCAACCTAATACAATCACTCTTTACCTGTACTGAGAACAGACCGGGTTGGATACACTGTGCTGCTTCTTTACCTGACCTTTCAAACACAGAGTCCACAACAGACTGCTGTGAGTCACATGGGTCTGTCTGAATTATCTCAGGAGTACTATTGGTAAGAATTCCATCAGTCCGACATGGTAGAAGAACAGTTACTTTATCTCCTTGGTATGGGTCCTTGTTACTTGGTTTCACCTCAATTTTTTTCAGCCCACTAGACCACTGTGACAGCTTTTGGCTACCATGGTAAGCTTGTTCATTTTTGTGAAGTGGTTGGTTGCATACGGTGACAGCCCCAGTACCCGCCTGAGGATTATTCAGTATGTCCACGTTAGTAGGATTTTTGAAGGAACCTTTATGACAAGCAGCAGCAGTTAGATTCAATTCCTTTTCATCTGAAATAGAATCACGAGCACTGATTCCACAATGTGCTGCTGTGGCACCACAGTCAACAGAAGAATTCGCATTAGTCCTTAAATTAGTACTTGGATCCCCCTGCAAGGTATCATGTTCCTCATCTTTGTTGAGGAGATGTTCCCCTTCCTTGTTCTTTGTGCTGGGGTCTGCATAAGGAGCTTTGAGGTTTTTGTAGCCCACCAGAACTACAGAGTCCTTGGAACCCTGTCTAATCAACTTCTTGGAGTTGTCAGATTTAGAATTTTTCTTCAGTTTAACTGACTTGCCTTTGGACTTAGGTGGTGGCTCAAAGTTGTCTGACCAGGTGTTTTCCATGGAGGCAAAGCGAGACTCGGGCATGGGGCTGGCTGCTGCATTGCAGTCCTTTGGGTTGGGCTTGTCCGTTTTATTGGACAATGATCCAGTCCTTGTATTATGCAGGCCCAGCCAGGGTCCATCACGATCTTCATAATGAAACCAACATAAAAATAGACAAAAGAAACAAACAAACAAAAAAAAAACAAATCAGTAATTAATTGGCCTAATAACTAAACACCTGTGGCAATTCTGTGTTACTGACCTTCTGTGAGTGAATCCAAGTATCGATCCTCAAAGATGATTGGCAGAGAGCTGACATCGCCATCTAGGTCTGCACATTCCACTGGAAGTGGAGGCAATGACAGGAAGTAGCTGGAGTTTTTTATCGCAGTAGTCATCTGCTGGTGACTGTGAGCACTGAAATAAGAATCAGAAGTAGTGAGGGAAAAAAATTGTCTGGGGTTTCTAAACTATTTGAGAACAAGTAACGACTAGCACAGTCTCGACATGAGCAACACTATATTTCATGACAAACATGACACTGCAACTTACTGTAGTTCCTGATAAGCCAGTGCAGATTGTCTTGGATGTTCAAGACAAAAGAAAGCCTCAGCAAACCGCCTCACCTATAATAGCATCACATTTTTACTCAAATTAAAAAACAGATTGCCATTTGAAGATGACTGGTCAGACATTTGATTTAAAAGGAGGTGGAACTCACCCTTAGTGTATGGTGCTCTGCAGCAAGGAGGGCAGCAACATGCTCCTGCAGGGACACAACCTCTAGGAATTGTCCCCAAAGAGCCATAAGCAGAGAGCAGAGCTGAGCCAGGTTCATATTGACCAGTTCTGCCAGCTCATCTGGGGACTCTGCCTTCTGCTAAGGGTACAAAGACAATCACCAGAGAGCTCAGGTGATCACATTTCCATTACATCAGCTTAAAGAAGAATGGCAGCTTCATGGCAGGGGGCTATAAAATGAACTGTAAATTTCAGAAAACATTGTCCCCCTCTCCTCTTCCCAAGAGAATTTAGTTTGCCACGTGGTTTGAGGAACCAATCCTTGAGCAGCTACACATAAACTTTTCCAAGGCATAAACAGTATTTGCAGGCTGTGAATCATAAAAATTGAATTATGAAAAATGGCTGTACCATTGTTATCAGTGAAGCAATTATTTGAATTTAACACATCTCTAAAGACATTTTTATCACAACTCACATATCTTACACGCAGCTCCTTGAAACACAACATTTACACCAAATATTATCTCTAAAAATCATTCCAACAAACCATTCCCTACTGTCAGAGACACATTCAGAAAATTACATTTTTTTTATTTTACCAGCAACTTCTACGGCCCGAGCTAAATATCAAGTTTTAAAAAGGAAAATATAAAGCAAACACCCATTTGATAATATAAATATTTTACATTATTGTTTCCTGAAAGAGACTTTTTTTTACCTTAACTTGTTCACATAAGTCAGCTAGACGGGCCTCTAAGTCGAGTTGCTCTAAGGAAACAGAAATAGCATTAAAACAAACAAAATTAAAAATCACTTTTATAATTCATTAAACCATTGCGGTTTAGGTATTTATAAGAACCTGTACTGCAAGCAGAAGGAGGAAGCAGTGTCAGAATGCAGTAGTGTTAGAAAATAGGTTTTTTAAGACATGAACAGAAACAGCCAACTAATTCTATAGTGATTATAGTGTTAACCAAGTCCTTGGCCATGGTCAGTTATAAAGAAGGAAAGACAGACTTGATATTCAGTGTATTAAGTAATGAAAAGGTGACATGAAAGTGGTTAAACATAGTCTGTAGGAAGTGGGACACAAGAAGAAATAGTGTTGAATTTCACATGAATGTAAGTGAGTGAAGAAGAAAAGAATGGCAGGCGGATTTGAAGGATTGGGACATACCTACGTAGACGTGCCTTTGACTTCGGGGATAGGGTCTTCTGAGTACTCGTTCATATAGGACTTGCATGCTGGGCTTGGCTAGTAAGATTGCACATATAGGCATATTTAACCTCTTTTTATCATTTGGTCGTCTGGTGTGAGTTAGTATCCATCCCCTTGTGTGGATTATGTCTGGTGAACCATAGTTAGTTGTGTTTGGGAGCTGTTAAAATGTGTCTTTTGTCTACAGGATAACAGATGTCAACTAATTAAATTCATGTATGATCTATGAAGTTTCTGAACTAAAAAAAAGTCAGCCACAAATAAATCCCTAACTTTGCCGATTGTGTGATTTGCTTTAATGGTAGAAAATGTTCTTGAGAAGGGATCATGTGAAATGACGTGAAAACACAACAAACTTGCAATATGAAATTAACACAGATGCTGAAAAGAAAAACAATGAAAATCCATCGAAGGAGAAATATGAATAAGATGATATTGTATAACTCTTTCTTCTCAAAGCTTTTAAGTTAACTATGGTGTGCACATTGCATTTCCTTTTTTTTTAGAATTATGCAATATTTACTAAGATTACATTGCCTTACAAGCCATAGTAACCCCACACTCTGACCTAAGTTGATGGGAAGCCATAGTATACCTAGTTCCATACGATGGGAGGAGGGCAGGTCCTTGGTAATTGAAGTGAAGTAGTCAAAGAGGCCCTGGTAGGCAAGCAGGAGACTGGAGCAAAGGTTGTGGTGCAGACTGAAGGCATGTTGCAGACAGTGGTCAGTTACCAAGAATGTCCTGCCCTGAGGGAGCAGATGGAAGAGAAAATGGATCACTGAAGTCTGTAAGCAATATTTTGTTTTGCTTTTCAGGACAAGAGCACTTGTACACACTTGGTTTTTAAGCACACCTATTAAAGACAAACTCTCAGTGGATAGACCACTGTAACGGTAACCGTCAACAAATTCTGGTTGTCGAGTGATCACTTCATATCAGGTATTATTGTCAATCACGAGGCTGAAGTTTGCGTCCAGATTCACAGCTTCCCAGTTGGCAGTTAAGGGAAAACTTAAGCAAGAGAAACATAACCTTGTTGTGTTTTTAAAACACGTGTATGTAAAGCCTTACATACAAGCTACATGTCAACGACATTGAAGTTAGGGACACGATGGTTCTAATTAACTTAAATACTTCGCTCTGGCATGGCATTTGTGCAGATCACTGAAATGAAATGTGATCAATGGGTCGTCATACCTGAGGTGTGTCCATTAATGGCACAACAATATGTCTGATTTTGTCTGATTCACAGTGGTACATTCGCACCACTGCATTGTGGGAGCAGCTCGAGCTGGCCACCTTTGTATGTCAGTAGAGACCAATTACTTCTGGACAAATGTGAAAGTGTTCTGACAATTTCTACCTCTTCTGTCCTTTCCGTCAACAGCTCGACACATTAGAAATATAACTCTCTACCCAAGGTGCAAGACTGTTAAACCTGAGTCTACAATCATGTCCATTTAATAACCAAAGCACTCATTGCAGGCAGGCACCCATGATCAAAATCACATTTTTTATTCTTTTATCTGTATTACCCCATTATTAAAAGAAAAACAATACAAATCCAAACTACAACTCAGCAAAATAAATTAGATCTGCAATTACATGATCCTCAAGTGGCTTCACTTACATCTGGTGATACTTGCTTGACATAATTGCTTCCAAACACCACGTTCTCGAGTGGTGGGATGACAGAGTCCTTGGTTTGTGCTGGGGAGTTGCGGTTAAGCCATGTGGTTTTAACTGGTCGATGAAAACTAGGGAAAAACAAGCAAGCAAACTCAAACTCAGCTTATCAGTATGTATCAGTAGTTATGCTGTTTAACTTAACCACAGTGTTAAATATGCTATGTGAAGTGGGTAGAATGTGTTGTATAATTCTAAATATTACAACTATAGATGTATTTAAAAGCTTCAACCTGTGCAGTCAAATATATGTATAAAACCTTACTTGAGTAAGGTGGTAGTCTGACCTGATAAGGGGCTGATGTAGTGCCACAAGGGAAGCATGGATGGCTACAGAAACGACAGACAGGTGGAAGTAGTCAAACATGACATTGATGTGTTGGTGGATGCCTCGCTGATGGCTAAAGTGCAAACGAAGTGTGCGGCCACTGATATTCTGTAAAGAGCTTGGATCATCTGGTCTGTGAAAATGAAATAAGAGGGGAAAAACAAGGATTAATGTCACGGAATGGAGAGGCAAACATCAAGATTCCTTTTTATCAAATTCACACAGAACAGTAATACAAGAACACGTAAATAAAATTATGCAACACCTACGTATAATCACCATCTGTGAAATATAACTCCAAGAAGAGCTGGAAATCCATGTCATTGAGGGACTCTTCGACCTGAGAATATTACAAAAATGTGGAGACAGAGTCCCATGGTCAGTATACAAATTCTATATTTCATGTATTTCTGTTTGATAGTATTAGTGCTAATGAGCCTAAAATGATCAAAACCATTAGTTGATGTAACATAGGCCCTTAAAGCAGATTGGCTGTCAATGTGCCCCATTACATTGGAACCTACAACCATAAGCAGGATCTTTCAAGTGTATTATTTGATTGGCAGCATAACAAAGTCATTGGAGGGAGTGTTAACAAAGACAGATGTCCCAACATCTATAGAACATTAAATAATAACAAATACAAATACTCAGAAGTGTATTAGCTTTTCATGTTTTCATGTCTACTTTAAGCTTAGTGTACAATTAGCAGTGAAGAAAATATACACCTGGCACAAAGTATCACCGCTTTGTCATAAACATACCTTCTTCTCATCTAGCAGCATCATCACTTTGAAGAGGAGGACGTCATTGACTACAACCTCTTCATTCTTGTACAAGATTTGGAAGGTTTTGCTGCAGATGGCATCATCTTGGACTGAAGCAGGAAACGCCAGATCAGAGCCTGGACAGAAAAAAACCCACTATAATTAACTGCGTGAGAACTGAATGATCAAAGACAAACTGCATTTGAATTTGTATGTATAACCATAACAAAGAAAAAGAAAGTTGTATTGTAAATAAGGTTTTAACAAAAGAAAATCTACTGATTCTGGATTAAATTTAAATGTAGCTTTTTCGAGATTCACAAAGACAGAAAACTAGTAAAAACATTACATATTTTCCCCATGATCCATTTTGAATTAAAAGATTTGCAAGAAAGCAGTGCAGGTCTCTAAAAAGGGGAAGTGGCATATACACAAAGACTTGGAGAAATACCAAGAACAAGGAGTGGGGTGTGAGATAAGCCAGTGCCCTATAAACTACCAGGCAGCAAAGTCTTATCTGCAAAAACAATAACTATTTTCTGTGAAACAGCACAAATATCCAAGAGCTGAAAAAACATGCAGGTCTACCTGCATTGACAGTATTGACTAGATGAATATCATCTGTATTTTTAGGGACACAACCAGCCGCCTTATTAGAAAAGCAGGATTACTTAATGCTCAGTGCCGGCTACTGAAATATTCTTCTAGCGGATTTAATTAGAGAATAGAGAGGAACATTGATGAAGAATGGGCCCTGTTTTCACGGTAACGCAAACAACGCACACAACAAGGGCAACAGTATGGTAATTTTCTGACCTTAACAATCCCTTTCCCCTATGTCTAATACCAAGTGGGGTGCATAGTGCACAAGGAGGAGGTTCATTTAAATGAAGATCAAAGTGTGTTGTTGATATATTGGTAGAAAATATGTTTTTTTTTTTTTTTTAACAGACTCAGAATAGATGTCTTGGGGGACTTTATCAACAAGACCAAAATAAATACAGAGAAATATGTGCAGCAATGATGGAATAATGTTTAAAACATAAATAACACTATCAACAATTCATCCCCCAGCCAGGGGAAGCAGTTATATTGGAATAAAAATGTACACTTCATAATAGTATAACTTATATACCGGATTTTCTAATAAAAGATATAAACTAAATATTAGATACATGGAACAGGTAACCAAACACTAAAAGAAAACCTTTGTTAAAAAAATTTAAATACATTCCAAAGGTATAAAACAGAACAGGATCAAACCTGAAACAGAGTTGGATTGATGGAAATCTTTAACAACATTTTTAATTTATGACATAATTGTACAAGTTAACAGAACCTACACAGTCTTGCACTTGATGCAGATCTGAGCTTCTGTGTGTGCAGGTCATGCTTCTCTACACAAGACAGGACCATTAATTCTTGAAGGTCTTTCCATTTATTCAGCTGCTGCGGTTTAATTGTAATTGGCACAGCTGTTTTAAATCCATGAGACAAGTGACTGGCTAAATTAATTCATAAATTATACCACACCCTCTGTTTAATGTTTTGCTTATGTGGTAAAAAGGCCCCAAGTTTGGTAGGAAAAATTACTATGCTATACACATTTAATCTCTTTGAATGATGTACCAAAGTTTAATTTACCTCCCGGGTGGAGTAGACTGGTCTCAACTTTGTGAGGGACGCGGGGTGGCATCTTCAGACTGGCACGAATCTGGTAGAACCTGATAATACAGATGTAAATGTAAATCAACACCAATATAAAAACAAGTACTATTAGTTTGGTCCATAACATCATTAGAAGCTCTGTGAAAGATGAGCAAACCACACAGTTTTTGCTAGTGCATCTACCTGTAAAATGACACTACACTATTCATGAATGAATAATGAGCACTTTCTTTCACAGTCACTCATGTAGTAAACCTAAGCTCTTAAAGCACTGATGAACTAAGAGAAGAGAGCAGGGGTTTTATCCAATGAGTATAATGACATATAAACAGAGCACACACAAAAAATATAAAGAGTATATCCATATTTGAATTCTCTGCTGTTTTGAACTAAGCAATAATTTTGAGCATCCTAAATCACATTGACAGGACATGCTCAAAAACAAATTCTGGTCCCCCTCTACAACAACCCAAGTACCAATGGCACACTTTTTATATATTTGTATCTAGTAAAAGTGATGCAATGTATGACATTAATGGCATGAAAACAACAACAACAACAACAACAACAACAACAATAATAATAATAATAAGTATCTAGAAACAATATGACGATACTCACCCTCTTTGGAAGAGGTCCACATTGTAGAACTTGTGGAGCTCCACAGAGAACTCCACTGTAGCCTGGACTTCAGTCATCTTGGTCTCTACAGGCAAAGGTGCCTTACATCATCTGGAATATATCGGTAGGCCTATGGGCAAAGGTGATTAAACTAGTTATTCACATTAGAAGCCAATAAATAAAAGAAAGCATCAGTATTAAGAAGCAGTCACCCATGAACAAAATCAAGAACATGCATGAGTTGGTCAGTTATTCAAGAGATTTATTACTAGGGCAAAAGGCTTACATTTGGCATAGGGACTATCTTGTCCTCTGGGCTTAATTTGTTAACAGCACAGATAATTATAGCATTAGTGTAATAGAGTAGAGGAAAATACTATGAATAACATTACAGAAATAGGCCAGAAATATAATATCACAATTTGCTATATGAGAATCAAACAGACAGCTTTGTCATTAAGTGTTTTGTTCATTGAATAAAAAAGTCATATAACTGTTTCTGGCTTTAGATTCTGGCAAAAGCAATGATACAGACGCTCTCTAAATTAGTCATGTATGAAATGAATAAATAATCCACTGGAAGACAGCACTTGATTGCATACATGACAATGAAAATGACACACAAAAGGGAAAATGGGAATTTGACCTGGTTGACACAGATGGCCAAGGCAAAGCAATTACTAGCAGGTAATGCTACTATTCAAATATCCCTCCCTTTTTGTTAGAAACAGTCTGATACATTTAAGCTAGGAGCCATTTCCCCTTTACTGAGACCTTGAAACCTTGACACTTTACATGAATCTTACAGAGTGGTACAAATAAGATAAATTAGTCATATGACCTACCAGTTACCAATAAAAATGTATAACAACTTAAAGTGATATAACGGTGGCATTTTCTGTTGAGGCTATTTTCACTAATTGTAATAAGTGGGAATTGAAAATGTGTAATCTGTATGTAATGAGTATGTTTTCACATGAAACGTCAATGAGGCCATGGAATAGTTGGAAGATTAATATTTAGTCTGATGTTAAGGGGTTTTCAGGGCAACTGGTATGACAGGTTCAGACCTCAGCAAATATGACAGCTTTGTGTCAAAGTCTAATCCTGTGTTTGAATACAGAATGCATAGAGGGTGAGGTTAGGTGCCACTGACATATTTATACTGACACACGCCATTAATAAAATAATAAGCTGTCAATAAGAGCTAGCTGCACTAGACTTAAATGTTTGAAGTAGAAGCGTTATTGTCATTGCACCAAATAGTTACATTACATGTCATTTAGCAGACGCTTTTATCCAATGCGATTTACAATGGAATTGAGTACAATCGTAAATAGTAAGAGATTAGACGTGTAACAACCATAAAACTACTACTATTTCACGCACATACATCTATCTACATTACGATAAATAGTAAGTAATTAAAAACAGCACATTGAGACAACTAAACAATATTTCTCAGAGGGAAACCTAGTCATTTGTTTGTTGTACACAGCTTGACAATGAATGCAAAACTGTCATTTGCAAAAACACCAAACCAAATGTCACATTTCCCTAAACAAACTGGCAACATGTAACTGGCATTTAAGACCATTCGCGTCTAATGTACAAAATGGATACATATATACATACATAATACATACATATATATATATAAATATATATAAATAAATGAGGCCTCAACAGCCACCATCTGATGGCTTCTTTTTTAAAATAGGCAACCCTTATTTCAAACCAAAAATGAGAGTTGGGAAATAGCTGTTAGTTATAACTCACCGACACAGATTTGATGCCACTGATAATATCCTCAGGGTTACAGGTGGGAGGCTACCAAAACAACAATTTAGTTAGGGGCCCAATAAAGGTAAGCAACGATCCACCAAAGACAAATCAAAACACACTTTAACGGCTCGACGAAAACAAAACGTCTCACGACAAGTTAGCTAATGGTAAGAATTAGCCCGGTCTAACATTAGCCACAAAGTCGAGCTACTCACCATTGCGCTGGCAGGCTAACATTAGCTGGCTAACAGACGTTAGCTCCAATTTTAGTCCTTTCGTCGTCTTTTCACAGCGCGGCCCCGACACAAAACAGTACCCGGATGACTATCTTGCTTCCTCATCTGACTAGCGCTACAGTAAAGACGCCCATTGAAGTAATACGTTAAGCAACCGGTCTATGTACCATTCTGGGTTGGGTTGTCTGCTAACTGTCGAGCTAACTGAGCTCTGTCTGAGGAGCTGACAGCAGGGGCTGCTCCAGCTGCACGCCGATGAACATTTAACTGCGCGTCACAGCACATACCAGAGGCGTACCGACAGGACAGGCATACCCGGCAAATGCTGGGGGCCCTGAAGAAAAGCCCCCCCCCCCCCCCCAGGTACATTTACCATGACAACCACGAAGCTGGTGGGCGGATCAGTGAGAAATGGTCTCACCCACTGTTGCCAATTCCTCAGTAAGGAAATTAGCTATTGGTTGTCTTAAAAGTCTCTAGAAGTCGCTAAAATTCTCTTCTTCTGTTTATATATTTATTTTTTGTTGTATTAGAGAGAATACATAGAGGGTGAGGTTAGGTGCCACTGACATATTTATACTGACACACGCCATTAATAAAAAAATAAGCTGTCAATAAGAGCTAGCTGCACTAAACTTAAATGTTTGAAGTAGAAGCGTTATTGTCATTGCACCAAATAGTTACATTACATGTCATTTAGCAGACGCTTTTATCCTGAACTGGAACCAAGTCAAATTCCTTGTTTTTGTGCACAAACTTGGCCAATTAAGTTAATTCTGATTCTGGTTTCATCACATAATTTGCACAAGTGTTCATATATAATTGTAATGGACAAAAAGTCAGTAAAAACAAACGCAATCAGTGTTTTTGATGACATACAGTTGACGGATTAACAGCTAACCAATCAGAATAAGTGTTGTTGATGACCAAGAGTACAGTGCCCATTCTTTTTTATAAACAAAACTATGAATGTTATCGTACAAGACATGTGGAGGGGGGTTTATCAAGGAGCTTCAGTAGGATGGTATGTATAAATCAAGCTTCCAAATAGTTCTCACCGACATTTGCTCAAAGCCGCTGTGTCTGCAGCGTGTGTCAAGCCTGTAAGTGGTATAGTTTTAAATTATTTATGCTTCAACATGTTATGAGCATAGGGTGTATAGGTGACGAGGGTGGGGAGGGATGTTGAAGGGCCCCCCAGATCCAAAAATCGCCTCTGCACATACCAGAGGCACAGCTGACGCCACATGCAAAAAAGATATGGTACCTGTAAATGTGACATTGAAGATAATAATAACACAAATGTGTGTGTATATATAAATAAGGTTATGTACACCTTTAATTGGTAAAATATTTTGTAGCATGTCACACAATCAATGTCACTTTTCAGTGGCCTGTCCAATTTATTGAAGTCACGTGTGCCTGACAATTTATTACTTAAAATAAGTGGTAAAAAGCAGGTTATGGGGTAAGGGGTTAGTTCTTCACCAGTTTCCTTTGCAAACAGCTTCCTCTGTGAAGACATCATGAGTGCGGAGTGCCCCATAAATCAACAACATGAATCTCTAATGTTACTTCTACACAGAAAAATACAAATATTTCAGGACTTGTCTCCAGTCCTCAATAATAAATTATTTATCTGCCTCTTGGCCCAACAGAGCAAACACCGCCTGTACTGCACCAGCATCTCAGAGTGCAGTGGAAACAATGTTGTCTGAATACCATGCAACCATGGGGATCACAGAAGATGAACATCCCAAGATTGGTGTGTACAGAAAGCCACGCAAGGGCAATGTATCGTGTGCTAGAATGTTAAATCCACGGTGGGTGCAGGAGAACTCCAGTGGAATGCAGAGTTGACACTGTGGACACTGTTGACTCACTCCCCAAATAAAAGACAACAGTCTCGCCTATAAGAGACCCCTCACTGAGACCTAACACTTTGTGCTCCTGAGGAAGCAGCTTTACAGGATCTTTCCTGGAAGCCAATCTGAGGACACATCCAGCTGCAGATGCTCTTTTGTTTCTCAACATCTCAACATCAAGCTATGCAATGGGTGGCGTCAAAAGGTAAATACCAAATTTATAGTGGTGTAGATTTGTAATTTGCGAGTGCCATGCAAAAAAAAAAGACCCTAACTCTGTCATTATGCATATTTCAACATCTGATTGCGTTCCAGAAACTTTCTTCTGTACACATTGTGCTGCTGTTATGTGATCCCACACTATCTTTGCACAGGACTTCATTCACAGTTCTTCATTCTTATATCTATATTTTATGACACAGCCTTTCTCATGTGAAGGCTTGTGTAGCAGCATTGCTTATACATAAACAATTAAATACTGCACTAAAAAAGTCAAATTAATTTAAAATTCAATTCTGAAAGCAGGTGCAGGGTTAACACTAGATTCTATATTTTTTCTAAGCCATTGATTAAACATTATGAAGGCATTTCACCAGATGTTTAAAGATAGGCACATCTAGAGTTTAAGTGTTAAAGAGTAAACCACAAACAGTGAGAGACGACCTAATATTTATTCAAGGCTGTGGTGCAG